>NW_017618831.1:105000-705000 GCF_001879475.1 Ipomoea nil | reverse complement strand
TTCAGCTTTAGGTATGTTTGTCAAATATAACTTATAATCTATACCAGTCAATTTGGACCATAGTATTAATTGGCCCAAATTTCAATCACCTCCCAATTAACCACCTTGACCGCTGACCCAGACCCTATCAAGTATTATTATCTCTTGTCGATTTATGATTTAGACTGCTCTTGAATTGTAGTGTAGTAAGTCCGTCATAGACTCATAGCTAGCGTGCGTAACCAATTCAACTTTGAGCTAATATTCTTATCCTAATTAATTGAAAATAATGCTATTGATTTTCAAACATATGGGGCCCTAGGCAATAACTTAGCTTGAAAATAACAAGATGAGGATTTTGACAGAACCCAAAAAGAGTGATTAAGTGAAAGGAGCGGAGAACCACGTCATACAAAACATAGAACGTTTTTTCATTAATATTGAGTCCGATCCCATCTTATTAACCAATAATATTGAAAATAAAATATAAGGGGAGAAGTGGAGAACCACTGTATACACAACATAGAACATCTCACCAATAATATCAAAGTCCTATTGATAAGGCAACTCCAACCAAATTGGTCGAACAATTAGTTTGATAATCACAAGATTTTAAGATCAACTCCTTATGAAAACTATCTATTTATTTTCTTGATTTGAGCCAGTTAGCCATTGGCAACCTAGATTAGATTACATCCTAGAGGTTGGACTTCACCAAAAATGCACCTTAGATAAAGGTTGTAGACATTCTCGTAAATCAAGGTATAATACCACTTGATACGACCTGATCTGACATAGACAAAAGAAAAGAATTATTAAGGTGTGTTTGGTTTGAACATAGAATCAGAATCGGAATGGAAATTAAATACTTTGTAATATAATGGTAATGATTTTAGTAAAAATATTTTACATGTTTGGTAGTAGGGTGGAATTGGAATGCTTACCAATTTTGATGTTTTGTGGTGTATGACCTATAATGGGAATAAATGTTTTATAAATACAAAAAAAAAAAAGAAAAAAAAAACAAAACAAAAATCTAATAGTACTAACCCAAACTTAAAAATTATATTACCAATAAGATAGAATGATACCCTTTTTAGAAAATGAGATTTTTAATTGGATGGGTAATCAAATCTCATAGTTGTATTTAAAAAAGTTGTCAACTAAACACTAACAATAATTTTGAACAGATACTACAATGTAATAGCGCCAGTAGCTTTCAAAAAACACTAACAATAATTTTGATTCTCATTCCTATAGTGTAAACCCATGAACCAAACACACCCTTAGATAGTTAGATTATGATCTAATTATAATGTTGATCGATCCAAATTCAAAAAATAAAATTATACACAAATTCACATATTTTGTCTATTTTTTTTTTACTGATACTGACTCAATTACATTGTAGTATCTGTTCAAACATACTTTCTCAACCTAATGAAGCATAAAGAGTCAACAACGTCTCCACTGAGGCTTGATCTAATTTAAAATTTCTTAATTTGATCGGTAGAACAACAACTTGTTAGAAAATTCTAAGGTGAACAGTTCACAAGCAATTCTTATAGGCCCTGTTTGGTAAAAAATTGGCCTATAGGTCAATTTTGGCCTATTTGACCACTATTAATTGTTTGATTTAGTTAAAATATCAATAGAAATGTTTAATTAATTAGCTTTTTGCAACTCCAAAAGGCTAAAATCCAAAAAGCTACTCCAAGCAACTTTTTCAATTAGCTTTTTGAAAAAAGAAATTATACCAAACAACTATCAGCTAATTTACCAAACACTTTTCTACAATCAGCTAATGTTATCAACTATTTATACCCTCTAATTAACACAATCAGCTAACAGCTAACAGCCATTTTACCAAACAGGGCCATAGTCTTATACCATTGACCAAGGTTACGGTGGAATGAGTGCATTGTGGATCTTGGTGCATGTGTATGTGTTTTATGTTGTGAGTTTTTGTATGTGTTATGAAATTATGTTCTTCTTACGAGTATGAAATATGTACCTGAAACAAATTAGTAGTTGTGTTTTATGTTATGAATTTTTGTGTCTTATGTTGTGTAATTCTGTGCATATGAAGTCAAATTTTGTACTTAAATCAGATTTGAAAAATAAGTAAATATATAAAATGTGTATGAGTCTTGTCTTATGATCAAAATTCTGTACCTTAAAATTTGAAAAAATAAGTAAATCAATTTGGTACTTAGCGCCTAGACGCCCGTGTATTTTTTTTTTTTTTTAAATTTTGTTTATAATTTTTAAATTTTTTAAGACTTGATAATTATAAACTATTTAATGCTTTAATGGTTAATACTAAAATATTAAATATTTACCTAAAAACATCTAGAGTTTGAACACTTCCTAGGAAGCCTAAGCGATCAGCGCCTAAGTAGCCTATGCGGTGCTTAGGTGGCTTAGTCAACTGCCTAGTCGGCCAATTGCCTAAATCACCGATTATGGTGATACGCTAGGTGACTAACTAGCGCATAACGCTTAGGCATCGATTAATCGGTGCCTAAGCGAGATTTTTACAACACTACTTACAAGTATGAATTCTGTACATCATACCTACATGGGCAGCTCAACTGGTCACAGAAGTGAAACTTTGGAAGAATGATCAAGGATTGAGTCTCACTAGCGGCAGTGTGGTGGTTTATGTTTAGTTGAGTCGCCATGATGTCTGTACACCATCGTTTCAATTTAGGCCCAAAATATTATATGTGGACGTTGGTCCATGATATAAATTGATCTTCGCCAAAATTAGCTCCCCCTTAGTCCTATTTTTCCCATTATTATATTTGACAATCAATCCATGATATAAATTGATCTTCGCCAAAATTAGCTCCCCATTAGTCCTATTTTTCCCATTATTATATTTGACAATCAATCCAAAACCTATTTTAATCAGCTTACTTCCAAAAATGCATTGTATTAATTGACCCAAATTTCAATCACCTCCCAACCACCTTGACCGCTAACCCAGACCTATCAAGTGGGCAAATTATGCTATGGAACCGTGTAAGGCGGACATGGTTCCAAAATAATTTATAATTATGAATATATAGTTCAAAAGTTATGAACATATAGTTCTGTAATTATGAATATAGAGATTCAATAATTGTGAATATAAAGTTCAAAAATCATGAATATATAGTTTTATAATTATGAACATATAGTTCAGTAATTATGAACATAGAGTTCTGTAATTGTGAATATAGAGTTCAATAATTATGAATATATAACTTTATAATTATGAACATATAGTTCAGTAATTATGAACATAGAACCGTGTTCACCTTATAAGGTGGACACGGTTCCACAGCATAACGATTGTATCAAGTGGCAAATTATTCCGTGAACATGGTCTACATAGCTGTGTGACCATAAATATAATATACCTTTTTAATATGTTAAAAATATATTATTTGTATACTAAATGTGTAACCATGATCCATGGAATAATGATTGCTATCAAGAATTATCTCTTGTTGATTTATGATGTAGAGTGCTGTTGAATTCAAATGCTACTCCTTAAAATATAATTGTAGTGTAGTAAGTCCGTCAGGGCTAGCGTGACCAATTAACAGTACGCATATCAGATCAGATTCGATCTTGAATTAGCATGTCTATATAAACAATAAATATACACGTACCCTAGCCTGTGATCAAAATACACATCACTCTCTAATGAAGAAGATAATGATGAGGCATGAGAAAACCCTCTCATTCTATTATTTCTCATCGTCATCATCAGCTGCTCTTTGTACTCTCCTCCATCTTCTTCTGTTTTGCTTAGTATGTAGTGTTACCCTTATTCCCACTTCCTCCTTTGCATCATCATCATCATCATCACCTGCTTTCTACTCATCAAATGAAACTGATAGACTTGCTCTTTTAGAGTTTAAACACCGGATTATTTCTGATGATGATCCCAATGGAGTAGTTCTTAAGTCCTGGAATGACTCTGTGCACCATTGTGGTTGGCAAGGAGTGAGCTGTGGTCGTCGACACCTACGAGTTGTGGGTTTGGAGCTTCCTGAGATGGGGTTGGTGGGAACCATATCTCCTCATATTGGAAATCTCACTTTCCTCAGGGTTCTTGATCTCTATAGCAATAAGTTGTACGGTGAAATCCCAAAAGAGATTGGTGGTTTGTTTCGACTAAGATCTCTCGGCCTGTCTGTGAACGCACTGACGGGAGAAGTGGCTAAGCTTAACCTCAGCAGCTGCGTACACCTTAGGAAACTCTATTTTGCTCAAAATGGCCTCCAGGGGAACCTCCATACTGCATTCCAATTCCTACCTAATTTGAAGAAGCTACAAGTACTATCTCTAGAAAACAACAGATTGACAGGTGGAATTCCTCCCACTATTGGGAATTTGTCATCACTTCAAAAGTTGGACTTGAAGATGAATCATTTGGAGGGATGTATTCCACATGAGATTACGCGGTGTTGGAATTTAAATTTGCTTTCACTTGGCGTCAACAATTTCACTGGTACACTATCTCCTTCTTTCTTCAATATGACTTCTATACAAAGTTTTGTAGTAACCGAAAACTCACTTGAAGGGACCATTCCAAGCTACATAGGAGACACCCTGCCAAACTTGGAAATATTTTATTTTGGTGGAAACAAATTCCATGGGACTATCCCCATTTCATTTCCCAACGCCTCTAAGCTTCAAATTCTTGAGGTATCACAAAACCATCTTGTAGGTAAAGTTCCAGATAATATTGGAAGGTTAAAAGATCTTCTACGTTTGAACATTGAGACAAATCTTCTTGGTAGCAATGATCCCCTCAATGACTTGGCTTTTATAACATCTTTGTCCAATTCTAGTAATTTAATTGGCTTTTCCATTTCAGAAAATGGATTTGAAGGTAAATTGCCAAACACAATAGCTAACCTCTCATCCAAACTCCATTTTCTATATCTAAGAGAGAATAAGATATTTGGTACAATACCCAAAGGAATAAAAAATCTAGTTAGCTTGATTGGTTTCAGTATAGGAGACAATTTATTATCAGGTGTTATTCCTAGTGAGATAGGTGAATTGCATAAACTACAACTTTTGAGTCTTGAAGATAACCAATTGTTTGGAAAAATGCCACTCATTCTTTTTAACCTTACTTCCCTAGCTGGAATTGATTTGGGTAACAACAATTTTAATGGCAATATACCTTCAAATGTGGAAAACTTCAGGAATTTGAATGTATGGTACATGAACAATAACAAACTAGATGGCACCATTCCCGAACAAGTTCTTAATTTGCCATCTTTGTCTAAGTACCTTGACCTTTCCAGTAATTCATTCACTGGCTCGTTATCTCCTGCCGTGGGTAAATTGAAAACACTAAATGCCTTAGACATCTCTGGAAATAAATTGTCGGGCAAAATTCCATATGCAATTGGAGATTGTTTGAGCCTTGAATATCTAGATATGCATGATAATCTCTTTGAAGGTAAAGTCCCACCTTCTTTGGTTTTGTTAAAGAGCATTACACATTTGGATATCTCAAATAATAAGTTGACGGGAGAGATACCAAGAGACCTCCAAAAGCTCCCTCTCTTGCAATATTTGAACCTTTCATTCAATGATCTAGAGGGCGAGGTACCAACAGTTGGAGTGTTTGCAGTGGCAACCAATGTATCATTGCTTGGAAACAAGAAGCTATGCGGTGGTATAGCTGAGCTAAAGTTGCCTCCATGTCCTGTGAAGAAAACAAAACACACAAAGCATTTAAAGCTAATGATTGTTATCTTCACATGTATCTGCTCGGCTCTGGTGTTTGTATCATTCATTGCTTTTCTAACATTGTGTTGGAGGAAACAAAAAAGGATGGAGTCAGCTAAGCCATCTAAAGTTGAAAAGCTTTCCAAAATCCCTTATAGAGACCTGCATCAAGCTACTAATGGTTTCTCTGAGACAAATTTGATCGGTTTGGGAAGTTTTGGCTCTGTTTACAAAGGAAGATTTGAGCAAGGTGGAGGAGAACAAACAATTGCGGTGAAGGTACTTGACCTTTTAAAAAATGGAGCTTCAAAGAGCTTTCTTGCAGAATGTAAGGTGTTGAGGAACATACGGCATCGAAATCTTGTTCCAATTTTGACTTGCTGCTCGAGCTATGATTTTGATGGTAATGAATTCAAAGCCTTGGTTTATGAGTTCATGGAAAATGGGGATTTGGATATGTGGTTGCATACACATTCATTTAATGCAAGGATAACCGTTCTAAGTGTTCTTCAAAGGTTAAACATTGCAATTGATGTAGCTTCTGCATTGCATTATCTCCATGATGATTGTGAACCGGCGGTTATTCATTGTGATCTAAAGCCAAGTAACATTCTGCTTGACAAAGACTTAACTGCTCATATTGGAGACTTTGGTATATCAAGACTTTATTCACGTACAATTGGAGATCCAATTGGTGAACAAACTAGTACCATTGAATTAAAGGGGTCAATTGGTTATGTTCCACCAGGTAAGATTAATATTGTCATAAAACTTTACCACTCCGTTTCCATAACTAGCTTGCTAGCTTAAGAAAAAAAAGTCATATTCATATATCATATCTTATGTTGAAGAAGTTCTTTCCCAAAAATTAAAATGCTCTATTAATTTTTTTCTCGTTTGCTTTCTTTGTTTTCACAAATAATTTGGATTTAGAGTATGGGATAGGAGCAAAGGCATCAACTTTTGGAGATGTGTATAGCTTTGGTATTCTTTTGTTGGAAATGTTCACAGCTAAGAGACCAACGAATGATTTATTCAATGGTGAATGTAGCAGTCTTTGTGAGTATGTGGAGATGGCGTTACCAGATGAAGTGATAGAGATTGTAGACCCGTCTCTTTTAGCATTCCTTGAAAGCAGTCATGGAATAACACCGGATGTAGAGTTGGGGAATCATGGCAATTTGGTGGAAATTGAAGAGAGCAAGGTGCATAGCTTCTTCCTCTCCATCTTCAAAATTGGGCTCACTTGTGCTTCAAGATCACCAATGGATCGCATACATATGAATGAAGTGTGCAGGGAATTACACAAGATTAAGAAGTCCTTCTTTGCATACAATTAAGCAATCATGTCTTGTGACATACAATATCTCCAAGCTAAGGTTGAACTAGCTGGCAATTAAGAAAAGCTTGTTTTTGAATTTACCTAATATATGTTGCTCTGAATTTCTTTTGATGTAAACTTTTTCGTGGATTACTCTTTTGTTGTATGATGGCAACAAGCTGCAAACATTTACTATACATGTTATATTATGTGTTGTAATTTGATTAAAAGTTTGTATAAACAGTTATCATTTTAATTGGTTCTAAAACTGGTTAACTACTGTAAGTCCATAAAGTGAGCACGGGTAAATTTCTCTCATTATTTAGTTTCATTTTTATACACACTATAATTTCATTACAATAATGAGATATTGAAATCATTCATGGTAACTTGCTAAGATATATGGTTAGAAGCGCACCATCAGTTGTTGTGGTCTGGGGTTACTGCAGTTGGACAATGTGATTAATGGAGGGATATGATAGCTCCTAGCCGGAGAACCATATTACTGTTCACACATAAATTGAGGAGAGCAACGTAACAGCTGCATCCTCCTTAGCTCTTGAAGATCCCAACTCCACAATCTCAACCAGAAAAGGGATCCCTCTTTCCTTCCTCAAAAATTTCTCTTCTTCCATAAAAAATGTCAGAGAGATTAGATAAAACACAAACTGCTTCATCAACTATCGCAAAAGCAGAAATGATTCCTCTTCCTGAAATGCACCAGAAGAGATTGACCCATTCCTAGAAAGACATAGACTGTATGTGAGATGAAACAGATGATGCAGGGGTGATTAAGATTTGATTATGGCCTAGCTGGGAGTCTTCATCAGCAGATGATAACATTATTCACCAATGGAAGCATAGAAAAATGGCTATCTGAGTTTTTCAATCCATCTTCACAACCAATTTTATATCATGTTTGCAGAATTTCAATGTAATAGTTCTTTTTTAGAGTTGTTATTTTATTCCGTCCCGACCAATCTTTTCTATAAACTATGGTGTTTGTTTGGATGTAATTGAAATTCTTTTCCAATAATGCAATTCATTGATGGGAGGGAATTGCATGCAATTCCTTCCACCCATTGAATTGAAATTCATCCCCCTGCCCATGAATTCTAATTCAATGGAAGAAGCTAAGGAAATGAGAAAAATAGGATATTGACATATTTGTCCTCTATTATTATTATTATTATTATTATTATTATTATTATTATTATTATTATTATTACAACAACACAAGAACATTTTAGTCTTTATATCATTTCTTTCCATTCCATTCTAATAATTCTATTCATCTATACCAAACAATGTAATTTGATTCTTACTTTATTCACTTTTGACGAAATTCCAATTCTTTTCTTTCTTAATTTCTTCCTCCCAATCAAACGCGGTGTTAATGTTTGAATCTAAATAAGTGTGAATGAAAGTTATACCCCTGATTTATGTCCGTTTTTTTCGTTAAGTTTTTTTTTTTTGTACATTATGCTATAAAGGTTGTACATTAAAATATTTTGGACAAACATACCCCTACCGTTATAACTTCCGTTATCTTTTCTACTATTGTTACCATGAACATGCATCCATCATATATTTTCTTATCTTCTTCATTAATAATAATATATACACATTATATATTTGAGTTATATTTTAATTATTACATAAAATATAAATATCAAATTTTATAAAAATGATTTACATTATTATTATTATTATTTAGAATAATTTAAATATCTAAAATCTAAA
Source organism: Ipomoea nil (assembly GCF_001879475.1). Taxonomy (NCBI): domain Eukaryota; kingdom Viridiplantae; phylum Streptophyta; class Magnoliopsida; order Solanales; family Convolvulaceae; genus Ipomoea; species Ipomoea nil. The sequence continues at coordinate 696,212 of NW_017618831.1, read as the reverse complement.
TATATTTACAATTTTAATATAATGTATTAATATTGAGCACCTATTTTTTGCCCATCGCGCATAAAAAATACTAATTTGTATAATAAGATCGGGGAAACCTCCAATTTCTCACCACCAAATTCCAGTCTTGCACATGCATGCATGTATGAGGTTTGTTTTTTCCAAAGTGCTATTGAGCTTTGACCACCAAATTCCAAGTCTTCCACTTTGTGGTTTAATTATCTTAGCTGTTTTCCTTGACGTGAAGTCAACTTAAGCTACTCATTTCCCTAAAAGAAAATAAACTTAATTATTATAGATTTCAATATTTATTGATTGATTTATAATTTGGTACGTATTTATGGTCCAAGTTTTACAAAATATATAGTTGAATTGGTATATAAGTATTATTTAATATTTTTATCCAATCAATCCAATTTTTTTGGGATGACGAGAGAAATTCCTAACTAGCCACTACTCAATAAGGGTATGACAACAATTCATCATGAACTCGTGACCTTTAGATACAAAAATAATGTTCAATCTACTTGGTCATCTTTTTTTTTTTTTTTTTTTTTTTTTTTTTTTTTTTTGGTTTTGGTTTTATCAAGCAATCAATTAATTAGAATCATACTTCGAGATTAATCATGCATGTTTGTGTCAAGTAAAACTTCAAGAGGCAATTAGCCATTGACAACCTAGATTGAATTACCTCCTAAGGGTTGGATTTCACCTAAAATGCACCTCAGATAAAGGTTGTAGACATTCTCATAAATCAAGGTATAGTACCACTTGATACAACCTGATGACCTGACATAGACAAAAGAAAAGAATTATTAAGGTGTGTTTGGTTTGCACATGGAATCAGAATCGGAATGGAAATCATAATACTTGGCAATGTAATGGTAATGGTTTTGGTGAAAGTATTTTACATGTTTGGTAGTAGGGTGGAATTGGAATGATTACCATTTTGATGTTTGGTTGTTATGACTTATAATAAGAATAAATGTTTTAAAAATACAAAACAAAAAAAAATCAAAACAAAAATCTAATAGTACTAACCCGAACTTAAAAATTATATTACCAATAAGATGGAATGATATCCTTTTTAATTAGGGAATGAGATTTTTAATTGAATGGATAATTAAATTTCATAGTTGTATTTAAAAAAAAAAATTATCAACCAAACACTAACTATGATTTTGATTTTCATTCCTATAGTGTAAACCCATGAACCAAACACACCCTTAAATTATGATTTAATTTTTTTTTTTTTTTGAAGTAAACCCATGAACCAAACACACCCATGATTTAATTATAATGTTGATCGATCCAAATTCAAAAAATAAAATTATATACAAATTCACATATTTTGTCTAATTTAAAATTTCTTAATTTGATTAGAAGTAGAACAGCAACTTGTTAGAAAATTCTAAGGTGAACAGTTCACAAGCAATCCTTCTAGGCTTCTACCATTGACGAAGGTTCACAGTGCAATGAGTGCATTGTGGATCCTGGTGCATGTATATGTGTTTTATATTGTGAGTTTTTGTATTTTGTGTTATGAAATTATATACTTTAAGAGTATGAATTCTGTACCTGAAACAAATTAGTAGTTGTGTCTTATGTTATAAATTTTTGTGTCTTGTGTTGTGAAATTCTATGCATAAGAGCTCAAATTTTGTACTTAAATCATATTTGAAAAATAAGTAAATATATAAAAATGTGTATGTGTCTTGTGTTATGATCAAAATTATGTACCTTACAAGCATGGTTGAAAAAATTGCTAAGCGTTCTTCGGGCGTTCGGGGGCGCCTAGCGCCGCCTAAATGCCTGTGTATTTTTTTTTATTTTTTATTTAATACTTTAATGGTTAATACTAAAATATTAAATGTTTAGCTAAAAAACATCTAGAGTTTGAACACTTCGTAGGAAGCCTAGACGGTGCTTAGGCGGCCTAGTTGGCCGCCTAGGCAGCCGATTGCCTAAACCACCGATTATGGTGATACGCTAGGTGGCCAACCAGCGCATAACGTCTAGGCGTCGATTAATCGGTACGTAAACGGATTTTTATAACACTGCTTATAAGTGTGAATTTTGTACATCGTCATTTCAATTTAGGTCCATAATGTTATATGGACACTGGTCCATGATATAAATTGATGTGCGAAACCCCCTGCGCCAAAATTACCTCCCCTTATATCCTATTTTTCACATTATTATATTTGACAATCAATCCCAAACCTAATTTAATCAACTTACTTCGAAAAATCATTGTATTAATTGGCCCAAATTTCAATCACCTTCCAACCACCTTGACCGCTGACCCAGACCCTATCAAGTCAATCGTTATGACGTGGAATCGTGTCCACCTTACAAGATGGACACGATTCTATGTTTATAATTACTGAATTATATATTCATAATTATAAAGTTATATATTCATAATTATTAAACTCTATATTCACAATTACAGAACTCTATATTCATAATTATTGAACTATATGTTTATAATTATAAAGCTATATATTCATAATTTTTGAACTTCATATTTACAATTATTGAATCTCTATATTCATAATTACAGAACTATATATTCATAATTATGTTCACAACTTTATGTTCATAATTATAGAACTATATGTTCATAATTATAGAACTATATGTTCATAATGTTTGAACTATATATTCATAATTATGAACAATTTTGAAACTCCACAGCATAATTTGCCCTATCAAGTGGGAAATTATTGTGTGGACCATGAGTGCAATATACATTCTTAATATATTAAAAGCACATTACTTGTATACTGAATATACATCATTTAATATTAAAAAAAAAATCATATACTTTCAAACAATGTACTTTTTATTTATAATTCACACAAATATGTAGACCATGGTCCAAGGAATAATGATTGCTATCAAGTATTATCTCTTGTCGATTTATGACGTAGAGTGCTCTTGAATTCAAATGCTAAAATATAATTGTAGTGTTGGAAGTCCGTCATAGTTAGCGTCACCAATTAACAGTACGCATATCAGATTCGATCTTGATTTAGCATTTCTATATAAACAATATAATATACACCCTACCCTGTGTGAAAAACACATCACTCTGATCTCTTAGCTTGTTTATCTAATTAAATAATCCATCTTTTTGAATTATGGAGGTGATGAAGAAGATGATGAGCCATGAGAAAACCCTCTCATTCTTTTATTTCTCATCAGCTGCTCTTTGTATTCTCCATCTTCTTCTCTTTTGCTTAATATGTAGTGTTACCCATATTCCCACAGCTTCCTCCTTTGCATCATCATCAGCTACTTTCTACTCATCAAATGAAACCGATAGACTTGCTCTTTTAGAGTTTAAAAACCGGATTATTTTTTATGATGATCCGAATGGAGGAGTAGTTCTTAACTCCTGGAATGACTCTGTGCACCATTGTGGTTGGCAAGGAGTGAGGTGTGGTCGTCGACACCCACGAGTTGTGGCTTTGAGGCTTCCTGAGATGGGGTTGGTGGGAACCATATCTCCTCATATTGGAAATCTCACTTTCCTCAGGGCTCTTCATCTCTATAGCAATAAGTTGTACGGTGAAATCCCAAGAGAGATTGGTGGTTTGTTTCGACTAAGATCTCTCTACCTGGCTGCGAATGCACTGACGGGAGAAGTGGCTAAGCTTAATCTCAGCAGCTGCGTACACCTTAGGGAACTCTCTTTGTCTCAAAATGGCCTCCAGGGGAACCTCACTACTGCATTCCAATTCCTAGCTAATTTGAAGAAGCTACAAGGCCTATATTTGGGTAGCAACAGATTGACAGGTGGAATTCCTCCCACTTTTGGGAATTTGTCATCACTTCAAAGGTTGAGCTTGGAGATGAATCATTTGGAGGGACGTATTCCGCATGACATTACGCGGTGTTGGGGTTTAAATATCCTTTCACTTGGTTCCAACAATTTCACTGGTACACTATCTCCTTCTTTCTTCAATATGACTTCTATACAAAACTTTTCAGTATCCGGAAACTCACTTGAAGGGACCATTCCAAGCTACGTAGGAGACACCATGCCAAACTTGGGAGGCTTTTATTTTTCCGATAACCAATTCCATGGAACCATCCCAATTTCATTCCCCAATGCCTCTAAGCTTGAACTTCTTGAGGTATCACAAAACCATCTTGTAGGTAAAGTTCCAGATAATATTGGAAGGTTAGAAGATCTTGTATATTTTAACCTTGAGGAAAATCTTCTTGGTAGCAATGATCCCCTCAATGACTTGGCTTTTATAACATCTCTATCCAATTGTAGTAATTTAAATATATTTTCCATTGCTGAAAATAGATTTGAAGGTAAATTGCCAAACACCATAGCTAACCTCTCTTCCAAACTCGATCGCCTATATCTAGGAAAGAATAAGATATTTGGTACAATACCTGGAGGAATAAAAAATCTAGTTAGCTTGATTGCTTTCAGTATAGGAAGCAATCTATTATCAGGTGTTATTCCCAGCGAGATAGGTGAATTGCATAGACTACAACTTTTGAATCTTGAACGAAACCAATTATCTGGAAAAATGCCACTCACTCTTTTTAATCTTACTTCTCTAGCTGGAATTTTTTTGGATAACAACAGTCTTGATGGCAATATACCATCAAATGTGGAAAACTTCAGAAATTTGAATGAATTGTATTTGTTCAATAACAAACTAGATGGCACCATTCCTCAACAAGTTTTTAATTTGCAATCTTTGTCTAAGAACCTTGATCTTTCCCGCAATTTATTCACGGGAACGTTATCTCCCGCCGTGGGCAAATTGAAAACACTAAATACCTTAGACATCTCTGGAAACAAATTGTCGGGCAAAATTCCAGATACAATTGGAGATTGTTTGAGCCTTCAATATCTTGATATGCATGATAATCTCTTTGAAGGTAAAATCCCACCTTCTTTGGTTTCCTTAAAAAGCATAACGTATTTTGATATCTCAAACAACAAGTTGACTGGACAGATACCAAGAGACCTCCAAAAGCTCCATCTCTTGCAATATTTGAACCTCTCTTTCAATGATCTAGAGGGGGAGGTACCAACAGTTGGAGTGTTTGCAGTGGTAACCAATGTATCATTGCTTGGAAACAAAAAGCTATGCGGTGGTATACCTGAGCTAAACCTGCCTCCATGTCATGTGAAGAAAACAAAACACAGAAAGCATTTAAAGCCTATGATTGTTATCTTCACATGTATCTGCTCGGCTCTGGTGTTTGCATCATTCATTGCTTTTCTAACATTGTGTTGGAGGAAAGGAAAAAGGATGGAGTCAGTTAAGCCATCCAAAGTTGAAAAGCTTTTCAAAATCCCTTATAGAGACTTGCATCAAGCTACTGATGGTTTCTCTGAGATAAATTTGATCGGTTCGGGAAGTTTTGGATCTGTTTACAAAGGAAGATTTGATGTGCAAGGTGAAGGAGAACAAACAATTGCGGTGAAGGTACTTGACCTTTTAAAAAATGGAGCTTCGAAGAGCTTTCTTGCAGAATGTAAGGTGTTGAGGAACATACGCCACCGAAATCTTGTTCCAATTTTGACTTGTTGCTCGAGTTGTGATTTTGCAGGTAATGAATTCAAAGCTTTGGTTTATGAGTTCATGTCAAATGGAGATTTGGATATGCGGTTGCATACACATTCATCTAATGCAAGGACAACCATTCTAAGTGTTCTTCAAAGGTTAAATATTGCAATTGATGTAGCTTCTGCATTGCATTATCTCCATGATGATTGTGAGCCGATGGTTATTCACTGTGATCTAAAGCCAAGTAACATTCTGCTTGACAAAGACTTAACTGCTCATGTTGGAGACTTTGGTATATCGAGACTTTATTCAAGCACAATTGGAGATCCAATTGGTGAACAAAGTAGTACCATTGGATTAAAGGGATCAATTGGTTATTTTCCACCAGGTAAGAATATTATATTGTCATCATAAAACTTTACCACTTGTGTACATAACTAGCTAGCTTAAGTGAAAACATCATATTCATATATCATATATCATATATCATATATCATATCTTATGTTGAAAAAGTTCTTTCCCTAAAATTAAAATGCACTATTAATTATTTTTGTTTTCATTTGCTTTGTTTGTTTTCTCAAATAATTTGGTTTTAGAGTACGGGATAGGAGCAAAGGCATCAACTTTTGGAGATGTGTATAGCTTTGGAATCCTTTTGTTGGAAATGTTCACTGCTAAGAGACTCACGGATGATTTATTCCACGGTGAATGTAGCAGTCTTTGTGAGTATGTGGAGATGGCTTTGCCAGAGAAAGTGGTAGAGATAGTAGACCCGTTGCTTTCAGCATGCCTAGGCCGTCATGGAATAACACCGGATGTAGAGTTGGAGAATGATGGCAATTTGGTGGAAATTGAAGAGAGCAAGGTGCATAATTTCTTTCTCTCCATCTTCAAAATTGGACTCACTTGTGCTTCAAGATCACCAGTGGATCGCACGCATATGAATGAAGTGAGCAGGGAATTACAGAAGATAAAGAAGACCTTCTTTGCATAAAATTATGCAAACATGTCTTTTGACATACAATGTCTCCATCTCCATGGGTAGAAATTAAGAAAAACTTGTTTTCCAATTTGCCTAATATATGTTGCTCTAAGTTTCTTTAATTTTGATTTAAACTTTTCTTGGATTCTTATTTTGTTGTATGATGGGGAACAAGCTAAGCTCCAAGTATTATCTATGTTCTTATATTAAATGCATGTTGTGATTTTGGTTGAAATTTTATATATTAATTAGAGTATAACTATTTCAATTAAATTGGGGTAACACGATCCTAAGATATGATATGCACAATTAGTCAACTAATTAGCCTAACATAAGTTCATAAGGAAATAAAACTGCACTAAAAAGAATGTCGTAAATCCTAGCAAGTTGGTGGAAATCCTAGCAATAAAACTTCAATTCTCTAACATCAAGAAAGCAACAACCATGGAATAAGATGTAAAGAACAATTGAAAAATCCTAGCAAGTTGGTGGAAATCGAAGAGAGAAAGATGAATGATTTCTTCATCTCCGTGTTAAAAATTGGACTTTGTTGTGCTTGTAATAATTTTATATCATGTTTAATTTGAATTAGTGTAATAAGGTGGCCTGGGGGGAAACCTCCTTTTATTCTCACCACCAAATTCCATTCTTGCACCATGCATGTATGTATAAGGTTTGTTTTTTTTTTTTTTCCAAAGTGCTTTTGAGTTTTGACCACCAAATTCCAAGTCTTCCACTTTGTGCTTTAATTTATCTTAGCTTTCTTCCTTGACGCCAAGTCAACTTAATTAAGCTAGTCATTTCCCTAAAAGAAAACAAAGTTAATTATATTATAGATTTGAATATTTATTTATTGATTTATATATAATTTGATACGTATTTATGGTTCAAGTTTTACAAAATATATAGTTGAATTGGTATATAACTATTATTTAATATTTTTATCCCATCAATACAATTTTTTTGGGGTGATGAGAGAAATTCCTAACCACTACTCAATAAGGGTATGACAAGAATTCATGAATTCATAATCTTTAGGTACAAAAATAATGCTCAATCTACTTGGTCAACCATGTGTTTTTGTTTGTTTGTTTGCCTTTTTTATTTTATTTTATTTTATTTTATTTATCAACCAATCAATTAAATAGAATTATACATCGAGATTAATCATGCATGTTTGTGTCAAGTAAGACCTCGATCAAGAGCGGCAAAAGTTTAGAAGAGATCCACACCATCTCATCCTCACCTTATGGGTTGATGATGAAGGTAATAACGTTACCGGAAAGTAATTAGGAGTAAGTAAACATACAAGTGGTAGCATTATTGCTTATAGTCCTGAGTAAAAGTTTTTGCATATCTCCTGCTTGTCACAGGGCTTAGTATTTATACTGGCCAATGACTAAAAGTATTACATTTTCCATTCTAAGTAATACTCCCTAATAATAATAATGTCTCCCTAATAATAATAATAATAATGTGAGGTGACGATGCAGAGAGTCGAGTCTAATATTGAGGTAAATCGGTTCAGATTGTTTAAACTTTTTCGAAATATATATAGTGAGAAAACGTGTAAAGGACTTGAGGAATTAGTTCATAAGTTTAATCAACTTATTAATTCAAAAATTCCGCTCTTTATATAGCGAAAATAAACAACCACCTTGTTTATTTGAATAAATGCAGCTTAAAGCCCTCATTTTAAGCTGCTCCAATTAATTCAAATACTGTCTGAAAAGTGGGTTTGAAAATCAGAATTCTGTTATTTGCCACTCTCAAATACATTCTGACTGAGACTCGGACTACTCTAAAGTAGATATTGACTCAAATCCAGAACCTAATAAAATTAAGCTTAAGTTTTGACAAATAATGTAGCCAATATAAATGAAGTAAATGCGTATCATTTGTACACTTCAAAGTATCTTAAGTAGCATTTCAAAATTAAGCTAGAAGCTTCCTAACTTGTTTTCCATCTTTATCCTTATTATTTTAAATAAATGATCTTGACATCATTTACCCCTCCGAATTAAATCCTTTTGGTCTTTTCTCTTCTCCTATATTTTTATTCATTTTCTTCCGCAACTATTCACCGCCCAGCAACTCCTTAAAGTTCTAACTCCAATCGTCCGTTCATAAGTCCATTGATCCTCCAATGAAATATACAAGATGACATGATTTTTAATATGCTTGAGCAGCATCCAGATTACGTATTGCGCGATGAACTCCAAGATTCAAGTAGTAATATCTTCATCAATGAAAATTTAAGTGAGACCTCTATTATATTGAGATGAAGGAGATTTGCAACAGTATTGCTACTTCATTATTATGAGATACTAGATCATGATTATGCTAATAGTTTCATTTCAAAATGTTAAATTTTAATATGTAAACAAACCTATATAAATTTAAAACTATTTAAATTTTATGAACATGTTCGTTTTAGTCTTTTTACATTTATCAACTTATCAAAAAATTAATTTTATCTAACACTTTTAAATATAATCAGCTAGCTTAACATGCAACTCTTCAATTTTCAGCTTCTATCTTATAGCTTTTCAGTTACTTATTCAGCTTTTAGCTATGTCTATCCGCAAATTATGCTGTGCAATCGAATGCACCATGCGCATGGTGCATTCGATGCAAAACGACGTCGTTTTGGTTAAAAAAACGTGCGTCCCACTTAAAGAAGAAATCAGGTTCGATTCCCGGCAATAGCATTTTTATATATCCATAAATTCATAACTATATATCCACAAATTCATAACTATATATCCACAGTGAATGAATGAAGTAAAAATCCACAATGAATGAACTAAATCCACAGTGAATGAATGAAGTAAATATCTACAATGAATGAACTAAATATCCACAATGAATGAACTAAATATCCATAAATTCATAACTATATATCCACAGTGAATGAATGAAGTAAATATCTACAATGAATATAATGAACTAAATATCCACAATGAATTAACTAAATATCCATAAATTCATAAGTATATATCCACAAATTCATAATTATATATCCAGAAATTCATAACTATATATCCACAATAATATTGCCGAGAATCGAACTTGATTTTTTTTTTTTTTTAAAGTGAGATGCGCGTTTTTAATCAAAACTACGTCGTTTTGCATCATATGCACCATGCGCATGGTGCATTCAGTTGCACAGCATAACTATTGATGTCTATCAAACATAGCTTATAATCTATCCCTGTCAATTTGGACCATTGTATTAATTGGCCCAAATTTCAATCACCTCCCAATTAACCACCTTGACCGCTGACTAGACCCTATCAAGTATTATCTCTTGTCGATTTATGATGTAGACTGCTCTTGAATTGTAGTGTAGTAAGTCCGTCATACGCTAGCGTGCGTGACCAATTCAACTTTGAGCAAATATTCTTATCCTAATGGGGCCCTAGGCAATAACTTAGCTTGAAAATAACAAGATGAGAATTTTGACAGAACCTGAAAAGAGTGATTAAGTGAAAGGAGGTTTTCCTCGCAGGGATGCTATACAGGCTGCCCATGATATGGCTAAGTATGTATCTGCCTCTTTGGCACGTTCTCTTTGGAGGGATATTCCTCCTGCTTTTCTTGAGCCTAGAATGACTAATGCAATTTAAGTTGGTTGGCTTTCAAAAAAAAAGTGAAAGGAGTGAAGAACCACGTCATACAAAACGTAGGACGTTTTTTCATTAGTATGGAGTCCAATCCCATCTTATTAACCAATAATATTGAAAATAAAATATAAGGGGAGAAGTGGAGAACCACTGTATACACAACATAGAACATCTCACCAATAATATCAAGTCCTATTGATAGGGGCAACTCCAACCAAATTAGTTTGATAATCACAAGATTCTAAGTTTAACTCCTTATGAGAACTATCTATTGATTTTCTTGATTTAAGCCAGTTAACCATTGGCAACCTAGATTAGATTACCTCCTGGGGCTGGACTTCACATAAAATGCACCTCAGATAAAGATTGTAGACATTCTTGTAAATCAAGGTATAGTACCACTTGATACAACCTGATGACCTGACATAGACAAAAGAAAAGAATTGTTAAGGTGTGTTTGGTTTGCTCATATAATCAAAATCGGAATGGAAATTAAATACTTTATAATATAATGGTAATGATTTTAGTAAAATTATTTTATATGTTTGGTAGTAGGGTGGAATTGGAATGATTACCAATTTTGATGTTTGATTGTGTATGACCTATAATGGGAATAAATGTTTTAAAAATATAAAAACAAAAAAAAAATCAAAACAAAAATCTAATAGTATTAACCCAAACTTAAACATTATATTACCAATAAGATAGAATGGTACCCCTTTTAATTAGAGAATGATATTTTTAATTGAATGGGTAATCAAATCTCGACCTTGTGATCTAATGGCACCCGGGTTGGACTCTCAAATGAGAGGTTGTGAATTCAAGCCTTACTTTGTGTTTGAACAGATACTAATATTACATTGTAATAAAGTTAGTAGCCTTTAGAAAAAACACCACTAACTATAATTTTGATTAATTATAATGTTGATCGATCCAAATTCAAAAAACAAAATTATACACAAATTCACATATTTTGTCTATTTTTTTTTGAATTATAATGTTGATCGATCCAAATTCAAAAAACAAAATTATACACAAATTCACATATTTTGTCTAATTTTTTATTTTTTATTTTTTGAATGCTAGTGACTCTATTACATTGTAGTATCTGTTCAAAGTTCAAACATACTTTTTTAACCTAATGACGCACAATGAGTCAATAACACCTCCACTAAGACTTGATCTAATTTAAAATTTCTCAATTTGATTAGAAGTAGAACAACAACTTGTTAGAAAATTCTAAGGTGAACAGTTCACAAGCAATTCTTATAGTCTTATACCATTGACCAAGGTTCACGGTGCAATGAGTGCATTGTGGATCCTGGTGCATGTGTATGCGTTTTATGTTGTGAGTTTTTGTATCTTGTGTTATGAAATTATGTACTTTTTACGAGTATGAATTATGTACCTAAAACAAATTAGTGGTTGTGTCTTATGTTATGAATTTTTGTGTCTTATGTTGTGTAATTATGTGCATATGAAGTCAAATTTTGTACTTAAATCATATTTGAAATATAAGTAAATATATAAAATGTGTATGAGTCTTGTCTTATGATCGAAATTTTGTACCTTAAAATTTGAAAAATAAGTAAATCAATTTTGTACCTAGCGCTTAGACGCCCGTGTATTTTTTTTTTTTTTTTCAAACTTTGTTTAAAATTTATATATTTTTAAGACTTGGTAATTATAAACTAATTAATGATTTAATGGTTAATACTAAACTATTAAATATTTACCTAAAAAAATCTAGAGTTTTAACACTTCCTAGGAAGCCTAGGCGGTGCTTAGGTGGCTTAGTCAACCGCCTAGTAAGCCAATTGCTTAGATCACCGATTACGGTGATACGCTAGGTGACTAACTAGCGCATAACGCTTAGGCGTCGATTAATCGGTGCCTAAGCGAGAGTTTTGCTACACTGCTTATAATTATAAATTCTGTACATCATCGTTTCAATTTAGGTCCATAATATTATATGGACCCTGGTCCATAATATAAATTGATTTGCGCCAAAATTACCTCCCCCTTAGTCCTATTTTTCCCATTATTAAATTTGACAATCAATCCCAAACCTATTTTAATCAGCTTACTTCCAAAAATGCATTGTTAATTGGCCCAAATTTCAATCACCTCCCAAGTCCCAACCACCTTGACCGCTAACCCATGCCAGACCTATCAAGTGGGCAAATTATGCTTTGGAACCGTGTATATGGTTCCAAAACTGTTTATAATTATGAATATATATTTCAAAAATTATAAATATATAGTTTTATAATTATGAACATAGAGTTGTGAATATAATTATGAATATATAGTTTTGTAATTGTGAATATAGAGATTCAATAATTGTGAATATAAAGTTCAGAAAAATCATGAATATATAGCTTTATAATTATAAAAATATAGTTCTGTTATTATAAACATAAAATCGTGTTCACCTTACAAGGTGGACACGGTTCCACAGCATAACGATTGTATCAAGTGGTAAATTATTCGGTGGACCATGATCTACATAGCTGTGTGACCATGAATATAATATACATTTTTAATATATTAAAAATATATATATATTTTTTTTTGAATGCTACTAGCTCTATTACATTGTAGTATCTGTTCATATACTTTCTCAACCTACTGAAACACAAAGAGCTAATAAGGCCTCCACACTGAGGCTCGAACTCACAATCTTCCAAATGGAAGTCCAACCCGGGTACCATTGGACCACATATTAAAAATATATTATTTGCATATGTATATTATTTGATAATATATAAAAAATCATGTACTTTTAAATAATGTACTTTTATCTCTTGTCGATTTATGATGTAGATTGCTGTTGAATTCAAATGCTACTCCGTAAAATAAAATTGTAGTGTAGTTAGTCCGTCAGTACGCATATCAGATCAGATTCGATCTTGAATTAGCATGTCTATATAAACAATATAATATACACCCTAGCCTGTGAGAAAAACACACATCACTCTCTAATTAAATAATCCATCTTTTTGAATTATGGAGGTGATGAAGAAGATGATGATGAGGCATGAGAAAACCCTCTCATCATTTTATTTCTCATCCTCATCATCAGCTGCTCTTTTTACTCTCCTCCATCTTCTTCTGTTTTGCTTAGTATGTAGTGTTACTCTTATTCCCACTTCCTCCTTTGCATCATCATCATCAGCTGCTTTCTACTCATCAAATGAAACTGATAGACTTGCTCTTTTAGAGTTTAAACACCGGATTATTTCTGATGATGATCCCAATGGAGGAGTAGTTCTTAACTCCTGGAATGACTCTTTGCACCATTGTTATTGGCAAGGAGTTAGTTGTGGCCACAAACACCGACGAGTTGTGGGTTTGGAGCTTCCTGAGATGGGGTTGGTGGGAACCATATCTCCTCATATTGGAAATCTCACTTTCCTCAGGGTTCTTCATCTCAGTAGGAATATGTTGCACGGTGAAATTCCAAGAGAGATTGGTGGTTTGTTTCGACTAAGATATCTCTCCCTGTCTGCGAATGCACTGATGGGAGATCTGGCTAAGCTTAATCTCAGCAGCTGCGTGCACCTTAGGGACCTCTTTTTTGCTCGAAATGGCCTCCAGGGGAACCTCCCTACTGCATTCCGATTCCTACCTAATTCGAAGAAGCTACAAGCACTATCTCTGGATGATAACCGATTGACAGGTGGAATTCCTCCTACTATTGGGAATTTGTCATCACTTCAAAAGCTGGGGTTGGAGAAGAATCATTTGAAGGGACGTATTCCGCATGAGATTACGCGGTGTTGGGATTTAAATTTGCTTTCACTTGCCATCAACAATTTCACTGGTACACTATCTCCTTCTTTCTTCAATATGAGTTCATTACAAACTATTTCAGTATCCGAAAACTCACTTGAAGGGACCATTCCAAGCTACATAGGAGACACTCTGCCAAACTTGGAAATATTTTATTTTGGTGGAAACAAATTCCATGGGACTATCCCTATTTCATTTCCCAACGCCTCTAAGCTTCAAATTCTTGAGGTACCACAAAACCATCTTGTAGGTAAAGTTCCAGATAATATTGGAAGGTTAAAAAATCTTCTACGTTTGAACATTGAGACAAATCTTCTTGGAAGCAATGATCCCCTCAATGACTTGGCTTTTATAACATCTCTGTCCAATTCTAGTAATTTAAATGGCTTTTCCATTTCAGAAAATAGATTTGAAGGTAAATTGCCAAACACAATAGCTAACCTCTCATCCAAACTCCATTTTCTATATCTAAAAGAGAATAAGATATTTGGTACAATACCCAAAGAAATAAAAAATCTAGTTAGCTTGATTGGTTTCAGTATAGGAGACAATCTATTATCAGGTGTTATTCCTAGTGAGATAGGTGAATTGTATAAACTACAATTTTTGAGTCTCAAAGATAACCAATTGTTTGGAAAAATTCCACTCACTCTTTTAAACCTTACTTCCCTAGCTGCAATTGAATTGGGTAAAAACAATTTGAATGGCAATATACCTTCAAATGTGGAAAACTTCAGGAATTTGAATGAATGGTACATGAACAATAACAAACTAGATGGCATCATTCCCGAACAAGTTTTTAATTTGCCATCTTTGTCTAAGTACCTTGACCTTTCCAGTAATTCATTCACTGGCTCGTTATCTCCTGCCGTGGGAAAATTGAAAACACTAAATGCCTTAGACATCTCTCGAAACAAATTGTCGGGCAAAATTCCAGATACAATTGGAGATTGTTTGAGCCTTGAATATCTAGATATGCATGGTAATCTCTTTGAAGGTAAAGTCCCACCTTCTTTGGTTTCGTTAAAGAGCATTACACATTTGGATATCTCAAACAATAAGTTGACGGGAGAGATACCAAGAGACCTCCAAAAGCTCCCTCTCTTGCAATATTTGAACCTTTCATTCAATGATCTAGTGGGGGAGGTACCAACAGTTGGAGTGTTTGCAGTGGCAACCAATGTATCATTGCTTGGAAACAAAAAGCTATGCGGTGGTATAGCTGAGCTAAAGTTGCCTCCATGTCCTGTGAAGAAAGCAAAACACACAAACCATTTAAAGCTTATGATTGTTATCTTCACATGTATCTGCCCGGCTCTGGTGTTTGCATCATTCATTGCTTTTCTAACATTGTGTTGGAGGAAAGAAAAAAGCTTGGAGTCAGCTAAGCCATCCAAAGTTGAACAGCTTTCCAAAATCCCTTATACAGACCTGCATCAAGCTACTGATGGTTTTTCCGAGACAAATTTGATCGGTTCGGGAAGTTTTGGCTCCGTTTACAAAGGAAGATTTGAACAAGGTGGAGGAGAACAAACAATTGCGGTGAAGGTTCTTGACCTTTTAAAAAATGGAGCTTCAAAGAGCTTTCTTGCAGAATGTAAAGTGTTGAGGAACATACGCCACCGAAATCTTGTTCCAATTTTGACTTGCTGCTCGAGTTGTGATTTTGCAGGTAATGAATTCAAAGCTTTGGTTTATGAGTTCATGGAAAATGGGGATTTGGATATGTGGTTGCATGCACATTCGTCTAATGCAAGGACAACCGTTCTAAGTGTTCTTCAAAGGTTAAACATTGCAATTGATGTAGCTTCTGTATTGCATTATCTCCATGATGATTGTGAGCCAACGGTTATTCATTGTGATCTAAAGCCAAGTAACATTCTGCTTGACAAAGATTTAACTGCTCATGTTGGAGACTTTGGTATATCGAGACTTTATTCACATACAATTGGAGATCCAATAGGTGAACAAACTAGTACCATTGGATTAAAGGGGTCAATTGGTTATATTCCACCAGGTAAGAATATTTTCATCATAAAACTTCACCACTTGTTTCCATAACTAGCTAGCTTATGACAAAAATTCATATTTATATATCATATCTTATGTTGAAGAAGTTCTTTCCCAAGAATTAAAATGCTCTATTAATTTTATTTTATTTTTATTTGCTTTGTTTGTTGTTACAAATAATTTGGATTTAGAGTACGGGATAGGAGCAAAGGCATCAACTTTTGGAGATGTGTATAGCTTTGGAATCCTTTTGCTGGAAATGTTCACAGCTAAGAGACCCACGGATGATTTATTCAATGGTGAATGTAGCAGTCTTTCTATGTGGAGATGGCGTTGCCAGAGCAAGTTATGAAGATTGTTGATCCATTGCTTCTAGCATGCCTGGAAAGCAATTTTGGTGAAAGACCGCACAAAGATGTGGAGATTCATGGCAATAAATTGGTGGAAATTGAAGAGAGCAAAACCCACAACTTCTTCCTCTCCATCTTCAAAATTGGGCTCACCTGTGCTTCAACATCACCCATGGATCGCATGCATATGAATGATGTGACCAAGGAATTACACAAGATTAAGAAGACATTCTTTGCATAAAAATAAGCATACATCTCTTGTGTTCTAGCAATGTTTCCGCTGGTGAACTAGCAATTATGTTAAGTTTGTTATTTATTTGGACTAATTAATGTTGCTCTGTGTTTCTTCTGCTATATACTTTTTTTTTTGGACTCTTCTTTTGTTATATGAAGCAACATCTTTTGTTATATGAAGCAACAAATATTTTCTATAAAATCTGTTTGAAAACCTAAAAAATGTTTTTTGAAAAATATTTTGATTTTACATGGTTAAAATAATTTATAACTTGATATTACGATATTCACAAATCAAAACAAAAGATGAATCATGGGAAGTACAATATCAATACAAAAATCTGGAGATATTCCATGCAACAGAAGGTGTGTGCTTGTTCTTATACAAGAAGCTCTTTTTGATCTTCTGTAACTCGATGATAACATCGTTACGTTCATAAGTATTCCATCCAATGGGGATGTAGAAGCACAAGAGAGCCCGATTTTGAAGACGGAGAAAAAGAAAATATGCATCTCGCTCTCCTTAATTTTCAGCAAATTTCCATCACTCTCCAACATTTTATTCCATACATCCATGGTTTCTATCTAGGTATGTTAGAAACAATGGGTCTACAATCTTCATCACTTGCTCTGGCAATGCTGATGCTACATACTCATAAAGACTACATTCATCATTGAATAAATCTGTGAGTCGCTTTGCAGTGAACATTTCCAGCAAAAGAATTCCATATCTATATATATATATATATATATATATATATATATATATATATATATATATATATATATATATATATATATATATATCTCCAAATGTTGATGCATTTGTGCTCGTCGCATATTCTAGATCAAAATAATTTGCAATGAAAAAACAAATTAAACCAAATGTAAAAATAAAGCATCTATTATAGTTTTAGTTTGGTAAAGAACTAAACCATAACTGGAAGTTTATAGAAATGACTTATATTGTAAAGCTTTAATTAAAAATATGTTAGTTACGTGGTGGAACGCAGCCTATGGTCCCATTTAATCTGACAATACTAGATGAATCTTCAATTGTTGGTGAATGAAACATTGATGATCCAAAATCTCCAACATGAGAGCCAAATACTCTCTATTTTTTAAAAGCAAAATGAAAAAATTTTCTATTCCATCGGGTTGTGAGACCCTTAAGGCAAGTGATCAATTTCGTCTTTTGTGAGCCAGAGAACAATGATGAATTTTTTTCATTTAATAATACATAATTATTTAGTTGACCCAACCAACTTGACTTAATTAAGTTAATATTCAAGCCTGAATTAATTGAAGATAACATTGCCCCTGACAGGATAATAGGGCTGGCACCCGACCCGGATCACAAATGGGCATTGACTCAGCATCACATGGGAGCCCAACGGGCAGAACTCCAACGGTTAGGAATTCCAACAGGTGTCACCTTTATTGTCTTTGAAGCCACCATTGATGCCACCTTTGATGAGAGAGAGTTAAAGCCTCAACGCCTCATTCATGACTCTTCATATTCTTGCCGTTAGCTCAGCTCCCCAATGATGACTCTTCATGTTGTTACCGTTAGGACCTAGCATAAATAGAACTTCCCTCAGCTGAGCAGGGGAGGCATTGTACTTTCGATACTGAGACAAAAGCAATACAACTATCGTATTCTCTTATAGCATTGTTATATTATTATTTACCGGTAACGTTATTACCGTCATTGGTGCTTTCATTGAGAGCCTGAGTCCAATACTCAAGCAGGCTACAACACTACTCTTTTTCTCTTTCAACAGCAAGCCTGAAAGAATGGCGTCCCGCAGCTCCCACGGTTCTCGCAACGTGAACAATGGCAATGCCTCAGGTGACCTCCGGGACCAACTCACCAACAATCGCGGAGGGGACCTCCGAGAACAGCTCAACAACGGGAGGCCCGGGGACCTTCGAGACCAACTCAACAATGGAGGGGTAAACCAAGTCGTGAACGGGAGGCCCGGGGACCTTCGAGACCAACTCAACAATGGGGGGGTGAACCAAGCCGTGAACCTCCAGGCGACCGCCGATATCATTCAGCAAGCAGTGATGGCGGCGCTAAATCAGGTGGCGGTGGGACTGCAAGGCCAAGTGCCCACGCCGCGGCCCCAGCAAATAGGGGTAGAGGCCCAAAGAAGTGGACCGGCCAGACGACAACCAGGCCCTTCCCAATCT
Source organism: Ipomoea nil (assembly GCF_001879475.1). Taxonomy (NCBI): domain Eukaryota; kingdom Viridiplantae; phylum Streptophyta; class Magnoliopsida; order Solanales; family Convolvulaceae; genus Ipomoea; species Ipomoea nil. Next base: position 677,469 of record NW_017618831.1, on the reverse strand, counting down.
GCGCCAGAACGATTGGGACAGAGGGCGCCCGTGCGGCAAAGATTAGGATCACCGGCCGAGGGGTCCTCTACCAGAGGCCCTCGCCAACACGAGAACAGACAAGCCGAGAGATCACCCACAGAGGAGGTGGGCGAGTCTCGGGAGCCGACCCCACGCCGACACGTTGATGAGTCGGCCCTACGTCGACACTTGGAGGAGCGACGCGTCGATGAGCGGGCTCTGCGTCGGCACTCGGTGGAGAAGCGACGCGCTGATGAGCGGGTCCCACACCGACACTTGGATGGACGGAACGTCGAGGAACCTGCTCTGCGTCGACACTCAGATAGACAGCACGTCGATGAACTAGCTCCACGCCGACACATGGAGGAGCGGCAGCCGGCCCCGCGTCGGCACCCTGACGAGTCGGCCCTGGTCGAGAGGCTGCAGAGAAGAATCGAGGAGTTAGCAAGAAGGGTGGAGGCACGGGAGCAGTCGCCGGAACCTGAGGTACGGATGGCAGCACCATTCTCCCCTAGCATCATGGACGTACCTTTGCCGAGGGACTTTAGGTTGCCCGCCATCAAGGAGTATACGGGGGCCACTGACCCACGTGTCCACATGACGAGGTACAAGGCTGCTATGGTAATGATCGGGGCAGGGGACGCCATCATGTGCCGAGCGTTCTTGTCCACACTGGATGGAGCGGCCCAAAACTGGTTCAACACCATCCCAGATGGGTCGATCCAAAACTTTGGGGAGTTATCCAAGAGCTTCCTAACATACTTCTCCGGTAGCATACATCGCAAGAAACCCTTCTCTCACCTCTGTGTAGTGAAGCAAGATAGAGGCGAGAGCCTCAAAGACTTCCTGATCAAATGGAAAAAGGAAGTCAATAATGTCTACGACTTCGACTCCAAGGCGGCGATCCCGATATTTATCCATGCCTTAAGATCAAGGTATTTCCACAAGCAGCTGAACTCTCACCACCCCGCTATTACGAAGATCTGATGAGGACGGCTAGCCGCTATGCCGAAGCAGAGGACGTCGACAGGAAGAAGAAGGACGAAGAGGATGGTAGGAAAGATGGGAAGCCTGGGAAAGCTGGTCCGCCCAGCCAGGCACCACTCTCGAACCACCTGACCGCAGGGAAAGGCCGAGACCACGAACGGCCTCGCCTGGTCCCCTTGCGTAATTTGACTCCTCTTACCCATCCCGTCAGTGTCATTCTAAAGCAAGCTGAGGAGATGGGAATGGTAGAATTCCCCGAGGAGTGCATGAAGGTCTCCCCAAAGGCAGACCAAACAAAGTACTGCAGGTTTCATAGGCATGCCGGACACGATACGGATGAGTGTCACGTTTTGAAGAGACAAATAGAAGACCTCATCCAGCAGGGCTACTTCCGACATTTCGTCAAGCGATCCAAGCAGCAGCAACAGCCGCAACACAATCCACCAAAAAATGTCTGGAGGAATGAGGATGGCACCGAGCCGTCCACCTCAAACGCCAAAAAAAGAGACCACGACCAAATATCTGAGCAGAGTGATAGCGAGAAAGAAACCGAGGTGGCGCCCAGACGACAAAAGAAGCACACCATACACTTTATCTATGGTGGACCTGCAGGGGGCGACACGCCCGCGGAAAGAAAGAAGTGGAGCCGGCAGCTATACGTGGGAGAAGTGGCGAGTCTTTCCAGAGAAAAGAAACAGAGACAGGAGGCCATCACCTTCTCTGATGATGACCTCCCAGAGGGCCCGTTACCCCATCTTGATGCCCTGGTAATTGAGATGGACGTCAATGATGTCATTATCCGCCGCATCTTAGTCGACACGGGAAGCTCAGTCAATGTGAAGTATTACGATGCCTTCACCAAGTTAGGGATACTTAGGAACCAGCTCAAAGAAGTACGTACCCCACTCTCTGGATTTACGGGTGATTCAGTGGAGACGGAGGGGTCAGTGGTCTTACCAGTGGAGATAGGCACGAGCCCTAACATTCGCAAACTTGACTTGGAATTCATCGTGGTAAAACTCACTTGCGCGCACAACATCATATTGGGGAGACCGGCACTGGAGAACCTCAAGGCCATAGTGTCGGTGGAACACTTGTGTATGAAGTTCCCCACTCCGAGCGGGATAGGGGTCGTCAGAGGAGACCAGCGAGCGGCCCGCAGTTGTTACGTTAAAGCATGCAAAAAGATTGGCAGAAATGATCTATAAGTCCACACCATCTGTAAGGATGATCGATCGGGTATGGAGCTAGGAACATTTGATTAAGTATTTTCCATAATATTCTAGTAGTCGTTTGGAACTGGTGTTTGGAAATCGCGGTCCGCCCGCTTTGCATTCTGAAATCTTTTGGAATAATATCTCGTGCTTGTGGTCCGCCCATGTTGTTTCAAAAAAAAAAAAAAAAAAAAAAAAAAATTGGCTGAGGGCGCGCCTCAGCCAAGGCCAAGGCACAAGCCTCGGCCTCCTGGTCGAGGCGGCGCCTCGGCCACAGGCCGAGGCCGCGCCTCGACCACATGGCTGAGGCGCACGCCACGGCCCCGGAAAAAAAAACGATCAGACGAGGCTACGCCTAGGCCGCGATCAGCCGAAGCGCACGCCTTGGCCACGATCGGTCGAGGCCACGCCTCGGCCACGATCGGTCGAGGCGCCGCCTCGGCCGCGATCAGCCGAAGCGCACGCCTTGGCCACGATCGGTCGAGGCCACGCCTCGGCCACGATCGGTCGAGGCGACGCCTTGGCCACGGTCAGCCGAGGCGACGCCTCGGCCACGGTCAGCTGGCACCCGACCCGGATCACATATGGGCATTGACTCAGCATCACATGGGAACCCAACGGGCAGAACTCCAACGGTTAGGAATTCCAACAGGTGTCACCTTTATTGTCTTTGAAGCCACCATTGATGCCACCTTTGATGAGAGAGAGTTAAAGCCTCAACGCCTCATTCATGACTCTTCATATTCTTGCCGTTAGCTCAGCTCCCCAATGATGACTCTTCATGTTGTTACCGTTAGGACCTAGCATAAATAGAACTTCCCTCAGCTGAGCAGGGGAGGCATTGTACTTTCGATACTGAGACAAAAGCAATACAACTATCGTATTCTCTTATAGCATTGTTATATTATTATTTACCGGTAACGTTATTACCATCAGCCCCCATATAATTGAAGTTAATATGAGTGAGCACTATACCGTTTTAAAAATTGAAGGGCAACATTTACACCACTAATAATTGATGGATGACATTAATAATTGACATATCATTGAAGAACATAATAAACAAACCACACACGTCTACAAGCTAGTCGCCAAATCGTCCTTCACCACTCAGTCCATCTTCTTCCACCACCGTCCCATTCTTGCTACCCGAACACCCTCGACAGTGTGGCGCGCGTTTGGTCAGATTATGAATTTTCTGTTATGAGATTATGAATGTAATGTAAATTCATAATCTCATAACAGAAAATTCATAATCGCATAAAAGTAAAACATTTATTAAATTATGAATTTTCTGTTATGAGATTATGAATTTACAGTTATGTAATTATGAATTTTCTGTAAATTCATAATCTTATAACAGAAAATTCATAATCTCATGCCTGCACATTCATAATTTATGAATGTTGAAGAAGCTTGCGCTACAGAGGAGCAGCCATGGTTTCGGACGGAAATGTGTAGTCATGGTTCCAAAGTGAATGTGCAGGCATGGATTCATAATTTATGAATGTCCAAAATCATTGCTCACCTCAAATTAAAGTGAAACCGCGAAATGTGAAAATGAAGAAGAAAAATCACGCGATTAATTAAGAAAAAAAAAAAAAAGATAACGGTGTACTAACACCGTTGGGACCGTGTTCACAATGGATGGTGAACACGGTTCCATGGCATAACGATCCGGCGTTAACAACACATTAACTAATTTTATTTTTTCGCATAAAAATGACGCCGTTTAGACTTGTGTTCACCATTCATGGTGAACACGTTTCCAGGGCATAATTTGCCGTGTCGGGCCACCGCGGATCCTCTCCTATGACTCGGCAAATTATTCTAAATGTTCACAATTTACATATTAAAATTTGTAAAAATTTAATATATAAATTGTGTATTTTGACTTCCTGAGTTCATGGCATAACTGTTGCCGTCACTTATGGCCAGCTCACATAAATTCATTGTATTAATTGGCCCAAATTTCAATTACCTCCCAATTCCACCTTGACCACTGACCCAGACCCTATCAAGTATTATCTCTTGTCGATTTTATGATGTACACTGCTCTTGAATTGTAGTGTGGTAAGTCCGTCACAGCTAGCGTGACCAATTCTTATCCTAATTAATTAATTGAAAATAACGCTATTGATTTTTCAAACATATGGGGTCCTAGGCAATAACTTAGCTTGAAAATAACAGGACGAGGACTTTGACCAACCTGAAAGGAGTGATTAAGTGGAAGGAATGGAGAACCACACGATACAAAATGTAGAACGAATGTTTTTCTATTAATAAAAATATTTCGTGTACCTCAAAAACTTACTTTCAATTTTTACTTTTACTCGTGTTTAAATTTGAGACTAAATTTGAAATTGTCACCAATATAATTCTTCAATTGTTTGACATGTCAGTAAGTTAATTTAATACGGAGTTACTCTTAATCAACCTCTAAAAATAATCTTTGGTTTATGAGAAAGTATGTAACCACTACACAAATGTGCACTATGAAATTAACTTAGGTTATCCATAACTAGTTAGTTCAAACTAGGAAGGTCGCGTCAATAGATAGCTACCACGTAGAGTCAAATTTGAAACTTTTGTAGTCAAATGCTACCATGTGAAGTCGATTTTGAAACCTTTGGAGTTAAATTTATAATCTCATGATACCAAATTAACTGTATGACCATCTAAAAATAAATTTGTATACCAGTATCACTAATCCACATTATAATTTGGGCTTTGGTACATATATGTCAATGACTCTATATTATGGGTTCACATTACAATTAGATCATGGTTCACATTATAATGAATATAATGAGGTCGATCAGAAGGCTTGTGCCTAAAAAAAAAAAAAAAGAAATCCAAATATTCCACGGGCCCGAAGCTAGAAGCCCAAAACATTTGATAAAGCCAAAATATAGACTGGACTACTGGAGTGAGTAGGTACTCAGGTGAAACAGTGAAGAAAATGAGGGAAGAAGAATAATCTACATTTAAAACTGACTGTTTCATTTGGTAGCTTCTTTGTGTTATTGATTTTTCAAATTAATTTTTATAGGTGCTTGAATTTAGTTTCTTTTCTTTTTTTTTTTTTTTTTAATAAATGCTTTACAGTAAGCGACTAGTTTAGATGGAACATTTTCTCCAGCTTGGATAGGTTATGGTAATGTTTATGCATGGGAGACCAAGCAATCTCAGCTTACGTGGGATTAAGTGAGAGGGAATCTTTCTACTGTAATTCTACATAGCTAAAACTTAAAATAATTTAGAATATAACTATGACGGAAAGTTGAATAATTCTACTGCATTCCAATTCCCACCTAATTTGAAGAAGCTAGCTCTGGGTAGAAACAGATTGACAGGTGGAATTCCTCCCACTTTTGGGAATTTGTCATCACTTCAAATGTTGGGATTGAAGATGAATCATTTGGAGGGAAGTATTCCGCATGAGATTACGCGGTGTTGGGGTTTAAATCACCTTTCACTTGGCGTCAACAATTTCACTGGTACACTATCTCTTTTCTTCAATATGACTTCTATACAAATTTTTTCAGTAATCCAAAACTCACTCGAAGGGACCATTCCAAGCAACATAGGAGACACCATGCCAAACTTGGAAAAATTATATTTTGGTGGCAACAAATTCCATGGAACTATCCCTATTTCATTTCCCAATGCCTCTAAGCTACAAATTCTTTCAGTTCCACATAACTATCTTGTAGGTAAAGTTCCAGATAATATTGGAAGGTTAAAAGATCTTCTACATTTGAACCTTGAGCGCAATCTTCTTGGTAACAGTGATCCCCTCAATGACTTGAATTTTATAACATCTCTGTCCAATTGTAGTAATTTAAATATCTTTTCCATTTATAAAAATAGATTTGAAGGTAAATTGCCAAACACCATAGCTAACCTCTCATCCAACCTCCATGAGCTATTTCTAGGAGGGAATAAGATATTTGGTACAATACCGAGAGGAATAAAAAATCTAGTTAGCTTGATCGGTTTCGGTATAGAACGCAACCTATTATCGGGTGTTATTCCTAGTGAGATAGGTGAATTGCATAAACTACAAGCTTTGAGTTTGAGCGAAACCAATTATCTGGAAAAATGTCACTCACTCTTTTTAACCTTACTTCTCTAGCTACAATTGTTTTGAATAACAACAATTTTGATGGCAATATACCCTCAAATGTGGAAAACTTCAGGAATTTGAATGAATTGTACATGAACAATAACAAACTAGACGGCACCATTCCTCAACAAGTTTTTAATTTGCCATCTTTGTCTAAGTACCTTTACTTGTCCCATAATTCATTCACTGGTCCGTTATCTCCTACTGTGGGCAAATTGAAAACACTAAATGCCTTAGACATCTCTCGAAACAAATTGTCGGGCAAAATTCCAGATTCAATTGGAGATTGTTTGAGCTAGCCTTGAATATCTTGATATGCATGATAATCTCTTTGAAGGTAAAGTCCCACCTTCTTTGGTTTCCTTAAAAAGCATTACGTATTTGGATATCTCAAACAACAAGTTGACTGGACAGATACCGAGAGACCTCCAAAAGCTCCCTCTCTTGCAATATTTGAACCTTTCTTTCGATGATCTAGAGGGGGAGGTACCAACAATTGGAGTGTTTGCAATGGCAACCAATGTATCATTGCTTGGAAACAAAAAGCTATGCGGTGGTATACCTGAGCTAAAGCTACCACCATGTCCTGTGAAGAAAACAAAACACAGAAAGCATTTAAAGCTTATGATTGTTATCTTTACATGTATCTGCTCAGCTTTGGTGTTTGCATCATTCGTTGCTTTTCTAACATTTTGTTGGACGAAAGGAAAAAGAATGGAGTCAACTAAGCCATCCAAAGTTGAAAAGCTTTCCAAAATCCCTTATAGAGACCTGCATCAAGCTACTGATGGTTTCTCTGCTACAAATTTGATTGGTTCGGGAAGTTTTGGCTCTGTTTACAAAGGAATATTTGAGCAAGATGGAGGAGAACAAACAATTGCGATGAAGGTACTTGACCTTTTAAAAATGGAGCTTAGAGCTTTCTTGCAGAATGTAAAGTGTTGAGGAACATACGCCACCGAAATCTTGTCCCAATTTTGACTTGCTGCTCGAGTTGTGATTTTGCAGGTAATTAATTCAAAGCTTTGGTTTATGAGTTCATGGAAAATGGGGATTTGGATATGTGGTTGCATACACATTCATCTAATGCAAGGACAACCGTTCTAAGTGTTCTTCAAAGGTTAAATATTGCAATTGATGTAGCTTCTGCATTGCATTATCTCCATGATGATTGTGAGCCGACGGTTATTCATTGTGATCTAAAGCCAAGTAACATTCTGCTTGACATAGACTTAACTGCTCATGTTGGAGATTTTGGTATTTCAAGACTTTATTCACGCACAATTGGAGATCCAATTGGTGAACAAACTAGTACCATTGGATTAAAGGGATCAATTGGTTATGTTCCACCAGGTAAGAATATTATATCGTCATCATAAAACTTTACCACTTGTTTACATAACTAGCTAGCTTAAGTGAAAACTTCATATTCATATATCATATCTTATGTTTGAAGAAGTTCTTTCTCAAAAATTAAAATGCTCTATTAATTTTATTTTTTCATTTTCTTTCTTTGTTTTCACAAATAATTTGAATTTAGAGTACGGGATAGGAGCAAATGCATCAACTTTTGGAGATGTGTATAGCTTTGGAATCCTTTTGTTGGAAATGTTCACAGCCAAGGGACCCACATATGATTTTTTCAATGGTGAATGTAGCAGTCTTTGTGAGTATGTGGAGTTGGCGTTGCCCGAGGAAGTGATAGAGATAATAGACCCATTGCTTTCAGCATGCCTAGAAAGCAATCATGGACTAATACCGGATGTAGAGTTGGGGAATAATGGCAATTTGGTGGAAATTGAAGAAAGCAAGGTCCATAACTTCTTCCGCTCCATCTTCAAAATTGGACTCACTTGTGCTTCAAGATCACCAATGGATCGCATGCATATGAATGAAGTGAGCAGAGAATTACAAAAGATTAAGAAGACCTTCTTTGCATAAAATTATGCAAACATGTTTTGTGACATACAATATCTCCATTGGTAGAAAAATAGAAATTAAGAAAAGCTTGTTTTCCAATTTGTCTAATATATGTTGCTCTAAATTTCTTTAATTTTGATTTAAACGTTTCTTGGATTCTTCTTTAGTTGTATGATGGGGAACAAGCTAAGCTCCAAGTATTATCTATGTTCTTATATTAAATGCATGTTGTGGTTTGGTTGAAATTTTATATATTAATTAGAGTATAACTATTTCTATTAAATTGACGTAACACGATCCTAATATCGTTAATGTCTAGCGTTTGACTGGAAGTCTATATATATATACCAGCAAATTTATGTATTTATGTAGCGTGCATGATACACGCAGTATAAAGGCTTTCACATGCTCTGCGCAAGATTTTCTTACCTTCCGTCCATCACGACTAGCCCCACCTCAAATAATTGCATTCATACCCATATTCCAACTCACTGGAAATGAATGTTTAAATTAGCATAAAATGAATATAGTTCTCTAACCACCATATTCCACTCTTCCACTATGAGATTTATCTTTTTCTCTTCATAAGAAATTAAATACTAAAATAAAAATATATAAAAGCAATTGATTAAACACCCACCCTTATATATATAGCAAAACAACAACTTTCACCACTACCGAAATCACTTACAATGTCAGACATATAACATTGATTTTTTACAACTTTCACTACTACAAACATTATAACTCATTTTTAAATAAAAAATTTTTAAAAATACACGACGTTACGTCGTATTTTATATTTACTTTTTTTTTTTTTTTAAAAAATTAAAATTAACATTACGAATTGGCGTCGTAATTTATTACTATTTTTTAAAATAAGAAATTAATAGCTTTACGGCGTCTGCTTTGGTATAACCGACGTTGTATAGTATTCGTATTTTTATTTATTTTTTTTTAAATTCAGGATACAACATCGGTTCATTGACGAACTGACACCGTAATCTATATTTTAAAAAATAAAAAAAAAAAAGAAATTAAGTACTATACAATGTCAGTTTTGATATAACAGACGTCGTAGATTTATACATATTTTCTTTAATTTTTTATTTAGGCTACGACGTCGATTTGTCATCAAACCGACATTGTAGCCTATTGTTTTTTCTTTTTGAAATAAATTAATACTCTACGGCGTCGGTTCTTCAACGAACCTATCTCATATAACTATATTAAAAAGAAAAAGAAAAAAAAAAAAAAAGACCCTTCGTTCAGATCTAAAGCACTCTCCCTTCATCTCTTCACTATATTGTGTTAAATTTTGAATTTTAATGAGTTAAAAATCACTTTTAAAATATATTTTGAATTATTTGTCTATAAGTGATGCAAACTAAAGTCTTAGTCTTCTTGCTGTCGTCCTATATTCCGTCCATCTTGTTACACACTCTAACCACCATATTCCACTATGAGATTTGCCTCCTCCGATCCGGTTTTAAACTTACCTACCAATTAACAGTACCTAGGCATATCAGATTTAGCATGTCTATATAAACAATATAATATACACTCTACCCTGTCACAAAAACACACATCGATCACTCTCTTCTTTCTCTAATTAAATAATCCATCTTTTTGAATTATGGAGGTGATGATGAAGAATATGAGGCATGACAAAACCCTCTCATCATCAGCTGCTCTTTGTACTCTCCATCTTCTTCTCTTTTGCTTAATATATAGTGTTACCATTATCCCCACTTCCTCCTTTGCATCATCATCTTCATCAGTTGCTTTCTACACATCAAATGAAACCGATAGACTTGCTCTTTTAGACTTTAAACACCGGATTATTTCTGATGATGATCCGAATCGAGGAGTAGTTCTTAACTCCTGGAATGACTCTGTGCACCATTGTAGTTGGCCAGGAGTGAGGTGTGGTCGTCGACACCCACGAGTTGTGGCGTTGAGGCTTCCTAAGATGGGGTTGGTGGGAACCATATCTCCTCATATTGGAAATCTCACTTTCCTCAGGGTTCTTCATCTCAATGACAATAATTTTTACGGTGAAATTCCAGGAGAGATTGGTGGTTTGTTTCGACTAAGATATCTCTCATTGTCTGTGAATGCACTGACGGGAGATCTGGCTAAGCTTAATCTCAGCAGCTGCGTGCACCTTAGGGAACTCTATTTTGCTCAAAATGGCCTCCATGGAAACCTCCCTACTGCATTCCAATTCCTACCTAATTTGAAGAAGCTACAAACACTATCTCTGGGTACCAACAGATTGACAGGCGGAATTCCTCCCACTATTGGGAATTTGTCATCACTTCGAAATATGGGCTTGGAGGAGAATCATCTGAAGGGACGTGTTCCGCATGAGATTATGCGGTGTTGGGATTTAAATATCCTTTCACTTGGCCTCAACAATTTCACTGGTACACTATCTCCTTCTTTCTTCAATATGACTTCTATACAAATTTTTTCAGTAGAAGAAAACTCACTTCAAGGGACAATTCCAAGCTACATAGGAGACACCATGCCAAACTTGGAAGGCTTTTATTTTTCTGCCAACAAATTCCATGGAACCTTCCCAATTTCATTTCCAAACGCCTCTAAGCTTCAAATTCTTGACATATCACAAAACTATCTTGTAGGTAAAATTCCAGATAATATTGGAAGGTTAAAAGATCTTGTAGGGTTGGACCTTGAGACCAATCTTCTTGGTAGCAATGATCCCCTCAATGACTTGGCTTTTATAACATCTCTGTCCAATTGTAGTAATTTAAATGCATTTGCCTTTGATGAAAATAGATTTGAAGGTAAATTGCCAAACACCATAACTAATCTCTCATCCAAACTCCAGCACCTATATCTAGGAGAGAATAAGATATTTGGTACAATACCAGGAGGAATAAAAAATCTAGTTAGCTTGATCGCTTTCGGAGCAGGAGCCAATCTATTATCCGGTGTTATTCCTAGTGAGATAGGTGAATTACATAAACTACAAGGTTTGAATCTTATGGAAAACCAATTATCTAGAAAAATGCCACTCACACTTTTTAACCTTACTTCTCTAGCTAACATTGATTTGAGAAACAACAATTTTGATGGCAATATACCCTCAAATGTGGAAAACTTCAGGAATTTGAATGAATGGTACATGAACAATAACAAACTAGATGGCACCATTCCTCAACAAGTTTTTAATTTGCCATCTTTGTCTAAGTACCTTGACCTGTCCCGTAATTCATTCACTGGTCCGTTATCTCCCGCTGTGGGAAAATTGAAAACACTAAATGCCTTAGACATCTCTGGGAACAAATTGTCAGGCGAAATTCCAAATACAATTGGAGATTGTTTGAGCCTTGAATATCTTGATATGCATGATAATCTCTTTGAAGGTAAAGTCCCACCTTCTTTGGTTTCCTTAAAAAGCATTATGTATTTGGATATCTCAAACAACAAGTTGAGTGGAGAGATACCAAGAAACCTCCAAAAACTCCCTCTCTTGCAATATTTGAACCTTTCTTTCAATGATCTAGAGGGGGAGGTACCAACAATTGGAGTGTTTGCAGTGGCAACAAATGTATCATTGCTTGGAAACAAAAAGCTATGCGGTGGTATACGTGAGCTAAAGCTGCCTCCATGTCCTGTGAAGAAAACAAAACACAGAAAGCATTTAAAGCTTATGATTGTTATCTTCACATGTATCTGCTCGGCTCTAGTGTTTGCATCATTAATTGCTTTTCTAACATTGTGTTGGAGGAAACGAAAAAGGATGGAGTTAGCTAAGCCATCGAAAGTAGAAAAGCTTTCCAAAATCCCTTATAGAGACCTGCATCAAGCTACTGATGGTTTCTCTGACACAAATTTAATCGGTTCGGGAAGTTTTGGCTCTGTTTACAAAGGAAGATTTGATGAGCAAGGTGGAGGAGAACAAACAATTGCGGTGAAGGTACTTGACCATTTAAAAAATGGAGCTACAAAGAGCTTTCTTGCAGAATGTAAAGTGTTAAGGAACATACGCCACCGAAATCTTGTTCCAATTTTGACTTGCTGCTCGAGTTGTGATTTTGCAGGTAATGAATTCAAAGCTTTGGTTTATGAGTTCATGGAAAATGGGGATTTGGATATGTGGTTGCATACACATTCATCTAATGCAAGGACAACTGTTCTAAGTGTTCTTCAAAGGTTAAACATTGCAATTGATGTAGCTTCTGCATTGCATTATCTCCATTATGATTGTGAGCCGACGGTTATTCACTGTGATCTAAAGCCAAGTAACATTCTGCTTGACAAAGACTTAACTGCTCATATTGGAGACTTTGGTATATCAAGACTTTATTCACGTACAATTGGAGATCCAATTGGTGAACAAACTAGTACCATTGGATTAAAGGGGTCAATTGGTTATGTTCCGCCAGGTAAGATTAATATTGTCATAAAACTTTACCACTCCGTTTCCATAACTAGCTAGTTTAAGGAAAAAAAAATGTCATATTCATATATCATATCTTATGTTGAAGAAGTTCTTTCCCACAAATTAAAATGCTCTATTAATTTTTTTTTTTATCATTTGCTTTGTTTGTTTTCACAAATAATTTGGTTTTAGAGTACGGGATTGGAGCAAAGGCATCAACTTTTGGAGATGTGTATAGCTTTGGAATCATTTTGTTGGAAATGTTCACAGCTAAGAGACCCACAGATGATTTATTCAATGGTGAATGTAGCAGTCTTTGTGAGTATGTGGAGATGGCGTTGTCAGAGCAAGTTATGAAGATTGTTGATCCATTGCTTCTAGCATGCCTAGAAAGCAATTGTGGAGAAAGACCGCACAAAGATGTGGAGATTCATGGCAATAAATTGGTGGAAATTGAAGAGAGCAAAACCCACAACTTCTTCCTCTCCGTCTTCAAAATTGGGCTCATCTGTGCTTCAACATCACCAATGGATCGCATGCATATGAATGATGTGACCAAGGAATTACACAAGATTAAGAAGGCCTTCTTTGCATAAAAATAAGCATACATCTCTTGTGACCTAGCAATGTTTCCACTGGTGAACTAGCAATTATGATAAGTTTGTTATTTATTTGGACTAATAATTGCTGTTGTGTTTCTTTTGCCATAAACTTTTTTTTTTGGACTCTTCTTTTGTTATATGAAGCAACCAATATTTTCTATAAGATCTGTTTGAAAATCTGAAAAACGTTTTTCGAAAAATATTTTGATTTTACATGGTTAAAATAATTTACCACTTGATATTACGATATTCACAAATTAAAACAAAAGATGAATCCTAGGAGAGTACAATATTAATACAAAAATCTGGAGATATTCTATGCAGCAGAAGGTGTTTGCTCGTTCTTATACAAGAAGCTCTTTTTGATTTTCTGTACTCGATGATAACATCTTTCATAAGTAGCTCTCTGAATATTCCTCAAGTCATTCTGAGTATTGCGACCACCATCCTAGCCATGATTTTCAAGGTCTGATCTCTGAACCCAAGAGTCGCCCTCGGTTTGGACTGCAACTTCTCCACTTCAGCCTCTGATCCCCATTGTTGCCCTGTTGGTCATAGGGTAAAATTAAGACAAATTGGCACTTATCACCAATCATATAACAATTAACAAAAGACGAATCCTTGGAAAGTACACTATTAATACAAATTTAGAGACACCTATATTTGGCTAATTAGGCAACAAATTTACCTTAAATTAATTCCAAGTTCACATCTGAAGATATTTCTCTCAAGACATGTTTTCTTATTCTTATGCAAGAAGTTATTTTTATCCTATGTAACTCGCTGGCAACATCTTTCATATGTTTTCGATCTGAAGGCGATGTAGAAGCACAAGAAAGCCCGATTTTGAAGATGGAGACGAATAAACTGTGTATCTTGTTCTCCTTAATTTTCACCAAATTTCCATCATCATCAAACAATTTGTTCGATCCATTGTTGCTTTCAAGGTATGCTAGAAGCAATGGATCTACGATGTTCATCACTCGCTCTGGCAATGCTGTTGCAACATACTTACAGATGCTACATTCATCACTGAATAAATTATCCGTGGATCGCCTTGCAGTGAACATTTCCAACAAAAGAATTCCAAAATTATATACATCTCCAAATGGTGTTGCCTTTGATCCCTTCCAATATCCTAGATCCAAATGATTTGCCAAGAAAAACAAATTAAAACATAGGTAAATAAAGCCTTTAACATAGTTGGTAAAGAACTAAAACATGATTGGCAATTTCTAGAAATGATATGATTTTCCCTAATTAGCTAGTTGTGGAAATATATGGTAAAATTTTAATTAATAATGTGTTAATACCTGGTGCACTACTGGAAATTATAGAATTTCCGACCACCTGAAAGTGATCTTAAATCAAGTCGAAAGTCTTGTTCCGGCAACTTTTGGTATCCGAAAAAACCTTTGTTGCTATTTCCGACCACTTTTTGGTATCAACTTAAGATCACTTTGAGGTGGTTGGAAATTCCATAATTTTCAGAAGTGGTGGAACGTAATCTATGGAACCCTGTAATCCGACAGTACAAGCCCGTTTTCCATCTTCAATTGTTGATGAATAAAACCTTGATAATCCAAAATCTTCAAATATGAACAGTTAAATCTTTGTCAAGAAAAATATTGTTGGGCTTCAAATCATAATGAATAGCTGGTGGTTTACAATAATTGTGAAGATAATCCAATGCAGAAGCTATATCAATAGCAATGTTTAATCTTTAAAAACACTTAGATCGAACATTTGTCTTTGCAGCAGATTGTGTATACAACCACGTATCAAGGTTCCCATTTTCCATAAACTTATAAACTAGAGCTTTGAATTCATTACCTTCAAAATCATGGCCTGCGCAGCATGTCAAAATTGGAACAAGATTTCTGTGACGTATGTTCCTTAATACTTCACATTCTGAATGAAAGCTCATTGAAGCACCATTTTTTAGAAGGTGAAGAACCTTTACCATTAAAGTTGGTCCCAATGCAAACCTTGCTCAAATGTTCCTCTATAAACAGTGCCAAAACTTCCATAGCCAATCAAATTTGTGTTAGAGAAACCGTTAGTCGCCTCATGCAACACTCTGTAAGATACCTTCCGTTGAATCCTGGACAGGCTGTAAAAGATGTCGGAAAGCTCTTGAAGATCCCAACTTGAGAATCTCAACCAGAATAGGGATCCCTCCTTCTCGACAAATTTCTGAACTTCCCTCAAAAATGGAAGAAAGATTTATTAGGAGTGAAGGATTGAAGACACTTGGCACAATCCTATCATCTCCCTTTTTTTGTTATAGCAGTTAGCTTTCCAAACAGTAGCAGTTAAACCGTTTTAATTGCCTTCTCCTCTTCTTCTTTTGTATAAAAAGAACTCTGCTTCTTCCTTCAAAGCTAATGAAAATTTCTGGTTTTCTTCACTTCAATATTCTCTTCCTCTCCCTTTTGTCACATGGTATCAGAGCTCTCAGAGTGAAGAGCATCTAAAAACCAAGCTTCCATGACAACAGCGTGGCCACAGCTCAACAGCCACTCAGTACCAACCGGCAATGGAGCTGGAATTCCGACTCCGGCAACAAATCCGATGACCGGAAACACAGCGCCGTCACCTCTCACAGCAACGAACAGACCTAATTCATCTGAGGTAACCTTCGACCCTCAGACTCAATCAAATCCCTACTTCTTGCACATAAACGAAAATCCAGCCCTAGAATTGGTTTCGATACCCCTAGATGGGTCGAATTACCATCCATGGGCTAGAGCCATGACCATGGCTCTTTCGTGCAAGAACAAGATACCTTTCATCAACGGAACCATTACTAAACCCTCTACAGACAACATGGAAAAATACTTAGCCTGGGAAAGATGCAACAATATTGTTGCTTCCTGGATTGTGCGAACTCTCACCCCAACAATTGGCCGTAGTGTGTTGTGGATTGATACAGCCTACGGAATTTGGGATGACTTGAAGAGAAGATTTAGTAAGCAAGACCTATTTAGGATTGCAGAAATAAAATGTGAGATCTACCAGACCAGGCAAGCAGATAACTCACTGAATGAGTATTTCACTAGGCAGAAATTGCTATGGGATGAACTGACAATTCTTAGACCCTCAATATACTGTGGATGCCCTACCAAGTGTGATTGTGGGAAGAAGATTGATGACTTAAATCAGCAGACTGAGATGGACAAACTATCCATCTTCCTTATTGGTCTACATGAAAGATATACAGGAGCCAAGAATCAGATTATGCTCATGAGGCCATTACCAGATGTGAATGAGGCTTACTCTATGGTTGCCCAACAAGAGAGACAGTTTCAAATGGGTAATACAGGTTTTGAGAGTCAGTTATGTCAGGCAGGAGAAACCAGTTCATCAGCAAATGTGTTTATGGCTAAAACAGATGGGAATTTTCAGTCTGGATACAAGAAGTCCATAGCAAACAACAAGAAGCTTGTGTGTACCTACTGTGGGTATACAGGTCATACTCATGACAAATGTTACAAGAAACATGGCTATCCACCTGGATGGAAGCCAAGATCAAGAAATCAGACATCTGTTAATCAGATTCAAGGTCCATCAGCAGGTCCATCAGCAAGTCAACAGTCTAATGGTGATGGGAACATGCCTTTCACACAAGATGATTTTAAGAGGTTCCTAGAGTTCATGACAATTAAAAGACCAGTTGCTGAGTACTCAAATTCACCTCTTGATCAACATCCACAGGCCCTTGTCAACACTATATCAGCAGATCTGCAGAATGAAGGTATGGTTCCCTCACTTAACTCTGTTAGATATGGGAAGAATGAGTGGATTGTTGATAGTGGTGCCACTCACCACATTGTTTGTGACTTAGCTTTGTTAAGCACTCAAAAGAAAGTCTACAACCTGCATGTTAGCCTGCCAAATGGACAGCAGGTTGCTATTGCCTTCACTGGTTCAGTCTGTTTGTCTGATAAGTTTGTCCTGCATAATGTTCTCTATGTGCCTGGTTTTCAATACAACTTGATTTCAGTGGGGTCCTTCACTAAAGACAGTAGATATAGTATGAAGATGTATTCTGATCAATGCATTATACATGATGCTACCCTTGGGACAATGATTGGAAGGGCTGAGCTGAAAAATGGACTTTATTACCTAGTTTCTCCTGTTGCCTCATCTCTTGTATGCAGTTCTATTGTTTCAAATACAGACAAATGTACCTTGTGGCATGCCAGGTTGGGGCATACCTCATACTCCAAATTACAGTTGTTAAAGGGTTTAGACCCCATGATTCATGTTAATAAAGACTTGATATGTGATAATTGTCACTTTGCTAAACAGAAAAGGCTTCCATTTCAATCTAGTGATTCTATATCTATTAATTGCTTTGACTTACTGCATGTTGATATATGGGGACCCTACAAGGTAGCCACCATCCACAATCATCATTACTTCCTCACCATACTAGATGATCACAGCAGGGCTGTTTGGATATACCTAATGAAACAGAAATCAGAAGTGAGAAGTCTACTCATAGGGTTCTGTAATCTAGTGGAGAACCAATTTGAAGCAAAGGTGAAATGTATAAGGTCTGACAATGGCCCAGAATTCAATATGGTGGAGTTCTTCAGATTAAAGGGAATTGTTCACCAAACTTCATGCACCTATACTCCCCAGCAGAACAGTAGGGTGGAAAGGAAACATGGGCATTTGCTATCAACTGCCAGGGCTCTTAGGTTCCAGGCAAACCTACCAGAATACTTTTGGGGTGAATGTGTCTTACATGCAGCATACATAATTAACAGGCTACCATCTGCAGCCATCAACAACCAAGTTCCCTACCAAGTTTTGATGAAGAAGGTTCCATATTATCAACACTTAAAAGTATTTGGCTGCCTGGCTTTTGCAACAACAGTAGGGCCTAAGTCTAAATTGGATGCTAGAGCTAGAAAGTGCATCTTCCTTGGTTATGCTAGTGGCACAAAAGGCTACAAACTTTATGACATTATATCCAAAGAGATCTTTGTATCAAGGGATGTAGCCTTCTATGAGAATGAACTTCCTTTCCAGCAGGTCAGAGAACCAATAAAGGAACCTCAAATTATACTTCCTACAATGAGCATTGCCCCTCCTGAGGATTCACAGATACCACAAGCCCAAAACCAAGACAGTAGCAATGAACATCTTGGTCAGCATATATATGAAGCTTCTGGGCAATCCCTGAGCCAGGCCAGCAGCAGAAATGAACAGATTGAACATGTTTTACTCTCTGTTCCAGATGAACAGCCACCTGAGGTGGCAAACATGCCCCCTTTACCAGAAATTCAAGCTACTAGAAGATCCACAAGACAAAGGCATGCCCCTAACTACTTGCAGAACTACATCTGCCAAAATGCAGCTGTCAAAACCTCCCCTCATCCTATGTGCAATGTTCTGGACTACAGAAGACTTGAGCCATCATTCCAATCCTTTGTTATGAACATAACCTGCCATTCTGAACCAAGAAATTACCAGGAGGCAGTCCAACATGACTGTTGGAGAAAAGCTATGCAAGAAGAAATCACTGCACTGGAAAGGAATAACACTTGGAAACTGGTGAATCTACCTCCCTCTAAGAAACCAATTGGTTGTAAATGGGTTTACAAGATCAAATACAAACCTGATGGTACCATAGAAAGATACAAGGCAAGGCTTGTAGCAAAGGGATACAATCAGACACTTGGCATTGACTACTTGGATACTTTTAGTCCAGTAGCAAAAATGACCACCATCAGGACCCTACTAGCAGTAGCAGCAGCAAGGGACTGGCATCTCCATCAAATGGATGTCAATAATGCATTCCTCCATGGAGATCTGGAGGAGGAGGTATATATGCAGCTTCCCCTTGGCTTCTCAGAAAACAAAAAAGGACAGGTATGCAAGTTGGTTAAGTCCTTATATGGCTTGAAGCAGGCAAGTAGGCAATGGAACACCAAGTTGAGCATTGCCCTACACAGCATGGGATTCAAGCAGTCCTTGCCTGACAACTCTCTATTCACCAAAGGTGAAGGTAGGTCTTTTGTGGCCTTATTAGTGTATGTGGATGATATTGTGGTTGCCAGTGCTGACTTAGGAATCATTCAACAAGTCAAGAGGCAGCTCAATGAAAGCTTTCAGATAAAGGACTTAGGGCCTATGAAGTATTTCCTTGGCCTAGAAGTGGCCAGGCAGAAAAAGGGTATTGCTGTTTGTCAAAGGAAATATGCCCTTGAATTGCTTGATGACACAGGGTTCACAAATGCAAAGCCAGTGCACAGTCCTACAGTCCCCTCACATAAACTAAGCAAGAGTGAGGGTGAGCCACTTGATGACAATACTCAATACAGAAGGATAATAGGAAAACTCCTATACTTAACCATAACTAGACCTGATATTAGTTTTGCTACTCAGCAGCTGTCACAATTTCTTGACAAACCTACTCACTTGCACTTACAAGCTGCCCACAGGGTGTTGAGATACATAAAAGCTTCCCCTGGTCAGGGACTCTTTTTCCCAGCAAATTCTGATCTGCAGCTAAAAGCCTTTTCTGATTCAGATTGGGGTGCTTGTGTGGATACAAGGAAGTTAGTCACTGGTTTTTGTATCTTTCTGGGGAGTGCCTTGGTCTCATGGAAATCTAAGAAACAAGCCACAGTATCTAAGTCATCCTCAGAGGCAGAATATAGGGCCCTAGCAACTACAACTTGTGAGATACAATGGCTATCTTTCCTACTGACAGAATTTGGAGTTCAGCATAATGAAGCAATAGCTGTGTATTGTGATAGCAAATCTGCAATTGCCATAGCAGAGAATCCTGTATTCCATGAGAGGACAAAACACATAGAACTTGATTGTCACCTGGTCAGGGAAAAGCTAAGTAAAGGCCTCATCAAACTCTTCCACATTGCTTCTGAAAGACAACTAGCAGACACTTTCACCAAGGCTCATTGTCCTAGTTCTTTCTATGGCTATATTTCCAAGCTTGGATTGTTAGACTTGTACAATCCAGCTTGAGGGGGGGCTATTAGGAGTGAAGGATTGAAGACACTTGGCACAATCCTATCATCTCCCTTTTTTTGTTATAGCAGTTAGCTTTCCAAACAGTAGCAGTTAAACCGTTTTAATTGCCTTCTCCTCTTCTTCTTTTGTATAAAAAGAACTCTGCTTCTTCCTTCAAAGCTAATGAAAATTTCTGGTTTTCTTCACTTCAATATTCTCTTCCTCTCCCTTTTGTCACAAGATTAGACAAATTAAAACTGACTGGTTCATTTGGTAGCTTCTTTGTGTTATTGATTTTCCAAATTAATTTTTATAGGTGCTTTTTACTGACTGAATGGAATTGCAATTTGCAAATCCTGAGACTATTTTCTATACGTTACGTTGGACAACAAATATAAAAATGTATTTAAACTTTTTTTTTTTAAATAAATGATTTACAGTAAGTGACTAGTTTGGATGGAACTTTTGCTCCACCTTAGATAGTTTATGGTAATGCTTATGCATCTCGAGAAGAGAGAGACTAAACGATCTCAGCTTGCATGGAATTAAATGAGAGACAATCTTTCTACTGTAATTCTACATAGCTAAGATTTACAATAATTCAGAATATAATATAACTATGACGGTAAGTTGTTCAACTCTATAATGTTTCCGCTAAAGATTATATTTTATTGTGCGTTTACATTTAGAATACATGTATATAATTCTGTATATACCTATCAATTTGATAACTTCTCGTATTTCACAAGGATAAGTTTTCTTTGAGTCTCAAATTGCTCATAAGGTGATAAAAACTTGTAAAATTTTGAAGTGTTATAATTTTCACAATCTTCTTATATTTTAGAGTGAATTTCATTTTTGGTCCTACTGTTATAGGGGTCATTTCAATTTTAGTCCACCATAATTATTTTTGTCACATTGTGTCCACTATTATTAAAAGTGTTCCAATTTTAGTCCACGAAAAATCTTAAAGATTGCGTCCACTATTATTAAAAGTGTTCCAATTTTAGTCCACGAAAAAGTGGACTAAAATTGGAACACTTTTAATAATAGTGGACGCAATGTGACAAAAATAATTATGATGGACTAAAATTGAAAAAATCTCTATAACAATAGAACCAAAAATGGAATTCACTCTGTTTTTTGAATGCTACTGACTCTATTACAATAAAATCTCTATAACAATAGGACCAAAAATGGAATTCACTCTGTTACAATGTAGTATCTGTTCATATAACAGAAAGAACCAATAACGCCTCCACTAAGGCTTGAACTTACAAACTTCCAAATAGAAATCTAACCCGCGTACCATTAGACGACATAATCTTGGTATTCACTCTGTATTTTATTACACTTGAATGCCATATTAAGCTGACATGTACGGGATTCTTCAAAACTCATTCTAGAGTATTATGCACAATAAGTACTTAATTGTCTTCTAAACATAATATATAGGAAAAAGTGTCAAATTGGCCCCCTAAGTCAAGTGGATAGTGCAATTGGGTCCCCTAAATGAAAAAAGCTCCATTCAGGTCCCCTAAACCTGTAAAATTATTCAATTAAGTCCATGTTGACTTGTTTATCAGGTTAAATGCATACAATGTTGACACGTGTCTTTATTTTATTTTTTATAAAAATATTATTTATTATAAATTAATTAAAATATAATAATAATTAAAAAAAATATTTTTTATTAAAAAAATTATTTATTATAAATTAATTAAAATAATAATAATAATAATAATTAAAAAAAAAAAAAAAAAAAAAAGTCGTCGCCGTCTAAGGAAGACGGCCATGGCCGACGAAAAAGAAGATGGCCATGGCCGTCTTCTAGATCTATAAAACGGACATGGCCATCTTCTTTCGTCGGCCATGGCTGTTTTCCATAGACGGCAGCGACTTATTTTTTTTAAATTATTATTATTATTATTTTAATTAATTTATAATAATAATTAAAAAAAAAACTGGCCATCTTCTTTCGTCGGCCATGGCCGTCTTCCTTAGACGGCCGTGGCCGGACGGCCACAGCTGTTTTTTTTTTAAATAATTATTATTATTATTTTAATTAATTTATAATAAATAATATTTTTAATAAATTTTTTTTAATTATTATTATTATTTTAATTAATTTATAATAAATAATACTTTCAATAAAAATAAATAAAATAAGGACACGTGTCAACACTGTATGCATTTAACCTGATAAACAAGTCAACCTGGACTTAATTGAACAATTTTACAGGTTTAGGGGACCTGAATGAAGCTTTTTTCACTTAGGGGACCCAATTGCACTATCCACTCGACTTAGGGGGCCAATTTGACACTTTTTCCTAATATATATTCGTCATATATTAACATGAGAATCACGGTATAAACTTACAACATATGACATTTGATTTTGAGAATACGCTTTGGGTGTATTTGGTTTGCACATGAAAATTGAAATAGATTGAAAATCAAAGAGAAAATGGTCAAATAAATCCCTGAACATTTCGCAAAAGGTCAATTAGGCCCATAAACTTTTTAAAAGTGCAATTGAACACATGAATTCTTGATTTTGAGTCATCTGACCCCGTTAGCCGGTTACCCCTCCCTTAGGTGTTGGTAACTGCCCTCGTGGCTCGCCACATAAGATGAGTTTTGATTATTTGGATTGCCAAGTAAGCATAATTATTTAAAAAAAAAAAATTACTTCCCCCTATTCTTCGTCTTCTGCTTCGTCTTCTTCACATAAGCTAAGTTTTGATTATTCACTTCACCGCTTCTTGATCTTCATCTTTATTATTATTATTATTATTATTATTATTATTATTATTTTATCTGAGTTCGCGGACGGTGGCAGAGCGATGGGTGCTACAAAACCGGTGAGTATGGACTGACCACGGTGGTGGAGCGGCGGTCAGGATGTAGTGAAGACGGTGGTGCGACGACGCCGGTGAAGTGAATGGGGTTGAGTGACGACACTGATGTGGTGAGGATGGAGTGGTTCTTATTCAGATCTGAGTTGGATTGTCCATGGCGACGCCATTGCTGGTTCAGATTCGAGATCGAAGGTCGCTCTTGGATTTGCAGCTATATGATCAAAGGACCAGCTTCTCTTGGATGATTATGAGATCAAATGACTTTTAGTTGCTTTAGAGCTTTTGAATCCTGTAAAGATCATACAGTGGAACGTGCACAAAGTGAGAAGGGTTTTAATTTTATGATTTGTTTTTATTTGCAATATTTAATCTGTATAAAATTCTTTCTCCATCGTTGGTTCATCAAAATTTGTGTTCTGGTTGGCAATTTTTTACTCGGAAAGAGAGTGAAATGAATAAAGAAGAAAAAGAATAGAGGCGTTTACTGGAAGTAAATTGATGTTCATTGTCGGCCTTTGAGGATGAACACGACGACGACCGAGTTTCCTGATCCTCACTTAACAGTATCTTCCTCAATAATTCCGGCATTGCACATAACACATGCTATCGTTGCAGCTTTCCAATAATTCTGGTTGAAGATCGGGAAAACTGCCCGGATCTGTCTGTTGTAGAAGACGAAGTAGAATAAATTAAAGAAGATGAAGAATAGGGGGAAGTAAATTTATTTATTTATGCTTACGTGGCAATCCAAATAATCAAAACTCAGCTTATGTGGCGAGCCACGAGGGCAGTTACCGACACCTAAGGAAGGGGTAACCGGCTAACGAGGTCAGATGACTTAAAATCGTGAGTTCATGTGTTCAATTGCACCTTTAAAAAGTTCATGGCCTAATTGACCTTTTGCGAATTGTTTAGGGGTCTATTTGACCCTTTTCTCAAAATCAAAATATAAATTGAAGTGAGTCTTAACAAATGGTATCAGAATCAGGTCACAAATTCAAAGTCCTAAAAAGAGATTGATTTTTGCAACCTCTTAACAAGAAAACCAAATTACACGACAGTCAAATTTTAACTTGTCGCCAACTATACCCAAACCCAATTTATTGTGTTACAAAGACTGAGTCGACGAAGACGAAGCATGAGAAAACCATATCTGTCATATATGCATGGCGTATATATAGTATGGAGCACCAATTATATATCACATTAAATTCTTGGGTGACAGAGTCCATCAAGTTTCTTCCATGAAGTTACATTTTAACTTAAAATATTCTCTAATGCTCCTTAAAAAGAAAACACATGAGATGAATTATATTGTCAGTTTTTTTTTTGGTGACTACAATTTAATTAATCTATCTATCTGTAGTATCTGCTCAACAATATGATATGTCGACATTCTTGATTTGATCTTTCATTTAAAAGGGTTACCGCAATACCATCAAATCACAAAGTATTATTCACACATTGTTTTTCCCTTAGTTTCGAAAAGTATTCACGTGAAAGTGGGAGTCAGTCTGGTCATGACTTACAGAACAATTAATGTGTACCACAAAATTATTGAATTGCCGACTTTAATTTCCAAGTCTAGCAGACTAGAATCAACTTGTCAAACACTTTAATTAGTATCAGAAAATTCTAAATTGACGTATGGAGTATGGTAGAGGTGTATTTAATTTGCCTCTACTTACACGCATATCAGAAATTTCTTGGGTGACTGGACTCCATTTTGATTATCATATGCATGCAAGCACCAGATTCTTGATTTGGAACATCTATATAAGCAATATATAATACCCTGTGAGAAAAACACATCATTCACTCTCTTGTTTATCTAAATCCCATCTATCTTTTTGAATTGTAGTTCGGAGATGGAGGTAATGAAGAAGATGAGTCATGAGAAAACCCTCACCTCACTCTTTTATTATCTTCTGTTTTGCTTAATATGCAGTGTTTCCCTTATTCCCACTTCCTCCTTTGTATCATCACCTACTCTCTACTCAAATGAAACCGATAGAATTGCTCTTTTAGAGTTTAAACGCCGGATTTCTGATGATCCCAATGGAGTAGTTCTCAACTCCTGGAATGACTCTGTGCACCATTGTGGTTGGCCAGGAGTGAGGTGTGGTCGTCGACACCCACGAGTTGTGGCGTTGAGGCTTCCTAAGATGGGGTTGGTGGGAACCATATCTCCTCATATTGGAAATCTCACTTTCCTCAGGCTTCTTAATCTCAGTGACAATAATTTGTACGGTGAAATTCCAAGAGAGATTGGTAGTTTGGTTCGACTAAGATCTCTCTACTTGTATAGGAATGCACTGAGGGGAGAACTGGTTGCGCTTAATTTTAGCAACTGCTTACAACTTAGGGAACTCGAACTTTCTAACAATGGCCTCCAAGGGAAGATCCCTACTGCATTCCTAGCTAATTTGAAGAAGATACAACAACTATCTCTGGGTAGCAACAGATTGACAGGTGGAATTCCTCCCACCACTTTTGGGAATTTGTCATCACTTCGAAAGTTGAGCTTGGAGATGAATCATTTGGAGGGACGTATTCCGCATGACATTACGCGGTGTTGGGGTTTAAATATCCTTTCACTTGGTTCCAACAATTTCACTGGTACACTATCTCCTTCTTTCTTCAATATGACTTCTATACAAATTTTTTCAGTATCCGAAAATTCACTTGAAGGGACCATTCCAAGCTATATAGGAGACACCATGCCAAACTTGAAAGTCTTTTATTTTGACATTAACCAATTCCATGGAACCATCCCTATTTCATTTCCCAACACCTCTAAGCTTCGAATTCTTGACGTATCACAAAACCATCTTGTAGGTAAAGTTCCAGATAATATTGGAAGGTTAAAAGATCTTCAACGTTTGAACCTTGAGCACAATCTTCTTGGTGGCAATGATCCCCTCAATGACTTGGCTTTTATAACATCTCTGTCCAATTGTAGTAACTTAAATGTCTTTTCCATTGATAAAAATAGATTTGAAGGTAAATTGCCAAACACAGTAGCTAACCTCTCTTCCAAACTCTATCTCCTATATCTGGGAGAGAATAAGATATTTGGTACAATACCCGGAGGAATAAAAAATCTAGTTAGCTTGATCGCTTTCAAGGCAGGAGTCAATTTATTATCCGGTAATATTCCTAGTGAGATAGGTGAATTGCATAAACTACAAGCTTTGAATCTTGCAGAAAACCAATTATCTGGAAAAATGCCACTCAGTCTTTTTAACCTTACTTCTCTAGCTTCACTTGTTTTGTATAACAACAATTTTGATGGCAATATACCCTCAAATGTGGAAAACTTCAGGAACTTGGATGAATGGTACATGAACAATAACAAACTACATGACACCATTCCTCAACAAGTTTTTAATTTGCTATCTTTGTCTGAGTGCCTTGACCTTTCCAGCAATTCATTCACTGGCCCGTTATCTCCCACCGTGGGCAAATTGAAAACACTAACTGCCTTAGACATCTCTAGGAACAAATTGTCAGGCGAAATTCCAGATACAATTGGAGATTGTGTGAGCCTTGAATATCTTGATATGCATGGTAATCTCTTTGAAGGTAAAGTCTCACCTTCTTTTGTTTCCTTAAAAAGCATTATGTACTTGGATATCTCAAACAACAAGTTGACTGGAGAGATACCCAGAGACCTCCAAAAGCTCCCTCTCTTGAAATATTTGAACCTTTCTTTCAATGATCTTGAGGGGGAGGTACCAACATTTGGAGTGTTTGCAGTGGCAACCAATGTATCATTGCTTGGAAACAAAAAGCTATGCGGTGGTATACCTGAGCTAAATCTGCCTCCATGTCCTGTGAAGAAAACAAAACACAGAAAGCATTTTAAGCATATGATTGTTATCTTCACATGTATCTGCTCGGCTCTGGTATTTGCATCTTTCATTGCTTTTATAACATTGTGTTGGAGGAAAGGAAAAAGGATGGAGTCAGCTAAGCCATCCAAAGTTAAAAAGCTTTCCAAAATCCCTTATAGAGACCTGCATCAAGCAACTGATGGTTTCTCTGACACAAATTTGATCGGTTCGGGAAGTTTTGGCTCTGTTTACAAAGGAAGATTTGAGCAAGGTGGAGGAGAACAAACAATTGCGGTGAAGGTACTTGACCTTTTAAAAAATGGAGCTTCAAAGAGCTTTCTTGCAGAATGTAAAGTGTTGAGGAACATACGCCACCGAAATCTTGTTCCAATTTTGACTTGCTGCTCGAGTTGTGATTTTGCAGGTACTGAATTCAAAGCTTTGGTTTATGAGTTCATGGAAAATGGGGATTTGGATATGTGGTTGCATGCACATTCATCTAATGCAAGGACAACCGTTCTAAGTGCTCTCCAAAGATTAAACATTGCAATTGATGTAGCTTCTGCATTGCATTATCTTCATGATGATTGTGAGCCGATGGTTATTCATTGTGATCTAAAGCCAAGTAACATTCTGCTTGACAAAGACTTAACTGCTCATGTTGGCGACTTTGGTATATCAAGACTTTATTCACGCACAATTAGAGATCCAATTGGTGAACAAAGTAGTACCATTGGATTAAAGGGGTCAATTGGTTATGTTCCACCAGGTAAGAATATTGTCATAAAACTTTACCACTTGTTTCATAACTAGTTAGCTTAAGAGAAAAAGTCATATTCATATATCATATCTTATGTTGAAGAAGTTCTTTCCCAAAAATTAAAATGCTCTATTAATTTTTTTTTATCATTTGCTTTGTTTGTTTTCACAAATAATTTGGATTTAGAGTACGGGATAGGAGCAAAGGCATCAACTTCTGGAGATGTGTATAGCTTTGGTATTCTTTTGTTGGAAATGTTCACAGCTAAGAGACCCACGGATGATATATTCAATGGTGAATGTAGCCGTCTTTGTGAGTATGTGGAGATGGCGTTACCAGAGGAAGTGATAGAGATAGTAGACCCATCGCTTTCAGCATGCCTAGAAAGCAATCACGGGATAACACCGGATGTAGAGTTGGGGAATCATGGCAATTTGGTGGAAATTGAAGAGAGCAAGGTGCATAACTTCTTTCTCTCCATCTTCAAAATTGGGCTCACTTGTGCTTCAACGTCACCAATGGATCGCATGCGTATGAATGAAGTGAGCAGGCAATTACAGAAGATTAAGAAGGCCTTCTTTGCTTAAAATTAAGCAAACATGTATTCTGACATACAATATCTCCAAGGTTGAACTAGCTAGCAATTAAGAAAAGCTTGTTTTTTAATTTTCCTAATATATGTTGCTCTAAATTTCTTTTGATGTAAACTTTTTCTTGTATTACTCTTTTGTTGTATGATGGGAACAAGCTGCAAACATTTACTATACATGTTCTTATATTATGTGTTGTAATTTGGTTTAAAGTTTGTATAATCAGTTATCATTTTAATTATTGTTTCTAAAACTGGTTATTTCTCTCATTATTTAGTTTCATTCTATACCCACTATAATTTCATTACAATAATGAGATTTTGAAATCTTACATGCTTACTTGCTAAGATATGATAGCTCCTAGCCGGCCGAGAACAATATTGCAGTACCGATTACTTTTCACACATAAATTCAGGAGAGCAACGTAACAGCTGCATCCTCCTTAGCTCTTCAAGATCCCAACTGTACTCCAGAATCTCAACCAGAAATTGGATCCCTCCTTCCTCAAAAATTTCTCTTCTTCCATAAAAAATGTCAGAAAGATTAGATAAAACACAAACTGCTTCATCAACCATCCCAAAAGCACCAGAAGAGATTGACCCATTCCTAGAAAGACATAGAGTGTGAGATGATGCAGGGGTGATTAAGATTTGATTTTGGCCTAGCTGGGAGTCTTCATCAGCAGATGATGCATTATTCACCAATGGAAGCATAGAAAGATGGCTGTCTGAGTTTTTCAATCCATCTTCACAACTCTTGCAATTGAATTTTTAATAATAATAATAATAATAACCTACTAATTTTATATCATGTTTGCAGAATTGCAATGTAATAGGTCTTTTTTTAGAGTTGTTATTCTATTCCCGACCAATATTTTCTATAAACTAAATGTGTTGCAAATTAAGATGTTTGGTTGGATGTAATTGGAATTCTTTTCCAATGCAATTCAATAAGAAAGAAAATTATATTGTTTGGTGGGAGGGAATTGCAATTCATTCCACCCATTGAATTGAAATTCATACCCCCTACCCATGAATTCTAATTCAATACAAGAAGGAAATGAGAAAAATAGGAAATTGACATATTTGTCCTCAATTATTATTATTATTATTATTATTATTATTTTTTTTTTTTTTTATGAAAGCTTAAGTGTATATCATCACCTAACAAAGGCAGGTTAGCCATACAAAGTTTCTTGGCCCAAAAGTGACCAAGTATCGTAATGCAAGGGGCATGCTGCCCTACAGGACTTGGCCCCAAAGTGGCCAAAATTTGAACGATCATTAAAGAAATTAAGTTGCCTTACAAAACAGCAAGGCCATTCGGCTATTCAGAATCCAAAAAACAAACCAGAGCACATCTTCATCCTAGTGCATAACCTTGATCTTCCCAAGAACAAGTTTGTAAGTGTAGCCCTCTTTTTACACGCCATTCATACCACCAGCCTTGCATTAGCTGCTAGCCCAAGCACTTGTTTTATCTAGTCCCACTTCATTGCCATTGGTCCTTCACCCATTCATGCCATTATCCCTCATGCCATTCCAAGGAGATCTTAAACTTTGCCCCTAGACTTTCACCCTTCATGACCCCTAAGCCTTTACCCCAAAAGCACGAGGTCAATCCCTCCGCACAGATAACTGTGTTTTACCGGAGGGACCATTTATGCCCCCACTTAAGGCAATAAAGCCCACCCTTAACTTACAAGATGGTACTCCTTGCTGGTGCAAAACACTTGCACAAGGAGCCCATGTGACCTTATAAGCCAAGCAATGGTAGCTTAGGAACACTATTCTTGAGCCGCAAGATGGTGCCCCCTACTAATGCCAAGACTGCATAGGGAGACCATTTCTCCTTGTTGTTCAAGCAATAGTGGAGCTCAGTGCAGCCACAAGACTGAACCAAACATCAAAGATTCTTCCATTGCCTGATTTTTTTTTTTTTATCATTCTTCTTTCTGCCACTTTTTTCTTTTTCTTTTTTCTGTTTTCAATTCATTCTCTTTATCCTTAGAAAGCCTCCCCAAGCCCCCATCAGAGTTTAGACTAGAGGCAAAGCCAGACCTTCTCAGATGGCAACTAAAACCATCATTCACAAACCCAAGGACATAGCCTAGGAATCATTCTTATTCTTCAAGATGAAACCCCTTACTAGTGCAAGAGCACTTGCATAAGGGGATCATTTACCCTTGGAGGATAAGCAATGTTCAAGAATTCTATTTTTGTTATTATTATTATTATTATTATTATTATTATTATTATTATTATTATTATTATTATTATTATTACATCACAATGGCATTTTAGTCTTTATATCATTTTTTTCCCTTTCCATTCCTAATAATTCTATTCATCCATATCAAACAATGTAATTTGAATTCTTACTTTATTCCACTTTATTCAATTTTCACAAAATTACAATTCTTTCATTCTTAATTCCTTCCTCCTAACCAAACACTATGTTTGAATTAGTGTGAGAAACTTCCAGGGGCCGTTTACTAACGGGAAATTTCTGAAAAATTCTGGAAAACTGGAAAATAGAAAATAGAAAACATGTTTACTAACATAGTTTTCCATTTTGAAAACTGAAAATAATTTTTGAAAATTTCTGGAAAACTGGAACACACATAAAAACTATTTTCAAAATGAAAAACAGAATCATCTATCATCTATTTAGTTATATGTCACTATAACCACATTACTATGATTACATTCATTATCATCTTATTTTATTTATCACTATCTTCTATCTTTTCTACTTATTTTACTTATTTAAACATAATTTATTTGCTTACACTTTAAAGTTAGACACTATTTACATTATCAAAATTAAGAATTAAACTCTATATAATGTTTTAGATTTTGATTGAACTCAATAGATTATTAGTTCGAATATTTTTAATTATGCTACATCATAATTCATAATACAAGTTCAGTCCAGATATCGGATATTGAAATTTCACATATATTAGAATTCAAAGTAAAAGGTATATATATTCATATACATGTCATTCAAATGAATATATCCAAAAAAATAATTTAAATATTAGCTAAAAAAATATTAATATTATCTAAATTAAATTTTAGGTGAAAACTGGAAAATTATAAAACAGAAAACAGAGAACTGTTTTCTGTTTAGTAAACAAGTTTTCTAAAAAGAAAACAGTTTTCTGTTAGTAAACGGATCCCCAATTTCTCACCACCATATTCCAGTCTTGTTTTGTTTGTTTTCCAAAGTGCTTTTGAGGTTTGACCACCAAATTCCAAGTCTTCCACTTTGTGGTTTAATTATCTTAGCTTTTTTGGTTGACGTCAAGTCAACTTAAGCTACTCATTTCCCTGAAAGAAAACAAAGTTAATTATTATTATAGATTTGAATATTTATTGATTGATTTATAATTTGGTATTTATGGTCCAAGTTTTACAAAATATATAGCTGAATTGGTATATAACTATTATTTAATATTTTTATCCAATCAATACAATTTTTTTTCCCGTGATGAGAGAAATCTCTAACTTGCCACTACTCAATAAAGGTATGACAAGAATTCATGAACTCGTGACCTTTAGATATGAAAATAATGCTCAATCTATTCGGTCATCTCTTTGTTTTTGTTTGTTTGTTTGCCTCTTTTTTTTTAGCTTCATTTTTTCACTGAGTTTCATTATAGCAATACCAAAAAATCATTTTAATTATACTACAGTTTTATTTGATAATATACATTATTACATTAGCTCTATTTTTTTGTTTCATTCGTCCTACATTTATTCCGTCAACCATGGTTAACCTCATCCCAAATTGTCAATGACTTTGTGCTTTAGCCACACTAATTGTTCTCCTATATAAGAGGTTGTGATTCGAGCCTCAGTATTTAATATATGGAGAAAGTAATTATGAACAAATCCTGCATTACAGTAGTTCTCAAAAAAAAAAAAAAAAAAATCACCTCAAATTAATAAGTGCTCTAAACCACCATATTCCAATCTTCCACTATGAGATTTCTCTATTTCTCTTGACAAGAAATTAAATACTAAAATATATGACCCCATCTTCTTACGCACCATATTCCAGTCTTCCACTATGAGATTTGCCTCCTCCGCTATTCAACTTACCAATTAACAGTACGCATATCAGATTCGATCTTGATTTACCATTTCTATATAAACAATATAATATACACCCTACCCTGTCACAAAAACACACATCATCACTCTCTTCTTTCTCTAACTAAATAATCCATCTTTTTGAACTATGGAGGTGATGATGAAGAAGATGAGGCATGAGAAAACCCTCTCATTCTTTTATTTCTCATCAGCTGCTCTTTGTACTCTCCATCTTCTTCTCTTTTCCTTAATATGTAGTGTTACCCTTATTCCTACTTCCTCATCATCATCATCAGCTGCTTTCTACTCATCAAATGAAACCGATAGACTTGCTCTTTTAGAGTTTAAACGCCGGATTTCTGATGATCCGCATGGAGTAGTTCTTAACTCCTGGAATGACTCTGTGCACCATTGTGGTTGGCAAGGAGTGAGTTGTGGCGTTGATGCTTCCTAAGAAGGGGTTGGTGGGAACCATATCACCTCATATTGGGAATCTCACTTTCCTCAAGGTTCTTTATCTCAATGGCAATAATTTGTACGGTGAAATTCCAGGAGAGATTGGTGGTTTGTTTCGACTAAGATCTCTCTACTTGTCTACGAATGCACTGACGGGAGAACTGACTAAGCTTAATCTTAGCAGCTGCGTACACCTTGGGGAACTCTATTTGGCTCATAATCACCTCCAGGGGAACCTCCCTACTGCATTCCAATTCCTACCTAATTTGAAGAAGCTACAAAAACTAGCTCTGGGTAGTAACAGATTGACAGGTGGAATTCCTCCCACTTTTGGGAATTTGTCATCACTTCGAACGTTGGGCTTGGAGGTGAATCATTTGAAGGGACGTATTCCGCATGAGATTACGCGGTGTTGGGATTTAAATATCCTTTCACTTGGCGTCAACAATTTGACTGGTACACTATCTCCTTCTTTCTTCAATATGACTTCTATACAAGTTTTTTCAGTATCCCAAAACACACTGGAAGGGACCATTCCAAGCTACATAGGAGACACCATGCCAAACTTGGAAATATTCGAAATTGGTGGCAACAAATTCCATGGAACCATCCCTATTTCATTTCCGAACGCCTCTAAGCTTCAAATTTTTGAGGTATCAGGAAACCATCTTGTAGGTAAAGTTCCAAATAATATTGGAAGGTTAAAATATCTTCAAGATTTGCAACTTTGGCAAAATCTTCTTGGTAGCAATGATCCCCTCAATGACTTGGCTTTTATAACATCTTTGTCCAATTGTAGTAATTTAAATAAGTTTTCCATTCGTGAAAATAGATTTGAAGGTAAATTTCCAAACACCATAGCTAACCTCTCATCCAAACTCCATTACCTATATCTTGGAGGGAATAAGATATTTGGTACAATACCCGGAGCAATAAAAAATCTAGTTAGCTTGGTCGCTTTCGATATAGGAAGCAGTCTATTATCAGGTGTTATTCCTAGTGAAATAGGTGAATTGCATAAACTACAAGGTCTGATTCTTGAAACAAACACATTATCTGGAAAAATTCCACTCACTCTTTTTAACCTTACTTCTCTAGCTGCAATTTATTTGGATAACAACAATTTTGATGGCAATATACCCTCAAATGTGGAAAACTTGAGGAATTTGAATGAATTGTACATGTACAATAACAAACTAGATGGCACCATTCCTCAACAAGTTTTTAATTTGCCATCTTTGTCTAAGTACCTTGACCTTTCCCGTAATTCATTCACTGGTCCGTTATCTCATGCCGTGGGTAAATTGAAAACACTAAATACCTTAAACATCTCTGGAAACAAATTGTCGGGCGAAATTCCATATACAAATGGAGATTGTTTGAGCCTTGAATATCTTGATATGCATGGTAATCTCTTTGAAGGTAAAGTCCCACCTTCTTTGGTTTCCTTAAAAAGCATTACATATTTGGATATCTCAAACAACAAGTTGACTAGAGAGATACCAAGAGACCTCCAAAAGCTCCCTCTCTTGCAATATTTGAACCTTTCTTTCAATGATCTAGAGGGGGAAGTACCAATAGTTGGAGTGTTTTCAGTGGCAACCAATGTATCATTGCTTGGAAACAAAAAGCTATGCGGTGGTATACCTGAGCTAAGGCTGCCTCCATGTCCTGTGAAGAAAACAAAACACAGAAAGCATTTTAAGCATATGATTGTTATCTTCACATGTATCTGCTCGGCTCTGGTGTTTGCATCATTCATTGCTTTTCTAACATTGTGTTGGAGGAAAGGAAAAAGGATGGAGTCAGCTAAGCCATCCAAAGTTGAAAAGC
The DNA here is from genome assembly GCF_001879475.1 of Ipomoea nil. Taxonomy (NCBI): domain Eukaryota; kingdom Viridiplantae; phylum Streptophyta; class Magnoliopsida; order Solanales; family Convolvulaceae; genus Ipomoea; species Ipomoea nil. The sequence goes on along the minus strand of NW_017618831.1, from coordinate 642,777 downwards.
TTTCCAAAATCCCTTATAGAGACCTACATCAAGCTACTCATGGTTTCTCTGACACAAATTTGATCGGTTCGGGAAGTTTTGGCTCTGTTTACAAAGGAAGATTTGAGCAAGGTGGAGTAGAACAAACAATTGCGGTGAAGGTACTTGCCCTTTTAAAAAATGGAGCTTCAAAGAGCTTTCTTGTAGAATGTAAAGTGTTGAGGAACATACGCCACCGAAATCTTGTTCCAATTTTGACTTGCTGCTCGAGTTGTGATTTTGCAGGTAATGAATTCAAAGCTTTGGTTTATGAGTTCATGGAAAATGGGGATTTGGATATGTGGTTGCATACACAATCATCTAATGCAAGGGCAAACCTTCTAAGTGTTCTTCAAAGGTTAAACATTGTAATTGATGTATCTTCTGCATTGCATTATCTCCATAATGATTGTGATCCGGCTGTTATTCATTGTGATCTAAAGCCAAGTAACATTCTGCTTGACAATGACTTAACTGCCCATGTTGGAGACTTTGGTATATCAAGACTTTATTCACGTACAATTGGAGATACAATTGGTGAACAAAGTAGTACCATTGGATTAAAGGGGTCAATTGGTTATGTTCCACCAGGTAAGAATATTGTCATTAGACTTTACCACTTGTTTCCATAACTAGCATATCGATCTTATGTTGAAGAAGTTTTTTCCCAAATATTAAAATGCTCTATTAATTTTATTTTATTTTTATTTGCTTTGTCTGTTGTTGCAAATAATTTGGATTTAGAGTACGGGATAGGAGCAAAGGCATCAACTTTTGGAGATATGTATAGCTTTGGAATCCTTTTGCTGGAAATGTTTACAGCTAAGAGACCCACGGATGATTTATTCAATGGTGAATGTAGCAGTCTTTGTGAGTATGTGGAAATGGCGTTGCCAGAGCAAGTTATGAAGATTGTTGATCCATTGCTTCTAGCATGCCTAGAAAGCAATTGTGGAGAAAGATCGCACAATGATGTGGAGATTCATGGCAATAAATTGGTGGAAATTGAAGAGAGCAAAACCCACAACTTCTTCCTCTCCATCTTCAAAATTGGGCTCAATTGTGCTTCAACATCACCAATAGATCGCATGCATATAAATGATGTAACCAAGGAATTACACAAGATTAAGAAGACCTTTTTTTCATAAAAACAAGAGTATACATCTCTTGTGATCTAACAATGTTTCCACTGGTGAACTAGCAATTATGTTAAGTTTGTTATTTATTTGGACTAATAAATGTTGCTCTGTTTTTCTTTTGCTATAAACCTTTTTTTGGGCTCTTCTTTTGTTATATGAAGCAACAAATATTTTCTATAAAGTCCGTTTGAAAACTCAAACCTGAAAAATATTTTTCAAAAAATATTTTAATTTTACATGGTTAAAATAATTTACACCTGAAAAATATTTTTCAAAAAATATTTTAATTTTACATGATTAAAATAATTTACAACTTGATATTACGATATTCACAAATCAAAACAAAAGATGAATCCTGGGAAAGTACAATCTCAATACAAAAATCTGGAGATATTCTATGCAACAGAAGGTGTTTGCTTGTTCTTATACAAGAAGCTCTTTTTGACTTTCTGACTCGATGATAACATCTTTCATAAGTATTCCATCCAATGGGGATGTAGAAGCACAAGAGAGCCCGATTTTGAAGATGGAGAAAAAGAAAGTATGCATCTCGCTCTCTTTAATTTTCAGCAAATTTCCATCACTGTCCAACATTTTATCCCATCCATGGTTTCTTTCTAGGTATGTTAGAAGCAATGGGTCTACTATCTTCATCACTTGCTCTGGCAATGCTGATGCTACATACTCATAGAGACTACATTCATCATTGAATAAATCCGTGAGTCGCTTTGCAGAGAACATTTCCAGCAAAAGAATTTCATAACTATATATATCTCCAAATGTTGATGCATTTGTGCTCGTCGCATATTCTAGATCAAAATAATTTGCAAAGAAAAAACAAATTAAACCAAATGTAAAAATAAAGCATCTATTATAGTTTTAGTTTGGTAAAGAACTAAACCATAACTGGAAGTTTATAGAAATGACTATATGGTAAAGCTTTAATTAAAAAAAAAATAGTTACCTGGTGGAACGTAGCCTATGGTCCCATTTAATCTGACAGTACTAGATGAATCTTCAATTGTTGGTGCATAAAACATTGATGATCCAAAATCTCCAACATGAGCAGTTAAGTCCTTGTCAAGAAAAATATTACTCAGTTTCAAATCACGATGAATAACGGGTGGTTCACAATCATTGTGAAGATAATCCAATGCTGAAGCTACATCAATAGCAATGTTTAACCTTTGAAGAGGAGTCAGAACATTTGTTCTTCCGGCAGAATGTGTATGCAACCACGTATCAAGATTCCCATTTTCCATAAACTTATAAACTAGAGCTTTGAATTCGTTACCATCAAAATCATAGCTTGAGCAGCATGTCAAAATTGGAACAAGATTTCTATGGCGTATGTTTCGTGATACCTCACATTCAGAATGAAAGCTCATTGAAGCACCATTTTTTAGAAGGTCAAGAACCTTTATCGCAAAAGTTTGTTCCCCACCTTGCTCAAGTTTTCCTCTATAAACAGTGCCAAAACTTCCAGAACCAATCAAATTTTTATAACAGAAACCTTCAGTCGCCTTATGCAAGTGGCTGTAAGAGATCCTGAAAAACTTTTCAGTGATGGGCAGCTTAAAGGATTTCCTCCTAGTCTCAATTGTAGATGGGAACCCAAAAGAGGTTGATGAGGGTGAAGGCACCACAATTCCATCACCAATAGTTGTAAGCAAAAAGTTTGAATTAGATCTTTCCCTGGATACACGAGTAGTTTGATCATGGGCAAGATGGGAATCTTCATCAGGTGATGACACAGTATTTGTATACAGTGACATATAGAAGTCATTAACTGATTTTTCACTTGAGTCTCTTGAAAGTTCCACCCAATCTTTGGCCAGAATCAAACCTTTTCTTATGCAATACTCTCTTAAGTGGTTAAGAAGTCTCTGTGCCTGCAAGTAGACAAAAACAAGTCATCAAAACAAATCCAAAATTGGGATGTATTAAAATCCTTCATGCTAGATGGTTAGCATCACACCAATTGTCTTGCTCTGGGGTTACTGCAGTCTGCAGCGGGACAATTCTATTAGCCGGATCGGAGAACCAATTTGCAGCAATGCCTGTAGTTAGTGCATAATTGCAGGAGAGCAACAGCTGCATCCTCCTTAGCTCTTGGATCCCTCCTTCCTGACAACAATTTTGGTGATTTACAATCATTGTGAAGATAATGTGTTAATACCTGGTGGAATGTAATCTATGGAACCCTGTAGTCCGACAGTACAAGCCTGTTTTCCATCTTCAATTGTTGGTGAATAAAACCCTTGATAATCCAAAATCTCCAACACAAGCAGTTAAGTCTTCGTCAAGAAAAATATTGCTCGGCTTCAAATCACAATGAATAACGGGTGTTGGTGGTTTACTATCATTGTGATCGAAGATAATCCAATGTAGAAGTTATATCAATAGCAATGTTTAATCTTTGAAGAACACATAGAACATTTGTCTTTGCAGCAGATTGTGTATACAACCACCGTATCAAGGTTCCCATTTTCCATAAACTTATAAACTAGAGCTTTGAATTCATTATCTTCAAAATCCTGGACAGGCTGTAAAAGCTGTCGGAAAGCTCTTGAAGATCCCAACTCGAGAATCTCAACCAGAATAGGGATCCCAGCCTCCTTCTCGACAAATTTCTGAACTTCCCTCAAAAATGGAAGAAAGATTAGACAAATTAAAACTGACAACATGTGACATTTAATTTTGAGTATACACTTAGTGTGTGTTTAGTTTGCATATAAGAATGGAAATTGGAATATAGATTAAAATATAAACGGGAATGAGTCCTAACAAATGGTATTAGAATCAGGTTACAAATTTGATAAGTCCTAAGAAGATATTGATTTTTGCAACCTCTTAACAAGAAAACCAAATGACACGGCATGCAGTCAAATTTGAACTTGTCGCCAACTATATGCAAACCCAATTTATTGTGTTAAGAGAGACTGAGTTGACGAAGACGAATCATGAGAAAACCATATCTGTCATATATGCATGCATGGCGTATAGTATATATGGAGCAGGAATTATATATTCAAACGTATTTGCCTCCCCTATTCAACTTGTCAAACACTGCAAGCATATCACTTTAAATTCTTGGGTGACCGAGTACTTCCATGAAGTTTCTGCCATGGACTTACATTTTAATAATTTAAAATATTCTCTAATGCTCCTTGAAAAAATAACTCATGAGGTGAATTATCAGTTTTTTTTTTTTTTTATGACTACAATTTAATTAATCTATCTGTAGCATCTGCCCAACAATATGAGATATTGACATTCTTGATTTGATCTTTCATTTATAAGGGTTATGATACGTCAATCAAATCACAAAGTATTATTAACACATTGTTTTTCCCTTAGTTTTGAACAAGCTAAGTATTGACGTGAAAGTGGGTGTCAGTTAGGTCATGACTTACAGAATAATTAATGTGCACACAAAATTATTGAATTGGCGTATGGAACATGGTATGAGGTGTATTTAATTTGCCTCTACTTACACGCATATCAGAAATTTCTTGGGTGACGGACTCCATTTTGATTTAGCACATCTATATAAGCAATATATAATACCCTGTGAGAAAAACACATCATTCACTCTCTTGTTTATCTAAATCCCATCTATCTTTTTGAATTCTAGTTCAGAGATGAAGAAGATGAGCCATGAGAAAACCCTCTCCTCACTCTTTTATTATCTTCTGTTTTGCTTAATATGCAGTGTTTCCCTTATTCCCACTTCCTCCTTAGTATCATCACCTATTCTCTACTCAAATGAAACCGATAGACTTGCTCTTTTAGAGTTTAAAGACCGGATTATTTCTGATGATGATCCCAATGGAGGAGTAGTTCTTAACTCCTGGAATGACTCTGTGCACCATTGTGGTTGGCAAGGAGTGAGGTGTGGTCGTCGACACCCACGAGTTGTGGCGTTGAGGCTTCCTGAGATGGGGTTGGTGGGAACCATATCTCCTCATATTGGAAATCTCACTTTCCTCAGGCTTCTTCATCTCAGTGACAATAATTTGTACGGTGAAATTCCAGTAGAGATTGATGGTTTGTTTCGACTAAGATATCTCGACCTATCTGAGAATGCACTGATGGGAGAAGTGGCTAAGCTTAATCTCAGCAGCTGCGTACACCTTAGGGAACTCTATTTTCATGGGAATGGCCTGCAGGGGAACCTCCCTACTGCATTCCAATTCCTACCTAGTTTGAAGAAGCTACAAACACTCTCTCTGGGTACCAACAGATTGACAGGTAGAATTCCTCCCACTATTGGGAATTTGTCATCACTTCAAGGGTTGGACTTGGAGATGAATCATTTGGAGGGACGTATTCCGCATGAGATTACGCGGTGTTGGGGTTTAAATTTTCTTTCACTTGGCGTCAACAATTTCACTGGTACACTATCTCCTTCTTTCTTCAATATGACTTCTATACAAAGTTTTTCAGTAGTGGTAAACTCACTTCATGGGACCATTCCAAGCGACATAGGAGACACCATGCCAAACTTGGAAGGCTTTCATTTTGCTGAAAACAAATTCCATGGAACCATCCCTATTTCATTTCCCAATGCCTCAAAGCTTCAAATTCTTGAGTTATCACGGAACTATTTTGTAGGGAAAGTTCCAGATAATATTGGAAAGTTAAAAGATCTTGTATCTTTGAACCTTGGCTACAATCTTCTTGGTAGCAATGATCCCCTCAATGACTTGGTTTTTATAACATCTCTGTCCAATTGTAGTAATTTTAAGTTATTTATCATTCAAGAAAATAGATTTGAAGGTAAATTTCCAAACACCATAGCTAACCTCTCATCCAAACTCCAAACCCTATATCTAGGACATAATAAGATATTTGGTACAATACCCGGAGCAATAAAAAATCTAGGTAGCTTGATCGGTTTCATTATAAAGGACAATCTATTATCAGGTGTTATTCCTAGTGAGATAGGTGAATTGCATAAACTACAATTTTTGGATCTTAGTATAAACCAATTATCTGGAAAAATGTCACTCACTCTTTTTAACCTTACTTCTCTAGCTTCACTTTTTTTGGATAACAACAATTTTGATGGCAATATACCACCAAATGTTGAAAACTTCTGGAATTTGAATGAATGTGTCTTGTCCAATAACAAACTAGATGGCACCATTCCTCAACAAGTTTTTAATTTGCCATCATTGTCTAAGTACCTTGACCTTTCCCGTAATTCATTTACTGGTCCGTTATCTCCCGCCGTGGGCAAATTGAAAACACTAAATGCCTTAGACATCTCTCAAAACAAATTGTCGGGCGAAATTCCACAAACAATTGGAGATTGTTTGAGCCTTGAATATCTTTATATGCATGATAATCTCTTTGAAGGTAAAGTCCCACCTTCTTTGGTTTCCTTAAAAAGCATTACGTATTTGGATATCTCAAACAACAAGTTGACTGGAGAGATTCCGAGAGACCTCCAAAGGCTCCCTCTCTTGCAATATTTGAATCTTTCTTTCAATGATCTGGAAGGTGAGGTGCCAACAAATGGAATTTTTGCTAAGGCAAACCATGTATCATTGGTTGGAAACAAAAAACTTTGTGGTGGTATACCTGAGTTAAAGCTGCCTCCATGTCCTGTGAAGAAAACAAAACACAAAAATCATTTAAAGCTTATGATTGTTATCTTCACATGTATCTGCTCGGCTCTGGTGTTTGCATCATTCATTGCTTTTCTAACATTGTGTTGGAGGAAGGGAAAAATGATGGAGTCGGCAAAGCCATCCAAAGTTGAAAAGCTTTCCAAGATCCCTTATAGAGATTTGCATCAAGCTACAGATGGATTCTCTGAGACAAATTTGATCGGTTCGGGAAGTTTTGGCTCTGTTTACAAAGGAAGATTTGATGAGCAAGGTGGAGGAGAACAAACAATTGCGGTGAAGGTACTTGACCTTTTAAAAATTGGAGCATCAAAGAGCTTTCTTGCAGAATGTAAAGTGTTGAGGAACATACGCCACCGAAATCTTGTTCCAATTTTGACTTGCTGCTCGAGTTGTGATTTTGCAGGTAATGAATTCAAAGCTTTGGTTTATGAGTTCATGGAAAATGGGGATTTAGATATGTGGTTGCATACACATTCATTTAATGCAAGGACAACCGTTCTAAGTGTTCTTCAGAGGTTAAACATTGCAATCGATGTAGCTTCTGCATTACATTATCTCCATGATGATTGTGAGCCGACGGTTATTCATTGCGATCTAAAGCCAAATAACATTCTGCTTGACAAAGACTTAACTGCTCATGTTGGAGACTTTAGTATATCAAGACTTTATTCACGTACAATTGGAGAATCAATTGGTGAACAAAGTAGTACCATTGGATTAAAAGGGTCAATTGGTTATGTTCCACCAGGTAAGAATATTGTCATAAAACTTTACCACTTGTTTCCATAACTAGCTAGCTTAAGAGAAAAAGTCATATTCATATATCATATCTTATGTTGAAGTTCAGAAGTTCTTTCCCAAAAATTAAAATGCTCTATTAATTTTATTTTTTTCATTTGCTTTGTTTGTTTTCACAAATAATTTGGATTTAGAGTACGGCATAGGAGCAAAGGCATCAACTTTTGGAGATGTGTATAGCTTTGGAATCCTTTTGTTGGAAATGTTCACAGCTAAGAGACCCACAGATGATTTATTCAATGGTGAATGTAGCAGTCTTTGTGAGTATGTGGAGATGGCGTTACCAAAGGAACTTATGCAGATTGTTGATCCATTGCTTCTAGCATGCCTAGAAAGCAATTGTGGAGAAAGACTGCACAAAGATGTGGAGATTCATGGCAATAAATTGGTGGAAATTGAAGAGAGCAAAACCCACAACTTCTTCCTCTCCATCTTCAAAATTGGGCTCACATGTTCTTCAACATCACCAATGGATCGCATGCATATGAATGATGTGACCAAGGAATTACACAAGATTAAGAAGGCCTTCTTTGCATAAAAATAAGCATACATCTCTTGTGATCTAGCAATGTTTCCACTGGTGAACTAGCAATTATGTTAAGTTTGTTATTTATTTGGACTAATAAATGCTGTTGTGTTTCTTTTGCTATAAACTTTTTTTTTACTCTTCTTTTGTTATATGAAGCAACAAATATTTTCTATAAGATCTGTTTGAAAACCTGAAAAATATTTTTCGAAAAATATTTTGATTTTACATAGTGAAAATAATTTGCCACTTGATATTACAATATTCACAAATCAAAACAAAAGATGAACCCTGGGAAAGTACAATATCAATACAAAAATCTGGAGATATTCTATGCAATAGAAGGTCTTTGTTTGTTCTTATACAAGAAGCTCTTTTTGATCTTGTGTAACTCGATGATAACATCTTTCATAAGTATTCGATCCAATGGGGATGTAGAAGCACAAGAGAGCCCGATTTTGAAGATAGAGAAAAAAGAAAGTATGCATCTCGTTCTCCTTAATTTTCAGCAAATTTCCATCATTGTCCATCATTTATTCCCATCCACGGTTTCTTTCTAGGTATGTTAGAAGCAATGGGTCTACCATCTTCATCACTTGCTCTGGCAATGCTGATGCAACATACTCATAGAGACTACTATACATTCATCATTGAATAAATCCGCGAGTCACTTTGCAGAGAACATTTCCAGCAAAAGAATTCCATAACTATATATATCTCCAAATGTTGATGCATTTGTGCTCGTCGCATATTCTAGATCAAAATAATTTGCAAAGAAAAAACAAATTAAACCAAATGTAAAAATAAAGCATCTATTATAGTTTTAGTTTGGTAAAGAACTAAACCATAACTGGAAGTTTATAGAAATGACTATATGGTAAAGCTTTAATTAAAAATATGTTAGTTACCTGGTGGAACGTAGCCTATGGTCCCATTTAATATTACAGTACTAGATGAATCTTCAATTGTTGGTGCATAAAACATTGATGATCCAAAATCTCCAACATGAGCAGTTAAGTCCTTGTCAAGAAAAATATTAATCGGTTTCAAATCACGATGAATAACGGGTGGTTCACAATCATTATGAAGATAATCCAATGCTGAAGCTACATCAATAACAATGTTTAACCTTTGAAGAGCAGTCAGAACATTTGTTCTTGCGGCAGAATGTGTATGCAACCACGTATCAAGATTCCCATTTTCCATAAACATATAAACTAGAGCTTTGAATTCGTGCTGGCAAGCAATTGGAGTTCAGCTGCTGCATTGCTGAGCACATCAGTAGAAGTGACCTGCAAGTCCTCAACAAGCTTCTTAACATGATTTTCAACTTCCACACGATAAGCCCTAGCTTCAGAGGAAGAAACCATTCTTGGAACAAGGCTTTCACATGCTCTGCGCAAGATTGACTGAAGATGAGATCGTAGCCCCACTGGGGTTAGGAAATAATAAACCTCACTTCCATCATCAATAGCTGCAGATGAAAAGCTTGAATTATGCAGATTACTGAGAACAGAGGAAGTTTGACGATGGCCCAGATAGGATTCTTCATCATCTGATGATGCCACAGAAAAGTAATTAACTGAGCTTATACTTCCGTTTCCTGAGAACTCTTCAGAACTCAGCACATAACGTACAAAACCGGGCAACGATTCATCAGAAGACAAACGGGGATGAGATGGAGATGATGATCCTCTTGGGATTACACTAGAATGGATTGAACTCTTATGGCCTTGTTGGTTGTCTTCATCAGCAGATGACAGATTATTCATTAAAGGAATTATAGAAAATTGGTTAACGAAGTTCGCCAATCCGTCTTCAAAACTCTTAACTGACATCCTCTCAATATCAAACCCCAACTCATTACCAGCATTTCTGGGCAAAGATTCCTCTGATAACAGACTGCTTTGAGATGGAGATAATGTCCCTCTTTGAATTGAACTCGATGACCTTGAACTTTTCCTAGGGATACCTAAATAGCAATTTAAATCAGGTACTCAAGATTTCACATGCACAATAACAGAAGAAGGTTGGTTCAGCTCAGAGATTTTATGGGCTATGGCACCTTTATGTTCTTTGATTCACACAATTTGCAATCACGGCCTTTAAAGAGTTTAATTAGGAGTAAATTCAGGCTGCAAATTTCTTCAGAACTATACTTCTTAAAGAATGGACATGAGAAAGTTCTTGACATTCATAAATAAAGTAAATTGACAAGGTGCCATTTGAGCTTCTATTGACCATAGGAGTTTTTCATTTTCCAGATCTCAACAAACCCTTTGATACCTGTGAAATAGGATTGTTTCTGCATATACAATTTCCATCATCACATTTACTAAAACCATTTCATCTCCTTCCTGAAACACACTAAGTTGTCCAAACTTTATATCTATACATCATCAGCTTTTGACTACATTGACAAAAAAAAACAACATTAAACTATATTTGGCTAATTAGGCAACAAATTTACATTAAATTAATCCCAACTTCACATAATCACATGTGATGATATTTCTATCAATACATGTTTTCTTATTCTTATGCAAGAAGCTATTTTTATCTCTTGTAACTCTCTGGCAACATCTTTTTTATCTTATGTAACTCTTTGGCAACATCTTCCATACGCATTCGATCTAATGGCGATGTAGAAGCACAAGAGAGCCCGATTTTGAAGATGGAGAGGAAGAAACTATGCATATTATTCTCTTCAAATTTCACCAAATTTCCATAACTGTCTGACAATTTATCCGATCCATGGATGCTTTCTAGGTACGCTAGAAGCAATGGGTCTACGATGTTCATCACTCGCTCTGGCAATGCTGTTGCAACATACTTACAGATGCTACATTCATTACTGAATAAATTATCCGTGGGTCGCCTTGCAGTGAACATTTCCAACAACAGAATTCCAAAACTATATACATCTCCAAATGTTGTTGCCTTTGCTCCCATCCAATATTCTAGATCCAAATGATTTGCCAAGAAAAACAAATTAAAACATATGTAAAATAAAGCCTTTAATATAGTTGGTAAAGAACTAAAACATGATTGGCAATTTCTAGAAATGATATGATTTTCCTTAATTAGATGGAAATATCAAATATATGGTAAAATTTTAATTAATAATGTGTCAATACCTGGTGGAACGTAATCTATGGAACCCTGTAATCCGACAATACAAGCCTGTTCTCCATCTTCAATTGTTGGTGAATAAAACCTTGATAATCCAAAATCTCCAACACGAGCAGTTAAATCTTTGTCAAGAAAAATATTGCTCGGCTTCAAATCACAATGAATAACTGGTGGTTTACAATCATTATGAAGATAATCCAATGTAGAAGCTATATCAATAGCAATGTTTAATCTTTGAAGAACACTTGGAACATTTGTCTTTGCAGCAGATTGTGTATACAACCACGTATCAAGGTTCCCATTTTCCATAAACTTATAAACTAGAGCTTTGAATTCATTACCTTCAAAATCATGGCCTACGCAGCATGTCAAAATTGGAACAAGATTTCTGTGACGTATGTTCCTTAATACTTCACATTCTGAATGAAAGCTCATTGAAGCACCATTTTTTAGAAGGTCAAGAACCTTTACCATTACAGTTGGTCCCAGACCTTGCTCAAATGTTCCACTATAAACAGTGCCAAAACTTCCATAACCAATCAAATTTGTGTTAGAGAAACTGTTAGTCGCCTCATGCAACACTCTGTAAGATACCTGCGTGTGAAAACTGGGACAACTGGAAAAAGAGTTGCCGTAAAACTTTTCAACATTGGATTGCTTAAAGATCTTGAAAAGCTTTGAAACCTCAGATAACTTAAAGGATTTCCTTCTTGTCTCAATTGTGGATGTGAACCTAAAAGAGGCTGATGAGTGTGAAGAAACCTCAATTCTATCACCAGCAGTTGCATGCAAACAATTTAAATTTGAATTTTCGTTGGATGCAGAAGTAGTATGATCATGGTGTAAATGGGAGTCTTCATCATCTGACGCCATAGTATGGTTAGAAAATTGACTAGCAGACTTCTTACTTATATCTCTTGAGAGTGCCAACCGGTCTTTATAAGTCTGAAGAGACATCCTCCCAAGATCCACACCCTGCCCATCACCTGAAATTCCAAGCAGAAGAGTTTGTGAAGAACAAAGATGAATTCTCTATTTGAATTGTACTATATGAGACAGAACTTCTCCAAGGGGAACCTAAAGGGGGAGTTGAACCAGTTCATTAAGACGTAGTTTGATTATGGTCGAAAATCAGTTAACAACACAATCCAAAATAAGAGCAGATATCATATGTGATAGATAGTTAGCATCAAACCTTTTCTATTGCAATACTCTCTTAAGTAGTTAAGAAGTCTTTGTGCCTGCAAGTAGACAAAAACAAGTTATCAAAACAATTAAAAATAAGGACATATCAAAACCATAATTGATAGATGGTTAGCATCACACCAATTGTCGTGCTCTGGGGTTACTGCAGTTGGACAACGCTGTTAATGGAGAGACAACTCCAAGCCGGAGAACCATATTGCAGCACTGCATGTTGTCAGTGCATAATTGCAGGAGAGCAACAGCTGCATCCTCTTTAGCTCTTGAAGATCCCAACTCCAGAATCTCAACCAGAATAGGGATCCCTCCTTCTCGACAAATTTCTGAACTTCCCTCAAAAATGGAAGAAAGATTAGACAAAATACAAACCGCTTCATCAACCAACCCAACATCAGGGTGCATCAACTCTATGAGGTACTTCACTGCACCTGCCTGCACAATACGATACTTGTGTTCATCAAGTATAGATAAGTAATACAAAGCTGTAGCTGCATCTTTCTTGCCACTGGGAGTTCCATTTGCCAATAATTCAACAACAGCTTTTATTGCCCTACAAATCTTAACCTTAAATCCCTCAATATCTGATAAGTTGAAAAGAGTGGCAACAGAGGTTTCTTGAGCCTCTGGGCTCCCAGTTGAAAGGACACGAATCAGTGGTTCAATTGCATCAGCATCAACTATCATACACTTGTTGTTATCATTAGCTGACAAGTGCAGAAGTGCTATAACAGCACTTTCCTGTAATTTTGTGTCTACGGAACGCAGAAGGTTAATCAACAAGCTGATGGCACCATGGTTTGCAATCAAAATCTGGTTGTCCGTATTCAGACTGGCAAGCAATTGGAGTTCAGCTGCTGCATTTCTGAGCACATCAGTAGAAGTGACCTGCAAGTCCTCAACAAGCTTCTTAATATGATTCTCGACTTCCACACGATATGCCGTTGCTTCAGTGGCAGAGGAAGAAACCATTCTTGGAACAAGGCTTCCACATGCTCTGCGGAAAATTGACTGAAGATGAGATTGTAGCCCCACTGGGGATAGGAAATAATAAACCTGATTTCCATCACCAATAGCTGCACGTAAAATGCTTGAATTCCCTGAGCTTATACTTCTCTTTCCTGAGCCTGTCAGCCACTCTTCATAACTCTTATGAGAATTCGTCTCCATGTCAAAACTCAGCATATAACGTGGAATACCGTACAAAGATTCATCAGAAGAGAAACGGGGGCGAGATGGAGATGATTCTCTTTGGATTGCACTAGAATGGAATGAACTTTGCCTAAGGTCAGTCGAGATTGTTGAAAGAGGTGACACAGAGATATAGCCCTGAGTATGAACTGAGCTCATACTTTTGTACCTATCTTGAGAACTCTCAAGAGACATAATCTCGTCATCGAACCACAGCTCATTAAAAGCTATTATGGGCAAAAATTCTCCAGAACACGAATGGGTACCAGACAGAGATGATCCCTCTCCTTGATATGCACTAGAAGAGATAGAACTATTCCTAGAAACACGTAGAGCGCAAGATGAATCAGGTGATGCAGAGGTGGTTTGATTATCGCCTTGCTGGGAGTCTTCAGCAGCAGATGACACATTATTTATCAATGCTCCAAAAGAGATCGAACTATTCCTAGAAACACGTGGAGTGCAAGATGAAGCAGGTGATGCAGTGGAGGTTTGATTAAGGCCTTGCTGGGAGTTTTCATTAGCAGATGGCACATGGTTCATCAATGGAAACGTAGAAAATTGGCTAACCGAGATTGCCAATCTGTCTTCAAACCTCTTAAGTAGCATCCTCTCAGTATCAAACCCCTGTGCATTACCTGAAATTATGGGTAACGATTCCCCATAACATGGACGGGGATGAGACATAGATGACCCCTCTCCTTGATGTGCACCAGAAGAGATAGAACCATTCCTAGAAACACATGGAGTGCAAGATGAAGCAGGTGATGCAGTGGTGGTTTGATTATGGCCATGCTGGGGGTCTGCATCAGCAGATGACACATTGTTCATCAATGAAAACATAGAAAAATGGCTATCTGAGTTTTCCAGTGCACCTTCAGAACTCTTAACAGACATTATCTCGTCACTAAACCCCTGCTCATTGCCTGCAATTGTGGGAAAAAGTTCCCCATCACACAAGTGGGGATGAGATGGGGATGATCCTTCTCCTTGAAATGAACCAGAAGAGATTGAACTATCCCTAGAAACACATGGAGTGAAAGATGAAACAGGTGATGCATAGGTGGTTCGATTATGGCCTTGCTGGGAGTCTTCATCAGCAGATGACACCGAGTTTGGCAATCCATCTTCAGAACTCTTAAGTGAAATCCTCTCAATATCAAACCTCAACTCATTACCAGCATTTCTGGGCAAAGACTCCTCTGATAACAAACTGCTTTGAGATGGAGAAAATGTGCCTCTTTGAATTGAGCTTGAAGGGCTTGAATTTTTCCTAGGGGAACCTAAACAGTAATTTAAATCAGGTGTTCAAGATTTCACATGCACAATAACAGAAGAAGGTTGGTTCAGCTCAGAGATTTCATGGGCTATGGCACTTTTATGTTCTTTGATTCACACAATTTGCAATCACTGCCTTTAAAGAGTTTAACTTATTAGGAGTAAAATATTGCAAATATTTGAAAATTTCTTGTTTTCTGTTTTCTTTATTTTTACTTCTAATTTTATTATTTTGTTTTTAAGAAAGCAGCAATTTGTACTTTAGTGCATCTTTAAGAAAGTATTTAATCTTCTATTTAAAAGTATTGTTATAATTGAGTATAGTCATCATTTATGTATCATTTTATAACAATAACAATAACAATGTTGAGAAATTTTTTTAAAACAATTTATAATATGAAAAAGCAGTGACTTATAGTTAGTACATGATATGATGCACAATATCGACCCATAAGGCAATAACTAAGGTAAGAGGGTTGAATAGAAACTCATAAAGCAAGAAAAATTAATGATATAATCTAAACAACCATCATTTTGCTCCCTCACTTATGCTTTGGATTTTTGTTGTTGAAAGTTATTGTTTTTTTGACGAGTGGAAGTTATTGTTAAAAAAATGTATATGCACAAAAATAAGAGCTCTCTTATCATGTATTTGAGGAGGTTATGCAATTGCAAATATGTATGATTCACATTCTTCAGATATACAAAGAGCATTATACGGAGTATGAATTAAAAAAAAAAAAATCAAAAAAAAAATCAAAAAAAAAATCCGAAAAATTAATGAAAATAAATAAATAAACAACAGCCAGCACAGAGCTATGAGTTTTACATACCGATGGAGAGGTGATTTTCTCCTCGACTCCGGAAAAATGACCGATGATGCAATAACTTCTTCACCGCGAAGAATAGGCCGCTGCGGCCACCGTTACCGCTGCCGTCGCCACCAGACATGTTGTGCTTGAGCTGAGCTTCGAATCCGAAGAAAACCTGGCAGCAGATTTTGAAGTAGAAGCCACGAAGAATTTCCACTATATAAACTGGAAAGCGTCCCCTCCATTAACTGTTTTCTGGTAAATTTCTTCATACTTTCCAGAGCTTTGCAGTATGAAGTATGAACTCATTGAATGTGGCGTTTCTCTGTCCAAATAATTGGCAATGTCTAGCGGTTGACTGGAAGTCTTTGGCACCGTGTTAATTTCACCATCTTTTCTCTGTTGCTTATAAGTCATTTTTTCAGTGGCCCTCGTTACAAATTTTACATTAAGATTTTAAATGTGGAAGCAAACAATGAAAATACACATAATATTTTTCTAATGTCATGTTTCTTTAATTTATGAAAAAAAAAAAAAATTGGGTGACAACTGATAAATTGTGAGTAAAGACGCATAATCGAGCATGACAATCACACTGTAAGAGTTACATTTAATGTGTCGAGCTTCTTGTGGGCCCCATATACCTTCACAAATCCCGTCGTGGCGGGGTGTGGGGCGAGAAATTTCGATGAAATAAATTAATATAGATTATTCATAACTAACCGACATATATTAAGATCATTAGACAGTCTCCGAAGAGAGTTAAACGTAAAATTTTATATTCTCGTACCTAAAAAATTATGTGGTGGAATTAATTAAACCGGGGGTCCGACTTAATTAATCCGAATAAATGTAACAAGTATATAATTGAACGATAATAAGGGTACGAATATAGTCACGAGGACTGATATTGATATTGTATTAATGGTGTATAAAGTGCTATTACAGAGGTGTAATACTATCACAAGTAGTAGTTTAGGACAAAAGGTAGAACATGCCCTTAACAAGACAATTACTAGGCTATTTATATAAAGGAAATTCCAACCAACAATTGCTAAATTGGTGGAGGGCCACGGAACTAAATCCAAGCCCATGTGGTGGGCCGTGAGACTTAGTCAAGGCCCAGCATTCTGGGCCCGGAGGTAAGCTCCGGGCTTGAGACTCTTCTTGGGCTGCTCGGATCGGGTTATACATTTCCAGACCCGGGTCTCTATTATTATTGGGTCATTTCCAATATATCCATCATCAGTCCCCCACTCTCTAAGTTGCGAGAAGTCGACAACGAGAGAGAGTAAACGTGTGGCCCAATTGAAACCGCTCGAGGCTCCAGGCTTGGATGAATGCTTCAGGGTCAACTTGAAAAATATTTCACTTATTCCAACACCTTCTAGGCTTTTAGCTTTGTGATCCGAGTCTTCATCGCTCGATAGCGGGTTATCCGGACGACGCAGGGTCGCTTATTTGATATTTGCTCGCATAATTTTGTTTTGTGTTTTTTTTTTACGTAGTATGTAGTTATTTGGCCAAGGGTACTCTTGGTCCAAAAACTCTTCCGTTGGGGTTAGTACGCGAGGTCGGACCTCGTGCCCCCTTAGGGTGATAGCTCTTCGACCTATGTCATTTGACACCGGGCCGTTAGGCTCTTCCGTCGGGGTTGGTACGCGAGGTCGGACCTCGTGCCCCCTTAGGGTGATAGCTCTTCGACCCGAGTCATTTGACACCGGGCCGTTAGGCTCTTCCGTTGGGGTTGGTACGCGAGGTCGGACCTCGTGCCCCCTTAGGGTGATAACCCTTCGACTCGAGTCATTTGACACCGGGCCGTTAGGCTCTTCCGTCGGGGTTGGTACGCGAGGTCGGACCTCGTGCCCCCTTAGGGTGATAACCCTTCGACTCGAGTCATTTGACACCGGGCCATTAGGCTCTTCCGTCGGGGTTGGTACGCGAGGTCGGACCTCGTGCCCCCTTAGGGTGATAACCCTTCGACCCGAGTCATTTGACACCGGGCCATTAGGCTCTTCCGTCGGGGTTGGTACGCGAGGTCGGACCTCGTGCCCCCTTAGGGTGATAGCTCTTCGACCCGAGTCATTTGACACCGGGCCGTTAGGCTCTTCCGTCGGGGTTGGTACGCGAGGTCGGACCTCGTGCCCCCTTAGGGTGATAACCCTTCGACTCGAGTCATTTGACACCGGGCCATTAGGCTCTTCCGTCAGGGTTGGTACGCGAGGTCGGACCTCGTGCCCCCTTAGGGTGATAACCCTTCGACCCGAGTCATTTGACACCGGGCCATTAGGCTCTTCCGTCGGGGTTGGTACGCGAGGTCGGACCTCGTGCCCCCTTAGGGAATGCATTGAGCGAGCGATATATTTGTTTGTTTTGTTTTATTTTATTTTCTTTTTAAACCGGAATTGGCCCGCGAACCGTGGCTCAGACGACGTAGTTCACAATGATCCGGGACCGTTGGTCCTCAGACTAATTTTGCAATAAAAATACTTCAATATAATAAATGGATCGTTGGGCGGACTAACGCTCATGTAATAAGTTAAAAGTAGGCTTTCTGTCAGCTAGTGAGTAGGGACGGGCCCCGTATCACTGTCCGTGAGAGTATGCCAAAGTCGGGGCCGGCGTGCATGACTATGACCATGAATCAACCTTTATATTCTATTTTGATGTAATAAATAATTCGGAGTGTTCCACATGGCCTAGTGGTTCACTGATTAACATATATAATTTGATTAACTAAGAAAAATATATAATAATATTATATATGTACCTATGTGGTGGAGGTGCATGCATGCATATATGGATTCTCCAAATTGTGGCCGCCCATCTCACTGTCCATTTCCTACAACATTCTTCTTCACCCAGGATTTGCCACCACTGGAAAAAAATGTGCCGAATAAGAGCCTTTGTGTCCACAAGCAGTGGGAATTGCAGAAGCACAAAGGAAGAGACGGAGAGACATGTTAGCGCCGCCACTACAATAATAACCCATGTTTTGTTTTGCTCGACGAGATAGGCCGTCGTAGAAAACGCAGCTATCATAAACATGTTACGCAGAAGAGCAGGGTGAAGAGACCCCGGTTAATCTCTTGGGAAGAGCATACAAGCCATCTTTGTTCATTTGGAGAATATTAGGAAGCCATCTTCCCCGCCATTGCATATCAACTCAAGGGTTATATTTCTTTCACCAGCGAGTATGTCATAGTCGAAACATTTCTCCAATTATTTCACCACTTTTTGGATAAACGCTCATCTTAATAGCGACCTAGGATGTTGTCTAGCACCTCCCATGGCAGACTGCTTATTCTATCAACTATGTCCACCTGTGAAGGTTTCTCCACCAATTCATTTTCAGCCTTTGTCATCTTGGGCAGCAGATCGAATGGATGATCAATATAATAGCCTCAATAGCGCTCGTGCAAATGGAATCCGATAGAGAGATAGATCAAAGCACTCCATTTCGCGTCTCCTTCATGCGACCCGGAACTTTCGCAACTGCTTGGGCAAAGGGGTGGCAGTTTCGGTTTGTTCGCCACACTCACCGTCAACAACATTAATTTCACCGGAAGAGAAAAGTTTCTTGATATCAAGGTCTAGAGCACCCCATCGCGATCTTGAACTCTGCCATTAATTAGCGTCGCTAGAGCTGTTTCCGATGATTCATGAATCATTCTCCATGCTAATGACCGCCGAAATTCAGGACGACGATGACTCGAGCGTACAAACGTTGACGGTCGATGAGGATTCCGACGTACGGAGCAAGGAGCGTTAATGAGCACTGCTTCGTTTAACGTATTATGGATAGGTGGGCGTATTTCTTCCATGCGTCCATTTGTGCTGCTTGTGGAGCAAGAGGATGACGAAGGTCGTGCGCTTTTCTCGGGGTAATCTGAACGTTGTCTTCATTTCTTTTTTCTACAACAGATTTCCCGATTCTATTTCCCTCATCACCGGATTGTTGAGCAGCCACGATATTCTCTATATCTTCCATTGCTGGAAATTTGCAGGGAGCGAAAGGAAACACTGCAGATCCACCTTTATATATTCAACATGAATTTTCTTTTAACCACTGCATGCCCTCAAGATCCCTGTTGATAGAATATTTAGGCTTGATGATGATCAACAATCATTTGGATCTCTTAATCGCGCGGAGCAAAGAAAAACATGTAGCAGCTGCAAATAATTTGGGTACTGTGTGAATATCTTCATGACAAAGCCTTGGACTGAGCACAATTCACATAGCCAATAACGCTCAAAATCTCTTCATGATCAAACTTTATCAACATATGC
This sequence comes from Ipomoea nil, assembly GCF_001879475.1. Classification (NCBI taxonomy): domain Eukaryota; kingdom Viridiplantae; phylum Streptophyta; class Magnoliopsida; order Solanales; family Convolvulaceae; genus Ipomoea; species Ipomoea nil. The sequence continues at coordinate 622,754 of NW_017618831.1, read as the reverse complement.
TTGTGATTAAGTATGCGTAATGTAAATGCCCCGGCCCTCCAGAACCAATATTTTTGAAGGTTCTCTTGTGAAATTAGCGAGCGAATTTGAATATGTGAGAGAGGACCTCGATCAACACCGGCCGGGTTAACAGAGGTTACGTAACCTACTGCATCTTCTCATGCGTAATCCAGGCCAGGATCATCGCACCACGGATTTGCGATGCCGCAGATGGTAGTCGAATAAACGTATGTGTCAGAATTCCACATTTCCGCGCCCGACACCGTTTTTATGGTTGCGGGAATGCAGATCTTCAATAGTATTATCCTACGCACGGTGGAATTCAGATCAGATTTTGATTTTTCCATGCCGTGCTATTTCGATGTGCGATTAGTGGTTATCGAGATATGCTCCACGCGCACTCGATGCAGCAGTTCTACTGAGAATGCGAGATCATCAATACGTCAGACTTCATCTTCAGCGACAGTGCGATCGTGTTCGAGAGAAGTGGAATCTCGGCCAGGATTAGAGAGACCCGGCGGAAGAGAGCCAGAGGTGATGGCTTTTGGAGACTCCACGGCGTCATACGTTGGGCGGCCATGGAACTTTTATTCCCGCATGGTTGTCATATAATTGTACATGAGCAATGCAACCCCGCCATTGTTTGAACTGGGATCTGATCGTGCCATTGTTATTGTTTGAACTGGGATCTGATCTTGCCAATGTTTGAAGGTTGGTTCCGTAGAAATATGTTGATTAAGGAGAGCACGCTTGAGCTTGAACAGCCGCTCTCAACAAGAGCACCAATGGTGGAATTAATTAAACCGGGGGTCCGACTTAATTAATCCGAATAAATGTAACAAGTATATAATTGAACGATAATAAGGGTACGAATATAGTCACGAGGACTGATATTGATATTGTATTAATGGTGTATAAAGTGCTATTACAGAGGTGTAATACTATCACAAGTAGTAGTTTAGGACAAAAGGTAGAACATGCCCTTAACAAGACAATTACTAGGCTATTTATATAAAGGAAATTCCAACCAACAATTGCTAAATTGGTGGAGGGCCACGGAACTAAATCCAAGCCCATGTGGTGGGCCGTGAGACTTAGTCAAGGCCCAGCATTCTGGGCCCGGAGGTAAGCTCCGGGCTTGAGACTCTTCTTGGGCTGCTCGGATCGGGTTATACATTTCCAGACCCGGATCTCTATTATTATTGGGTCATTTCCAATATATCCATCATTATGAGTTCGATTTTTGTCAACGCAGCTCTATTCTTATATAAAGGAAAAAAAATGCATTCAACTTCCTTTTTCCTTAATTCACAGTAAACAAAAAAATGTGGAACTTACATGCAACAAGATTTGTTGACATTCATAAATAAAGTAAATTGACAAGGTGCCATTTGAGCTTCTATTGATCATAGGAGTTTTTCTTTTTCCAGATCTCAACAAACCCTTTGATACCTGTGAAATAGGATTGTTTCTGCATATACAATTTCCATCATCACAGTAAGTTGTCCAAACTTTGTATCTATACATCATCATCACAGTAAGTTGTCCAAACTTTGTATCTATACATCATCAGCTTTTGGCTACATTAACATTCCTTTGGTTTCTAAAACAGCCAAGAATGCCCTGTGCCTGCAAGAACCCGAAAACACAAGTCATCGGCATTGAACATATATATAATATATAAACATAAATGTCCAGTCCAACTATCAGCTTAGACTTTTAGTTCAGATGGAGCAGATGCTTCAGAATAAGAACATAATGATACCTTTTCTCGTGCTCTAGGCGTGCCACATCGCGACAGGGACACTAATGGCGGGACAGCTCCAGCCCGGAGAGCCATATTGCAGTGGCGAACACTGTTATTGCATAGTTGCATGAGAGCAGCGGCGGCGTGCTCCTTGACTCGTGCGGACCCCAGCTCGACAGCGTCAACCAGGACCGAGATCCCTCCTTCCTGCCCGATCGCTATTCTCCCGAGGTGAATGGAGGAAAGATTGGACAAGACAGCAACCGCTTTGTCAATCATCGCGGCTGCAGGGTCCATCAGCTCGATGAGGTGCTTCACGGCGCCCGCCTGCACGATTCGAGCCTTGTTTTCGTGAAGTATCGACAAGTTAAACAATGCAGTTGCTGCATCTTTCTTGCCCCGGGGAGTCCCGTTTCCCAGTAAGGTAACTAGTGCGTCTATTGCCCCGGACCTCCCGATCTTCATCTTACAGTCCTCGATGACGGATATGCTGTAAAACGTGGCAGCCGCGTTTTCTTTAGCCTCGGGGCTGCCTGTCTCGAGGACATGAACCAATGGCTCGATTGCCTCAGCGTTGGCAATTGCATACTTGTTGTTATCGTTAATCGACAAATTGAGGATCGCTGTGACAGCGTTTTCCTGGACTATCGTGTCTTCCGAATATAGCAAGCTAACTAACACAGGGATAGCACCCGAATTGGCAATCACGACTCGATTGTCCATGTCGAGCTTGGCAAGGAAACGAAGCTCAGCCGTTGCACTTCTCTGCACATCAACCGAAGGCGACTTCAAGTCCTCGATCAGCTCCCTAGCTTTTTCCTCGACTTCCACGAGATCGGGCCTCGTTTCGGTTGCAGACGAGGAGGAAACTATTCTTGGGAAAAACCTTTCACACTGTCTGCTCCATTTTGGGATAAAACGAGGTCTTGGGGCTGGCATGGACGATAACTCTGACTCGATCCTCGAGGCAGCCAGGGCAGAAGCAGGCTGAGATCCCGAGGCATCAGAAGAGTCATTAGTCCTTGAAGACGTCTCGTTCCCGTCGCTACTTACGACTGAAAAACTCGAATGGCTTAGCGTGCTGGGAGCAGAGGTGGTTCGATTATGGCCCTGACGAGAAACTTTTTCGTTTTCAGCTAATGCCATTGCAGAAAGTGGCATAGAAAAGTGGCCACCCGAGTTCATACTTCTACCTCCCGAGCTTCCCAGCTTGTCTTCGTAACTCATTAGTGGCATCCTCTCCACATTACCGACAATTCCAGGCAAACATTCCTCCGAAGATGAACAAGAAGATGATGCCTCACTTTGAACTCCACTAGAAGATAACAAACTTTTCCTCGGGGAACCTGTAGAATGATTTGAATCAGGTGATTCGACGCTATTCTCCATCGGATCAGGCGGGATAAGGCTATCCCTAGGCACACCACATTTCAAAATCGCCATAATCGAAGAAGGCTGATTCGAGTTCAAACACTGCACCGGATCAGGCAACTTTACATCGTTCATCACACACCAATTCTCAATCAGTGCCTTAACAGTGTAATTAGGAATGAGATTCGTGTGAGCCAAAGCTTGTCGTGTCTTAGGGCAAACAACGAGGCCGAGATCAATCCACTGTCGAATGAAGGTCCGCTCATACGTCTGTCCCGACGCAACAATCACCGGGTCGGTCATTAGCTCGAGCGAGAGCGAACAGCAGAAATCAGCAGGTATGGGCACGGGGGAACATTTCTCGGACTGTTTCATCGTAACAAGGTGGTTGTGCATACGAGTAACGAGACCCACGATCCGTTCAATATACTCGACTTCATCGAACCTATCGGCTTGTTCAGCATTCTCCTTCAATTTCTCAAGGGACACAAGCTCGATAAGAAGCTCCTGGTTCGAGTTTAACCTCGTATAGTCTGCAATTTCGGCCAAACTATCCAACTTAGCTCCAGGACTTTCCACTTCTTTTACTGCTTTACTGATTCTCGTAGATAATAGTTCATAATCCATAGATTCGATTTTCAGTACACAACGCTGCAATTCATACACATAATATCCAACATAAGGAGCTCGAAAAGGAATTCTTACAAATCGATAAAAGAATGGAAGCAAATGTTATAACTAAGAATCTACCCAGAATAGGAATGTGAGCATATAGCCATTAATGTGCAATCCAATTATCAGCTTAGGCTTTTAGTTGAGATGGAGCATATGCTTTAATTTGGTATTAGAGCCAGACCAAAGGTCATGGGTTGTTTGCCGTTGAGATGGAGCATATGCTTTAATTAGGAATAGCACTAACCTCAAAAGATGCTAAACTCGATTCACGAAGCCATCCATTAGAAGACACGAGTAGCTCGATAACTGCCAGGCTGCACGTTCGAACTTTTGCAATCAACGACTCGGCTTGCAGAACCTGAATATGCCCATACATCAGCAACATAGAAATAACATAGTATCTGAAAGACATGAAACCTCTTCCCAAATCAAATTCTAAATGGTCTTTATAGGAGAGAGGAAACATAGAACTACTTATTATCCAAGGTTTTGCAAGTCAAAAAACGAAAAGCATAGATAGATATAAAGACGTACAAAATAGACTTTACTGTTCAATATTTCCCAGGTCTCGAACAGCTCCCGCAGTTCATCAATTGCATTACTCAGTTCCACATACGCCTTCTGGAGCCGTTCAGAAGATATTTCATTATCAACAACGCCATTGAGAACTGTCTTTAATGGATTCAATATGGCTTCAGTCTCCCGATAGTATTTATGAAACAATTCGAGATTTAAGCTTGGTAGTGATGATAGAAGGAAAAAGTCAGAGATGTTGTTGAGAAGCACATCTAGTAAAGGAATCCCCATTCCCCGTGTTTCTAGGAGAGCGATATGATGACCCTCAGCAACGAAATGCAGTATCAATTTGCGGTATCAATATTGGAGCACACACGTCCTAGAGAAGTTGCAAAATTCATGCATAAAGTACCTGGAAAACTCACCATTGAAGAGTATTAGTTTGCAGTTTCCACAACATAAAGAAAACTCGTAAACTTGGATAGGGGTGAACAAAAACCATTAACATCAACAATTAGAATAGATATAAACAGCCATAGGCTAATAGCTAATTTACAAAACACTTTTCTACAATCAGCTAATGCTATCAACTAATCAAACCCACTAACCCAATCGGCTAACAGCTATTTATCAAACACCCCCGAACTTATAAGGTATCCCTCCCCCCCTACCCCACCCCCAGCCCATATTTAACCTATCACTACCCAGTACCCACCATTCTTCACCCTTCCACTGCTGCCAGTAAGCATTAGTTCCAAGATCAGAAAATTATTTTCTCCCTAAAAAAAAATTACCCAAAAAAGTCATAAAGACTGCAGCTTTTTTTCCATGAAATCCAACAAGCTTCAAAATTCAAGCATTTATCTATCAATTCAACCACCATGGTCAAATTTGACCGGGTACATTTCCAGTTGGTTTGGGAATTCACAATTCTTCAAGAAACTACAATACACACACAGAATTAAAAGGGGGAAAAAACTTAAAAACCCATACCCATCTCTGGAAACTGAGTCTTGGTAACACTACACACAAAACAGTTTAACAAAGTGGATTCCATATAGATTAAAAACAAAATCAACACAAGAAGAAGAAGAATGGAGTCGAGGACTTACAGAAGTGAGAAATGGGGAATCGTGAGCAGGGGGGGCGATGGAAGGAAGAGAAATGGAAGGGGGAGAGATGAGTGGAGACAGAGTCAAGAGTTTGATTTCTGGAATACATAAAGATCAAGAGTTTAACGACCTCTTCTCGTGTTTTGCTCCTTTTGCCGCGTTCAAATTTCTATTTCTTTATTTGACTTCAACAAATTTATTCCATCTTTAAAAACTTGACATTTTCTTCGAATTACCTTAATTAGAGTTTTTTCATTATGCTAGTGTATAATCTCTTCTAGTTTTCTAGAATCTTTCTATTCTATCAAAGAGTGGGTTTTGATTTGTTATTGATTTACATCAAAAGTTTGTTACTGCTACCTATCCTACAAAGAATCACAATGATATAAATCAATTTTAAATTATTCATAACTTACGGCCTTTTTTGATTTACAACAAAATCCGTAGCCGCTACATAAATGTGGGCTCTATGCTAAGTCAGCATTGTGACCTAAGTTAAAATTAATCACATAAATGTAAATCAGCATGAGTTATTCATATCTGACCATCTCAAATCAAAGAAGTCAATATACAATTTTTACGGAAAATCAAATTTAAAATCTTGTACTCTCTCTGCTCAATTTTATATGTTCGGTTTGATTAATGAGACTTGAATGGAGTTATTTTTAATTCAATTTTTCATGATGTTAAGTATAGTTTTTGTATATAAAATGTATATATTTAGAAACTATATTAAACGTACTTTTAAACCCAAAAAATCAAATTAAAAAATACTAAAGAAAATAAATAAAGAAGAAAGAGTTAGTTCGACTAATAAATATTAAAATGGCAAGTAAAATGTAAAATATAAAGTAATAATTATTAAGTTAACTATTTATCCAATTTGAGTGGAGATTAAACCATTATTTACTAAATGGTTTAATGATTACTTATTAGTTATTACCCATCAATCAACATTAGACAGCAACTCAAGTTGGATGCATCTACGACTATGTCCAAGCAAATGAAATTTGGAGCTTAAGAGGAAAACAAAACAAAAACACTACATTAAACAGGGTGAACAACGCCACAAACTCGGTAAAAACAAGTGGTTTGACTGCTTCATGAGGCAACACTTAAAAAAAAAAAAAAAAAAAAAAAAAAAAACATTATGCTTGAATATAACACAAAGAAAACTATTCATAAAAACCATTAGCATCAATTAAATATACAATATACACTGAAAGGGGTGATCAAATGGATAAAACATAATTCTTATACTTAAAGGTCACGGGTTCTATTTTTGTCAACCCTTCTGGGCCGAGCCTATTGCATGAGATCTTATAGTGCAATTTATCTTTCTTATATGGTTTGCAGATTATTATACATGAACGAGATTTACTCAATGTATACTATAGAATAGTGATTACAAATTTATCTCGTCATCTAAAAAAAAAAATTTAAAGTATAAACAATTTGTTCAACAACCATAGAATTCTTAAATTTTCCAAAAAATAAAAAAGAAAAGAAAATGGAAATCAATAACTCTTTTTTTTTGGTCAGCTTGAGAATAACTGGTTTGACGGAGCACAAAACGTTTTAAAGCGAGGATGGTCATTGGTCATGAAACGACCAAACAGAGAAAACGACTTATTCCAGATACAATAACGGGTCAATTGTCGTTCTTTACATTATATTCATCTCAGCTGTAAACACCACATGATTAGAATGCCATTGGCTATATTTCTTAATTCTTATTATCAATAGCATAGTATCAATTCTTTTTAAATAGTAACAACTTTAAAGTCAAACCTTAGAAGTTGATCACCATGCAAACTGAATATTTATTGTATTTAATTCTTCCAATTTGTGATCATAGATAAGCAAATATTTGTGCCAAAAGTTCAGTGTGGTGAAAGGAGTCTAGTGCAATTGACACAACAATGAACAATTATAGGGCAGATAGAAGCAGAATAACAGAAACTTAAAAGTAACAAAAGTTCGATGAAAGTAAAAAATAAACACAAAATTTACGGCTCATTCCTTTGACAAGATCAGTACCGGTTAGTTGATTCAGGAAAACAAAAAATTCAGTTGAAGGTTGATTCCAAGCTAACTTGCAATAGAAAATTTTAGTCTCTGATCCAATTGTGCAAGGGAAAATGCAATGAAGTATGCCCAAATTGAATATTAACCTTCAAATGGTGGGTTCAGTTACTTCCTTGATTTCTTCTTGGATGACTTGGAGGTCTTTGGTTGGTCGGCATTGGAGTTCTGTGAGGCTCCTTTGGGATTGGCAGTTGGATTTGGTTTCGATGTGCTGCTACTGGAAGCTTCTTTGGCCACTGCGCCTTGTGAGCCTCTTATTTGTGCCGCTCTTTTGTCCTTTCTCTTCGGTCTATAGCTGGACCTCTCTCTCTTTGGAAGCCAGCGCTCTGGATCTGGTGGGGGACCTGGATTTGCGGGATCAAATCCTTTAGGGTATCTAGGCTTTCTCTTTCTCTTCTTCTTTGGTTTCTCCTTGCTCTTGGTTTCATATGCTTCGGCTACACTAAGAGTAGGACCACTACCAACACCCTTGGCACCAGAAGTTTTCTCCAAACTATCAATATCAACCGCCTTCAAACCAGGGAGTGGTTTCAGCTGCTTTTCGTAAGCTTCTGCTTTTTCAATATCAGATTGAGCAGTTGTCTGGATCAACCCGACTAAAGCCTCTATACTTCCGTGGCTTTTAACCAGCTTCTCATATAGCCGGGCAGCCTCTTCCTTCCGCCCATGTCTGAGTTTGAATGCAGCAGCCTCTTGCATGATGGTATCAAGCTTATTGTCTTCAGTCATGGCATTTGACCACCATTCAATTGCAGCATTAAACACTAAATCAGCACCATCAATATCCCCAGCCCGTTCTTTGAGAGTAACAAGGGTGGCAACAGTCGCGGGCTTGTGTTGAATATTAGATAATTTACCAAGGGAGTCAGCTGCAACTTGGTGGTGGCCAGCAGCTGCAGCAACCTGTGCCCTTGCAAGCAAGACAACCTTTGACTTATCTGGAAACTTCTCTGCAAATTGCCCTAGTACTTCTTCAGCTTTAACTGCCTTGTTTTCCCTTACATGTACAGCAGCTTGAAGAAGTAAAGGGATTATGCTATCAGGAAATATTCTGGGCAATGCAGCTACAAGTTCTCGAGCCTGTAGGTTTTTAGTAATCAGAAAAATACACTTTTCAACACACATTTGTGAAAATTAATAGCAGCTGGGAAAAAAATGAACATAAGATACAAGAAACAAGATGTATGACCTGGTCCATTTTATTAGAATGAAGTAGTAATAGCGCCCAATTGGTATATATTGCTTCCCTTTGCTTTGGTGAAAGCTTCAAGTCAAGTCCTCGGGCAAGCTGGAAGCGCAATGGTCCATCATTTTTCTCTATTAGCTTATCGATCTTCCTCAGACTATCAGAAACATCTTTAGGTCCCTTCAAAGCAATAAGGTTATTTATTGCGACTGCAAGTGAAGAGTCATCCGCCAAATTTCGTTTGATAAGACCAATATAAGATTCAAGCGCTTCTTGTCTGTTTCCAAGAATCTGAGGAGAAAAAATCCATCCCGTATAAATGCAACTTAAATAAGGGAAGAAAATTGTGGAAAAGTCCTTGCATATGCTATACCATCATTCTACCTGCTGAACAAATGCCAATTGAACAGCTATAGGTGCCAATTCCAATTCAATATCTTCATCAGCTAGATTCTCTTCCATTAGTGATTCCTGACCAATTCTGCAAAAGTAAACACCAGCACCTAACTGGTTTTAGCTCAAGGTACTTGTTCACCAGTAATAAAGCATTGAGATAGGAAAACTTTAAGAAATTAAAGATGTAACACTTCCCTCAAAGACACAACATGCAAATCTGTACCTTCAGACTAGCACAATCTATGGAATAAGATTTTTATTATGTTTTCATACTGTAGGGTATTGACACTAAAAACTTTACAAAATACTACATAAAAAGCCAAAATGCCACCTAATAAAAAGGAAGAGGTCATGGGAGCAACAAGTGTGTTTGCACCCTGATTCCCAGAAATATCTAAAAGCATTAATGCTGAAGCTAGTTTTGGGGGCTCTCATGCACTCAAATGGGTAAATTTTAGTCAACATAAAGTTGAATCCCAATTTGATAGAACAGATTTATATACCAAGGGATTAGATACAACTCAGTTTTCCTCTGAATGAATTCATAGTTGAGAGCCTCAACGAAACCAGTTTGTCCACATTTAGATTTTTCATTATGGTAGTATAAGAATATTATATATATATATATATATATATATATATATATATATATATATAAATCTTACAGAATCTTACAAGTGTTAGGGGGGTTAATAAAAGCAGAAACAGTTCTAATATTCCAAAATCCAAAGTCAGCTTTTGTCATTGCATCTTAGAGGTCATACTAAGTCACATGTGCACACATGAACGCAAGAAAAAGAAAAGGCTTTGGAGACAGTTGTATTACCTTCGTGCTGACAGTAGCAGTTGCTCAGCATCCTTGTATTTCTGTCTTTCAATTAATGAGCACGCAGTGTTAAATGCCAACTCAAAACTGCTAGTTGGCTTAACTCTGAGAGAGTCCAAAATTCCCTGCACTTCAGGAGCCCTTCCAGCAGAAACCAAGACAGCAACAATATTTATCTCCAGTGAGTCTATCTTGGACCTCTGGAGTTTATGATAAATATCAACACACTCATCTGCTTTTCCCATACGATATAAAATCTGACATTCCAATAGCATTTTTTCAGAATTTTCCTCTTGCCCCTTCAGAGTCTCCAGAGCTTCATCCAACTTGTTTTGTCGATATAAGCAATATGCCTGGAAAAGAATAATACCCAAAGGTAAAATGGCATACTTCAATAAGAGAAAAAGAATAAAGTGCATGAGGACACCCACTCTTTTCACCCTTAATGGGCTGAATTGCGCAAATGCTTTAAATTCTTAATTTTTGAAAGGAGGAAACATTGAGAGAATAGGAAGAGATAACTGAACTAAGGAAAGTGAATTCTATTCAAGAGTCAAGACAACTGTTAATTACAATTTATTCACTTCTTACCTAATTCATTCTGTTCATTTAATAGTGCAAGTTTTTAATTTGTTTCAGCTAAAGAAATTTTCATTTTGAAAAATTTCTCCAAAATTATGCAAATTTACTGGATTTCCTAATCATCTTAAGCTGCAGCTGTCAGATATCTGTTTCCCTTGGTTTTTACTTTTTATTGAACCATTTAATAAGCACATAAAGTGATACTGTGGCCTCATTTTGTTACATTCATTGACAATTCAGGCTTCAGTACTCCATCACTCCACGAAAAAGAAAAAAAAAAAAAAAAAAAAAAAAAAAGCTACAATGAGTGAAAATTTACAAATTTCTAGAGTAACAGATTATTTTGCAGTGAAATAGACTGAATTCAAATCACCTTTCCCAACAAATGCACAAATAAAAAAACAATAATTATTAATTACCTTGAAGAAAGTGAAATCTATAGAAGTCTTCTTGGAACTATCCTGGATACTCGCAAGAGCTCCATCTACGTTGTCATCTTTTATTAATGCCACTATTTTACACCGAATTGCATCCTCATCCCCAGGCGCAGCAGCAAGGACTTCAATCGAACAGAAATGAACAAATAAGCAAATAGAATTGAATTCAGAGATCAATCATCCCTATAACCGATCTGCATTTCTGCACGCATATACAAAACAGATAAAACAAACAAAACGTATATTTACGCAAGCTCAGTGAAATCAAACAGACTTTGATCCGCAACTTTGACGGCTTGTTGGTATTCCGATCGCTGGATGTGCCGATTAAGAGTGGTGAACAGATCCTCCAAGGAGACGGCCGGCGCAGCCGCCGTCGACGGCTTCGGTTTCGGTTTGGGAGCCATCGGAAAACAGCAGTCTCTGAATTCAGCGCAGCCCTTGTCCAAGCATATACTAGTCCGCTACAATATCAGGAGGTTAATTTCAGAAGGGAAAATCAGATTTTTGGTTTGAAATTGGGCTTCTGTGGATTTATTATTGGGCTTGTCTTAAACTAGAAGTAAAGCCGATTTAGTTTTGGGCCTGACAATGACATCCACCTGGACCTTGAATTACTTTGTTTTGGGCCTCAGCCCTCAGGCCCTCAATCCAATTGTTATACTATTGATTGGCAAATTATGCCCTGGACCCGTGTCCACAAACGACGGGCAAATTATATTATGCACCGCGCGTCTTTTTTTTTTAAATGAAAATTAACAGTGTTTATTTCCGCCGTTTCGCACCCTTTTGCAAAAAGTAACTCTGTTATTCAGTGTCATTTTGTACACACTGCAGTTTCAGTTGAACACAACTACAGTTTCATTTCGATATAACTATAGTTTCATTCGATATTTATAGATTCAAATATGTGAAAATGTTATTTAATTTTATTTTATATACACTATAGTTTTATTAAAACACAACTACATGATCATTTTGATATAATTACAGCTTCATTGTACAATATACACTCAAATATGTGAAATGTTATTCAGTTTCAGTTTATATACACTGCAGTTTCATTTCACTATAATTACAGTATCATTTTGATATAACTGCAGTGTCGGTTTAGATATACTGTAGTGTCAATTTGTGTTTAATACACCAAACAAACAGACTCCGTTAACTCTAACGGCGGGCCGTTTCTTTACTTAAAGAAACGGCGCCGTATATGGGCCGCGGTGCATAATCGATTATGCACCGCGGTCTATAATATAACAACTGCAAACGACGCCGTTTTAAAAAAAAAAAAAAACGCGTCATTTAGTTTAAAAAAAAAAAAATTCGCGCGCGTTTTGCCGTTAACGGCGTTATTTTTTTTTTTATTATGAATGTACAGTTATGCCATTATGAATGTACAGTTATGCCGTTATGAATGTACAGTTATGCAATTATGAAATTATGAACACAGAGCTCTAACATTATGAACTTACAATTATGAACATATAGTGATAAAATTATGACCATGGAGCTTTAAAATTGTGAATATAGAGCTTCGAAGATTATGAATGTACAGTTATGATGTTATGAATGTCCAGTTATAGAGTTATGAATCTATAGTTATGGAGTTATGAATCTACAGTTATGAGATTATGAATCTTCAGTTATGGAATTATGAATGTATAGTTATTGATCGAATTATAAACAAAGAGCTCTGACATTATGAACTTACAATTATGAACATATAGTGATAAAATTATGAACATAGAGCTCTAAAATTGTGAACATAGAGCTTCGAAAATTATGAATGTACAATTATGGAGTTATGAATGTACAGTTATGGAGTTATGAATGTACAGCTATGGAGTTATGAATGTACAGTTATAGAGTTATGAACGTACAATTATGGAGTTATGAATGTGCAGTTATTAACACATAGTAATAAAATTATGAACATATACTCCTATAACGAAGCGGTCTGAAATTTAAAAATAAAAAAAAATAAAATAAAATAAAATAAAATAAAATAAAAAGGAGATAACGGCACTGTTACCCGTGTCCAGCATGCATGTTGGACACGGGTCCAACGCATAACGATTGCTATTGATTAGGGTCCACCTTGCAAGTGGACCCGGGTCTAAAATACACAATTTGCATACTAAATGTTCACAAATTACATATTGAATGCCTACAATTTACATATTTAATATTCACAATTTACATACTAAATGTTTACAATTTACCTTTACAAAATTGTGAGCATTCAGTATGTAAATTACGTATTTTAGACCGGAGTACATTTATCTTGTAAGGTGATCCCGAGTCCACGGAACAATTTACACCCTCAATCAGCTGAACCTAAACATATAATTAGGCATTCAACCCGCATGAGCTTAGCTCAATGGTTTAGTGGGCAGTATTTGGGGTAAGAGACCAAGGTTCGAACCTCAACGGCGGCAGTGTGGGAATTATGTCCAAAGTGGGCACCGACATTTGACCTTGTCTACTAACCCATTGAGTCACATCTTTCTTGACAGGTCCACACAAAACCTCCTCAGAAGTATCACTAATGTGGATAGTGTTAGAGGAAGGTTTGGTACAAAGTACACCTAGTAGTAACCTATTGAGTGCTTCCTTAGTAATTGGTGCATATATATTTAATGATAACTTATGATGTAAACAACATGTTTTTAATTTAAAGAACAAATTAAAGGGGATACAAATGATTGGAGAAATGGGGAGTGCAAGCAACGTGTGGGCACGCAGCTGCCAAGGTGGTGTTTCATGCCTAATCTTTCCTCCTATCCCATGGCAGCCGACAAAAAGGAATGATGCTTATGATCGATCGTGAAGTACTGACCACGATGATGATGCTCATCTGATAATGGTATGCCATACATATATGTCCCTTACACGCTAGGTTTTGTTGTCTTCCACAAGCAATCATTTTCCTCTCTCTCTCTTCCTCTCACATGCAAATGGAAGCTTTTTTGCAGGGAATATATATATATATAGAGCTTGGAGGATATGGCGTCAGCCTTAGCTTGCATCTCATCTCTGCCTAAAATCACCATGCCTTGATGCCCATGTCATAAATCTACCAGTCTTCTAGTAGATCCAAGATAGATACACAGGAAGCATAATTTATCCATTATTGTGTTAGGAAATTGTTACTTTGACTCTCTAATTTTATTATCAACTTTTATTTCCTCACTATTTAAACTTTCATAATGAAGATAACTTATCAATGGTTGTCATGTCAGAGAATAAAAGTGAGAGTATAGATTGTAAGCCCATCTAATAAAACTCATTGTGTTATGAGATCGCATCAACAACGTAACTAAGGATCAATAATATAATGTAACATAACCATTTTAACGGGTCGATCAGATAATTCCAAGTATTTAACTTTCTAGAAGTCTAATAAGACAAGTATGAGTAGTTAATAACGAGGTTCCTGAAGATGAAATAGTACATGTTATGAGTTTGGGTAGTAGTGAAAATTATGTGTCAAGTACTCAATGATTAATAGTATATGTACGTGGAATATGACTTAAATTTCAATAGTTGAGAACCAGTTTGAGTGCAATTAAAAATTATTGAATCAATTTTAAAAAAATTATAGTCGGAGGACCATTTTGAGAAGAGTTTTATTACATGGACTTTCAAATTTTACTCTCTAAATTTCTAAGCACTGATAAACTACTTTCTTCATGTAGTCTGAATACTAATGCCAATATTAAATTTTGTATATAAGAATAAAAATTAGGAGTAAAAAATGGTATTTTTCTTTTGGAATTAACTCTTTTTATATAGTAAGAACAATTTTTCAGAGGCAAAATAATTTTTATGGAATGATATTGTAAAAAAAAAAAATTGTCATGTAGGATCTTTTTAGGGAAAAAAATACCTACAATTGATTGGATCCTATGAGTAGGTCCATAAATGGGGGGTCCACATTGAAATGGACCCCACTGTCCCACAGGTTGCCCTTGCTCACATCAAAAGAGATCAAGATGTGAGCAACAAGAAAACCGGTTATTCCCTTTTCTGATTCCTGTCTGGTACATTAATCTCGTGGGAGCTGTGGGACCACGGCGTTTCCAGAGTTCAAACTTATTTTCGGAAACCGATCAGTCCAGTTACCGGTCACACCGGTAACGGAGTTGTTTTGTTAGTTCATCTACCTGTAACGAACCAGAACCAGACAACATTTGTCCAACCTCGTGACATTTTTATTTTTATTTTTTATCAGTACAAGTAAATATAAATATATATAATAATATCAAAACGAGTTATGTACGGAGTACAATTTACTCGGAACATATCTCAATAAAAAGTATTTTATTTGTGTAAGTAGTACTGATAAAAGGGATCATGGCCGCCGAAGCCTGCTTGGCCTTCACTGTGGGATAAACGGGGCTGAGCCGGTGAGCTTTGCTCATGTTCCTCTTTCATCCATTTGATCACATGAGTTACCTATCCAACTGTTCAA
The DNA here is from genome assembly GCF_001879475.1 of Ipomoea nil. Lineage (NCBI taxonomy): Eukaryota > Viridiplantae > Streptophyta > Magnoliopsida > Solanales > Convolvulaceae > Ipomoea > Ipomoea nil. Next base: position 607,341 of record NW_017618831.1, on the reverse strand, counting down.
TTCAACCAACTCAATTTTGGGATGTGCACTATGTAACTCTACATTATGACCTTAGTCGATAAAATATCACACTTAAACCAAGAAGGTTAATGAGTTTGGCCTGCTGGAATTGAACACGTAACCTTGTTGTTACTACTTACTAAATCAATAGTTAAACCAACTTAGTTAGGGATTACTAAGAACCTAGAAAACTTAGTTAGGGATTACCCCATGTAAAGAAATTTATTACTGAAATAGAAAGTGAGCATTAAAAAATAAATGTAAAAAAGAAAAACAATTAGAAAAACTAATAATTTAATTTAAAGCATAAAATAATATACTTAAAATAGTTTTACCAAATGGCATATATAGGTAGGTCCACATTCAATTGAGAGCACAACCCCCTAAAGTTAGGAAACCATTATTTCACATGCTATATAAATCATGGCAAAATTTTGTAATAAGCTTAAGATTGTGCATATTGCACTCCTAATATGTTACAATACAATATAACTATCACAAGCTTAAAGATTTGTGTTTCATCCTTTTTTTTTTTTTCAATTTGTTAATTTTATATTGATGAAAATTATATTATGCTAATATTTTATTATTGCATTTCTTGCGTAAAATAGTAATAGCAATAGCAATACATATAATATGCAAATAATATAGGGTGCATGTTGTTGCATTTTCAAATTAAATGTAATGCATTCCCTAATTCATGTGAAAAGTTAGCTACTTTAACGCATAAGATATACCTATATTTATTACTACATTTAAGATTAATATACTTTTTTAACAAATATTGTGTATACTAGCATTTTGTACGCGCTATGCGTGAAAACTTATGCCCAATATTAAAATATTTGTAAGTAACAAAATTTTAAAAATTAGTTAAAATTATGTTTTGCAATTTCTTAAAGTGATGATACTTTTGAATTATCATATTTTTTGAATAATATAATGATCAAAACAAAAAAAAAAAAATAAATAAATTATATTTTTATATAATAATAATTTACAAATAATACTATGCTAAGACTCACATATATGATATATTGATATGGATACACAAATAATATATATATATATATATATATATATATATATATATATATATATATATATATATATATGATACACATATATAATTTAACATTCATATAAATATTTAATTAAAATATAATTTATAATTAAATTAATTGTTATATGATAATTTTAATAAAATGATAATTAAAAATAGGAAAAAGATATGATAGATGTAGGTGTATGGTAAGATTGATAGATATATTAAAAACTAACGGTGTTATAACGGTGTAAGGGTGATTTTGTCCAATGCAAATGAATGTACAACAATTAAAGCAAAATGTATATATTTATTAGCATATAAAAAAGGGACAAAAATCAATGACATAACTTGTATTGACACTTATTATGTTTTTAGATATGTTGCTATAATGCTATAGAATGACATACATTGTATTGCTAAACTTTTTTTTTTTTTTTTTCGTTTTTTGAGAATAAGAACTTACTTCATTAAATCGGAAAGAAGAACATCAATCACACAATGAGGAAGATTATCAAATCACTCCCCGCAATCTGACATAGAAACGGCTTCGCTAGCTACACTATGGGCAACATGATTCGCAGATCGCTTAACAAAATCGAAGTCTACCCCATCAATCGTGGAGACAAATTCTTAACATCGTCAATTATAAAACCAAAAGCTGAACAAGTCTATAAACAAGTATTGCTAAACTTATACAAATATGTTTCTTTATTGGGTCGTAATAAGTCTATAAATTTAAGTAGTTTTTCAAAGAATAGTTATATAACAATTTATAATTTTAATCATCATTTGAAAAAAAAAAATTAAATAAATTATGGTATAAACAGTTATAATTGTTTTTGGGTAAATTAACAAAAGAGCAATAATACGCTCTATGATGCGCTAAACGGGCACGTGGAGTGCATCCGCACGATTGAGCGTCTTCAATTCGGTTCACGCGACAAACATAACAGATTTTCAATTTTGGTGGGGCTCATAGTGCGGATAAAAACCAGGTCGAAGACTCCAAAATCTCTCATCTCCATATAAGTAACTTAACATGTAAAAACTATCAAAAATCCCCTATTAGAGATACTCTAACCCCTTCCTTCCATAAAAAAGTTTAAAAAATCAATAAATATTTATAAAAATAATACAATGATAACGATTAAACTATTCTAATATAAGGAAACTTTAGACAATCACGCAGTTGGTGAGCGCAATAAGAGTGATTCGATTACATGTTGCATTTTCTTCTCCCAAGCGATGCTGACACGCCGACTCCAGCACAGAGAGAGAGAGAGAGAGAGAGAGAGAGAGAGAGAGAGAGAGAGAGAGAGAGAGAGAGAGAGTCACTTTGGTGAGCTGAAGAAGACTGCGGCCGGCGTTCAAAAAAGCGAGCAATGTCGGTTCTTTAACCTCTATCTCTATCTGTCTGTCTGTATGAGAATCATCTTTTTTTCATTCTTCTATCTTTAAATGCTTTTTACTCTTTTTCTTTGATCGATCAACCGATTCGATTCGGTTGCGCCAAGCTTCTTCTTCTTCTTAGTTTGTATGCTTTCTCGAGCCTCAGAATTCTCCAGATACACCACCTCCAACGGTTAACTCGTCGTTTTCCCGTAAATGTGGTAATAGTTTTCATCCTTGATCCGCTTGGTTTGTTCAGAAAATCTTCTGGAAAAAAAAAAAAAAATTCTTTTTACTGTTTCTGTTGGATTGTTTATTGAGTATTTTAGTGGTGGAACCGTGAGTTTTTATGAGGAAAATGCGATAAAAATTTGATCTTTAATGTTTCTTCCTTTGTTTTGATTTCTTGCTCTGTAATTTGTGCTGGTTTTATTCAGTAACTGTTCTTCATGATATAAGGAACCGTTTTTTTTTTTTTTTTTTTAAATAATGAAATTTGAGAATTTGTTGCGTTCTTCTCTGTGTATGATCTGCAATTATCATATTTTCGTCGAAAATGTATTATTAGTTTAGAGTTATTGATGCTGGGCAGATTGTGGGTTAGACACAATCGAGTCTCACAGTGGCAGTGTGAGAGTTACACCTATGACACCGGTCCTCCCACCTAATGGGCCCGTGATTTACTCATTCAGGTCGCGGTATGTGGGGCCTGGTCGAGGGAATTTCACGTTTTGTGGGCAAGTTTAGAGTTATTGATGCATTAAATTGTTTTGAAGTTATTATCTACCTGCTTGTTCTCCTTTAAGGAATCTGAAACTCCTGCCACATTTAATACTGATTAATGATCTTTCTTCCTTTACAGGATTGCAAGAATTTGCCAGGGATGATAAGGTATCTTGATAGAAATTGCAGTCCTCTGTGCTGATGATCTGCTTCTGCCTGTTGGCAAGAGGATACCGTTGGATGTGAATTTTATGCGTTTGGGTTTCGACTCTTATGTTGCTCGTTTCATTGAGTGGATTTAAAGAGGTGATTGTGTTTCATATTTATAATTGATTCAAGATGAGCTGGAACCCTCAGATGGAATTTCATTACCCAAATTCTGCCATGCCTTACAACTCCATTGGAAGCTTCATGGATTTCTTTGGAGCCATGACCTATGACCATGTGAACTATATCTTTGCCGATGCTTCATATGCTCCAGTGAGTTATCTAATCTTGTTTATATTACAATTTTTGCCTATGGTCTTTCTGGATTGGCTTAACTTCAAGAACGATAACTGACAAGTGATGATTTAGTGATCGTTAGCTCATTAACTCGTTAAGCCACAGTTTTATTGTAGCTTTACTAGGACTCTTATTGTGGCAAAACAAAAGTTTAAGTCTTTGTTTAGAGGGGCCCTTTCTATTAAGCAGTTAGGCATCCCGGCCTAAAAAAGAAAGTACTGTAGCTCTCCTTTTTGAACATGGCATCTTTTGTCCTGTAAGCTAAGAATGACTGAACAATGCCCCTTTTTCTTCATTTAGGATAAGCTTGTGAAAGCCTTTAGCAATCACTGCAGTTTCTTTCGATATTTTGATTGATTCAAAGTTGGTTATTTTTGTGACTGTCTTCTATTATTGTTTTGGGTCTTTCTTCTCCTCGAAGGTTAAGACTACTCAAGATTTTGCATAATATGCGTGTTTAATTGCAGGAGAGTCTTTACCCTTCTGTTTATACCAATCAATACAAGTTCGGGTTCTCTGAAGCTGGGAATTTCTGTTATTATGATTATAGTCATGACCATGTTTTGAACAATCAAGTATCTGGAAATGAGGTGCAAGATCGACATCTAGAAAACCCTTCAACGGTTGCTGAAAGTGAGTCTGTAGCAGCAGATATGCACCAACAAGAAAATTTGGGTGCTAATTCCATGGAATGTGAGTTCTGTTTTCTTGTTACTTTCTCGTTATGTCTTTTTAGAGAAAAATTTGCAGATATTATTGTTGATCCATTAAGCATTTTCTTCTAATTTAGCAGGTCCTCGAGGTCATCATAATACTCGTGTCAATGAGGTATGAAATTTTCTTGTCAAAACTCAAAAAAGCCACCTTTTTTAGTGTTTAATTTCGACTCCTCATATCCTCTTATGAATTACTGCAGGTTGTTTGGCAAGACAATATTGATCCCGACAACATGACCTATGAGGTTCACTGAGAATTAGTTATCTGAGTTCTGATTATTCATTCTGTCGTGTTACTGGCAAGACAAGATCCCGAAAACTGACAATATTGCTTGACAGGAATTGCTTGAATTGGGAGAGGCAGTTGGAACTCAAAGCAGAGGTCTTTCTCAAGACCTCATCTCTTTGCTTCCCGTCACAAAGTTCAAACGCGGCCTATTCTCAAGAAGGAAATCAAGAACCGAAAGGTAAGATTCTTTCACTTTGACATAACTTAATCTCCGGCTTTAGGAGGGTTACAAGTTACAACCCAAATCAATATAATCTAATTTTCGCCTAAGCCAATTTAATTTGGTTCCCGTCTTTAACAGGTGTGTGATCTGCCAAATGGAATACAAGAAAGGCGATCGTCAGATCACTCTTCCATGCAAACATGCCTATCACAAAGCTTGTGGCAGCAGATGGCTCAGTATCAACAAAGTAATCTCGATTAAACCTAAACTAATTTACGTTTCAGTTAGTACACCATACCGAATATCTCACCCACATTGCTAAATTGTTCCTAACGTTAACAGGCATGCCCGATATGTTACACAGACGTGGTGATCAAAGCGCCAAAGCAGTAAAGGTTTTCTATTTATAAACATAGGGCGACCGGATCGGATTCATCTTCTCTTTATTCAATCTTACTGTAGCTTTAATTTCCCATCCCTTTACATTTCCTCTACATTATCTTCCTTTGCTGTTAACCTTTCATGTTAACATATGGAGATTTAGCTTAGTTGATGACTTGATGTTAGAAGAAGAAGTGTGTTGTCAGAATTCTTTTGTGTTGTTTAGAGCTTGCAATTAATATAATGCTGGTTTACATGCAAGTATTGTTTCATGTGTTTCCCCCTATTGTAAGATGACTTCCTTGAAGGCATAATAGCTGTAAAATTCTTTACCTTATAAGACCTGATCATGATGATATATATGATCTCTGGATAATTAAATTGGTGGGACCTGCCAAAGACCTTGTAGTCAAGCGACATAACTGTGGCTCTCTCAAATGGGAGGTCACAGATTCGAACCCCAGTGAAGGCAGTGACTCAAAATTAAGGGTGACCAAGTAAGTGAAACATGATTCTCGTACCAGAAAGTCACCAGTTCGATTCTTGCTACCAGAAAGACACCAGTTTGATTCTTGCTAACAGCCTCCCCGATTTCGGTCGAATCCATTGCACGAATCCATTGCACAGGGTCCTCCGGGTATTGGTTGTGGGTAGAGAGCACCCAAGTCAAGTACATGGGCAAAATGTAACATAAATCTTGTATGTAAATATAGATATTATAGATATATGGTGATAGTAATGAGTTAACCATACATGCATGGAAGAGAAGGTTTAACATGAGAAAGAAGAACCTGTCAAGATAGCCAAGGAGACTGCCTGAAAACCATATCAAAGGTCTTTCTACAATAACTTCATGAAAGACCTGAAAATGGTGCAGGCAAGTCATCCTTGGCTACCAAACAACATTCTTCCTATCATGTCAATCCCATCTTCCTTTCTGATATGTTGATTGATCATTTCCCAACAACTTTATATTGTTTTTCTTCAAGAATATACTATTTTTCGCGGTGTTCGATTTGGATCAAGAAGAGAAGGGCTTGCATGAAAGGGAGGAGCAGGTCAAGTTAGCTAAGGATGACCTGCCTGAATTGAAACCTAGAAAGTTTCAACTGGTTATGTAGCTTAATTAGCTTAGGCAAGTCATCCTTGGCTACTAAACAAGACTCTTCTCTTCATGCAAACCCTCTCTTCTAGCTATATTTGCTTGGTGCTTCTACTTGGCAATGAAGCCCTATATTTATAGCTTCAAGAAAATTAAAGGTTTAAGTAATTTGAGGCCCAAAAATCCCCTCCACTGAAACTTCAGAATAGAGGCAATGGGACCCTCATAAGCAAAGGTAATGGATGCCCATGCATGCATGCTTCAAGAAAAAGGTTTAAGTTGAGGCATGAAATTATCCTCCACCAAAATTTTGGAGCAGAGGTAATGAGAACCTCGTGGTTGAGGTGCAATCCTTTCGTTAAGATAATGTTTAAGTAATAGATGACATGCATGCTCTAAAAAAAGCTGGTTTAAGTAAGTTGAGACATGTAAATCTCCTTTGATCCACTGAAACTTTATATATAGCAGAGGTAATTGGACCCTCGTGATCGATCAATGTGTAATGGTTGTCCATGCATACTTCAAGAAAATGTTTAGTAATCTGAGGCACGTAAATCTCCCCCACTAAAACTTCAGGGCAGAGGCAATTGGACCCTCGTGATTGAGGTGCAATCTTTTTGTTTAAGTGATGACTGCTCGAAGTAAGTTGAGATCAGACATGTATGTAAATCTCTTCCACCAGAACGCAGAGGGTAATGTGGCTCTCGTGATTGAGGTGTAATACTTTTATTACGAAAATGAGTATGACTGTCCTTGAATGCATGGGATATGATAATAACAAGTGGTGAAATCATAATAGTGGATTGGAATCTCATGCCTCATGCATCAAACTCGTGCACCACTGCGTTGATCAATCGTCAAACTCGTGTGCTTGCAGTCTCACATGCATTATCCATACTTTTCTTGGATGGCACATATATATCACTTTCCTATCCATACTAATTATTATATTCTGATCTTGTCTCATTTTGACATTCCTCCTCTTCTTATTCCATATATGACATTATCTCATATGTTCCCATACCGGATATATTCTTTGGTACGTTTTGAATGGAGGCTAAGTGTTCTCTCCTAAGCCAGGCATATTCTTGTCCCTATTTCTATGTTGAATGCAATAATATAATGGGTCCAGTGTATAGTAACTGTGTAACCATGTAATTTCCCAATATATACATGCATAGAATGATTTGCAAGTAAGGCGTCCGGCCTTATTTGATAATTAACGAATAACGGATAGTATTAGTACTTTTCTCTGGCTCTCTAGCGGATTATTGTATTAAGTGTTCGTTGATTAGAGGTGAAGAAATTACTGATACAAGTTTTTAACTCCTATTTTAATTTAGACACTTGTAAACTTCCGTTAACACGGATAGTGTTAGCAATTTTGTCTAACACTTTAACAAATTGTATTAACTGTCCCGATCAGAGGTGGGGGAATACTTATATGAGTTTTTAGCTACTATTTTGGATATAGCTTAATAACCTTTGGCAAAAGTAGTAAGCATATAGAATCCAATGCTGCATGGCATGCAATAATATATACTAGTTTGACTAATGATGTTGGGACCTTTTTCTTTGAACTTAATATGATGAATATCATTCATATAAAAAAAATCAATAAATCAATTAGTTTTTTGGATCTAGGAACCGACGTGAAACCAGAACCGAACTACGATCACCACTACTACAGAGCCACCTTGAAGTCATTTTTTAACTTTACCATGCGAAACCCTTTATATATCCCAACATGATTAAAACTCATGAAAAATAGTACGTCCAAACTATAGACATGCTACAAGGGAAAACGAGAGTCAAGAGCAAGAGATTACGAAAAAAAGAAAAAAGAAAAAAAATGATGGTGATTTATGTGGGTGGATTGTTGCCTAAAAGTGAATGAGATCCTTTTATTAATTGTGATGATAATGCATTCAGAGTTACAAACATCATATTTATAGGTAACTCTAACTGTACATTTATAAAATTGTGATAATAATACGCCATTCCATCCCGCTCTGCTCCATTACACATTTACACTCCACTTGTCATCTTTTAATAACATATGAGACATATACAATGTACACTGCTCATGAAGTTGCTAAGCATTTTTTTTTTTAATAGTCCTATGGATGATATAGAATTAGTTAAGTGATCCTTGGAGAGCTAAAAGATCAAATTATTGATCAGTCTAAGGACAAAATATTGCCAAGCAAGCACTGCTTGCTGATGATGCTTTGAACATGAATTCCACCCATCTAAAATGGTTAGAAGGGCATATATTCTTTTGCAATATATGGAATGTCAAAAAATATATGGGAAATTAAAGTAGATATGAGTGATCAAGTGATGGTGACTAGTCTAATCCACTTCTAGCTGAGGCTATGTATAAATATGGGCATTGCAATGAACAAGAGGGTGCACCAATTGAGTGTTTCTAGGAAGAGAGGCATTGCATGAAGAGAAAAGTGTTGTTGAGTAGCCAAGGATGACTTGCCTAGAGATGTTTGAGAATTGCCATGGCATATATGGCATGGCATTTTGAACATCTTTTTGTTGGTGTTTAGGCAAGTGTCCTTGGCTATTTTGACACTCTTTTCTCCCTCATGCAAGGCCTCTCTTCAACTATAACGAGTATATTAACGAAATGGTTCTTCAGCTATGTCAATCTTACCACTTTGATTCTCGACTTCCTAGTTCTGTTCAATAATATTAACCGTCAAATTAATTAGCCATTATGTTTAAATTTTAATCTATTTTAGTTTTGGGAAGTGTGTCTAGGAAGAGAGGTCTCCCATGAAGAGAAAAGTGTTGTTGAGTAGCCAAGGATGACTTGCCTTCACAATATATCTTATTAAAAGGTGTTTGAAATTGGCATTTTGAACATCTTTTTAGATGTTGGTGTTTAGGCAAGTGTCCTTGGCTATTTTGACACTCTCTTCTCCCTCATGCAAGGCTATGTATCTCTTCTTCTCTATTATTCTTTGTTTAATATATATTGGAAGATGAAACAAATGTTTTAACTTATGCGTTCCATTTTGTTCTGTCCTATTTACTAATTTAAATTGATATTTATTTTTAATGTATAATAAAGACTATTTAAACGTCTTTTTAAGCTTTATTTTCCTGACTTCATGAATATACGTTGATAATTAATTTCTCATCATCATTCACCCACTATCTATTTTGAGTGTGTGTAAATATACAAAATTCATTTCTCTCAATTAAGATATATAATCCAAATTCACTTGAACCAAACCAAATTAAATGTGGACCTCACATATCATTTTTGCTAATTTTTCAATAGAAAGTAATTAATTAAAAATGTCACATAAATAATAATAATAATAATAATAATAATAATAATAATAATAATAATAATAATAATAATAATAATAATAATAATTCTTTATTCAATATAGACTTTTGATCAATCATTCAAGCAAAGAATATGAAATCCATTAATGGGAAACATGATTGGCCGATCTGAGCCATTGATTGAGTAGTTGATTGGTTTGGATATATAAATCCTCTAGAAGGCTTCTTTTTCCTTGGAGATTCTGTCCCACATATAATTAGACAATAACCATAAATCCATAATATATAGGACCCAAAAAATAAATAATTAAATTAATGCTTAGCTGATTGACTAGGAAATATAGGGGGCGACGGCGATGACCTAGCCGAGTTTGGGGTGCGACGACAGCTGGTAGCAAGGTGGTGGCACTGGGCGTGGCAACGACGACAACTTAGTCGGGTTTGGGGTGTGACGGTGGCTAGCAGGTTGGCTTTGGAAGACTTGGTTAGGGACAAGAAGATTTTGGAGAAGTAGAATGAAGACCTGGTTAGAATGACTTACCTCCCTCCTCCCACAAAATAAAAAAAAAATAAAAAAGATAAAAATAAAAATTCTAAAAAAAAAAAACATGCTATTTTCCTTATGACCCGTACTCATTTTCTGTTAACTCTGATTTCCCCTCCTTTGTCCAACATGGGAAGCAGAAAAATGATTTCTGAACTTCCAAAGACAATCTTAATTTCAATAGTACTTAATCTACCTCAATGCATGCCAAAAATTTTAATAATAAGTTTGAATCCAAACTTAAAAGCCAAACATAACTCATGTCCTAAAAATGAGTAAAAGAGGCAAGATGTAATTTAATTAACTAGTCTACAAGATCCCAAATGCCTGTACATTAGTATTCAGAACAAGATCAAATCAAAGCAAAACTCATGAACTTATTTTAGGTTGATTGACCGAGCTATGCCTAGCTTAGAAGCATGCATATAAATGTATATTAAGCACTATTATTGTAATTGTAATCATACAAACTCTTCTAATTTAAATACCACTAACTTTTTTGTTAAATAACGAGGAAAACATGTTGCCACTACTTAAAGTGTGCATTGGGTAACTCTCGCTCCTGTGTAATAATCTATAAACCACGTAAGAGTGATAAATCGCATTAGAAATACTCAATATGACGAATTCCACTAATTGTGTGTTGACAAAAATCGAATTCAAACTTTTTTCTTTTCTTTTATTTAACATATTATTTTTAGATTATCATATTACATTAATAATTTTATCACTTTGATAAGACCCACGGCCGTACCTATTTGATTTAAAAGTCAAGAAGTGAAAGGCACCTAAACTTAAGAAAAAAAAATAACATTTCATTTATTTTCTTAAAATATCGTATATCGTATAGCGTACCAAACATAACTACTAACTAGTGCATTTATTTTGGGATGGAAGTATTAATTTTATAATTTTATAATATTTTGTTTTTGGTAGGTAATGCCATTGGGCGGACTATGATGTTCATCGACGATGATCGATCACCTTCAAGACTTAAAATAATAATAAAAAATTAAAAATAATAATTAAAAAAAAAATGTCTTTGAATTCATGCTTATTGTTCTTAATGCATAACCGATAGCTAATATCATTATATTCTTACTAGAAATCATTAACAAATACAACTTGTGTTTTCATTATTTGGATTGTAGTTCACATGTCTCTTTTCCTTTCATTCTTATTGAGATATTAGAGATTTTTTATACTTTTTTTTTTTTTGAAAATGAGTTTTTTCTTACTTGAATGTATACGAATTTGAAGATCAGGCATTCAAATTTTACTGGGAACAGAGTTTTTCTTCTTTCAAATACTGCCTATTAAATCAGAGACTACTGATAGGTGAGTCACTTCATATCACTATACTAGAAGGTTATTAGAAATTTGTAATTTAATTTAATTTAATTTAATTATAAAAAGAAAGGATTTCATTGGTTTTAGTCTACTACGCGTTTTGGATAGCTTTTCACCAATTAGCTATTGAACAAAAATGTTTAGGACTCACCTAACCTCCCAAGTTGACTTCTCTCTTGGCCTGCATGCCATAATCAAATTTGCTATCTTAGTGGGATCCAATATTCCCTCTTGCAATTATATATTTCTTTTTTAGCTTAATACAGGCTGTTTATTGATAATTTGTTAATTTTTTTAATAATAAATTAATAAATTCTTCAAACCAATGATTTGAATCTCCTCACTATAAATAGGCCTAATTCCTCATTTGAGTGTACTACGACAAAAACATTTGCAATAATATGGTGACTCATAAGGAGTTGAGGCAATGGCCTCAACTTGCATTTGCTTTAGCTCTTTGCTTGCTAGCTTCTAGTGTAGCTGCGGATTACAAACCTTACATTTATGCATCGCCCCCACCTCCAAAGCAGGTCGAGCATCCGGTTTACTATTACAAGTCGCCACCCCCACCGCCTTCGCCTCATCCGTCGCCGTATTACTACAAGTCTCCTCCTCCACCAAAAAAATCTCCACCGCCGCCATATTATTACAAGTCTCCTCCCCCACCTAAAAAATCTCCACCACCGCCGTATTACTACAAATCTCCCCCTCCTCCATCGCCTTCGCCACCACCTCCATACTATTATAAGTCACCCCCACCACCATCTCCATCTCCACCACCACCATATCACTATAATTCTCCACCACCACCTAAAAAATCTCCACCTCCACCATACTACTACAAATCACCACCCCCTCCATCACCATCACCTCCACCCCCATACTATTACAAGTCTCCCCCACCACCGTCTCCTTCTCCTCCGCCACCATACCACTATAGTTCTCCACCACCACCTAAAAAATCTCCACCTCCACCTTACTACTACAAATCACCACCTCCCCCATCACCTTCACCGCCACCTCCCTACTATTATAAGTCTCCCCCACCACCTTCCCCTTCTCCTCCTCCACCATATTACTATAAGTCACCTCCCCCACCATCCCCATCTCCCCCGCCACCATATCATTATAGTTCTCCACCACCACCTAAAAAATCTCCACCCCCACCTTACTACTACAAATCACCACCTCCTCCCTCACCTTCACCGCCACCTCCATATTATTACAAGTCTCCCCCTCCTCCGTCACCTTCACCGCCACCTCCATACTATTACAAGTCTCCCCCTCCACCGTCTCCCTCTCCTCCTCCACCATACCACTATAGTTCTCCACCACCACCTAAAAAGTCTCCACCTCCACCCTACTACTATAAATCGCCACCACCTCCATCACCTTCGCCACCACCTCCATACTATTACAAGTCTCCTCCCCCTCCATCACCTTCACCACCACCTCCGTATTATTATAAGTCTCCCCCACCACCTTCTCCCTCTCCTCCTCCTCCATATTACTATAAATCACCTCCTCCACCATCCCCATCTCCACCACCACCATACCACTATAGTTCTCCTCCACCACCTAAAAAGTCTCCACCTCCACCTTACTACTACAAATCACCACCTCCTCCATCACCTTCGCCGCCTCCTCCATACTATTATAAGTCTCCTCCACCACCGTCTCCCTCTCCTCCTCCCCCATATTACTATAAGTCACCTCCTCCACCATCTCCATCTCCCCCACCACCATATCATTATAGTTCTCCACCACCACCTAAAAAATTTCCACCTCCACCTTACTACTACAAATCACCACCTCCACCATCACCTTCGCCGCCACCTCCATACTATTATAAGTCTCCCCCACCACCATCTCCTTCTCCTCCTCCACCATATTACTATAAGTCACCTCCTCCCCCGTCTCCGTCTCCCCCGCCACCATATCACTACAATTCCCCACCACCACCTAAAAAATCTCCCCCTCCTCCATACTATTATAAATCACCCCCACCGCCATCGCCATCACCACCACCTCCTTACCATTATAAGTCTCCACCACCACCTGTAAAATCTCCACCACCTCCATATTACTACAAATCACCGCCACCACCATCCCCATCTCCACCTCCTCCTTACTATTATAAATCTCCACCACTACCACCTGTGAAGTCTCATTCTCCCTATCTCTACTCATCACCCCCTCCTCCCCACCATTACTAAAACAGTCACCAATTTGAATCCCATTTTCAAAACATCAATAAGCTGTTGTCTCACATGCATAATCCATAATGCTCCTTGATATACAAGTGTATGTACTTTCATAATTGATTTGTTTAATGAGTGTTGTAACTTCGTACAAGCATATTCTTCAACAATATAATGTTTTCTTTGAATAATTGGGTCTTGAATCTTTGCTATTTTGATATATTGTCACGAGATACTTGGTAATCTGTCTTGTCTTTATCTTCATACAGCAAGTACACAAATGGAATAAATTTCATTTTTTATCCCAATGATGAACAAATTCAATGATTTGAATGAATATTTAAGACAAAATGACCTATCCAACACCCCCTCGGCGGCCGGCCAGTCAACTAGTAGAACTACAAGCCTCTAAATAATTTAATATAACTACCTAATTAAGAGGATAATAATTGTCGTCGTGAGACATAATAATAATAATAGAGTCAATACCCAAAATCGTCCTCGACTATAGTGATTTTTCTCAATTTCGTCCTAAACGACTTTGGTGACCTAATATCGTCCCAGACTTTTGTGTTTCGCTCAATTTAGTCCTCCATTTGTTATTCCGTCAAATTGGTGTTAAATAAAGGGACAATTCAGTAATGTCAATATTGATCTCTCTTTACTTTCAACTTGTGAAGTGCGAAATTCCTCTTTCTTGTACGAATTACACCCAGAATTACTCCCGGACCTGCAAATCAAATTTTATATTCGCAGTTTTAGGAGTAATTCTAGGGGTAATTCGTAAAAAAAAAAAAAAAAAAGGATTTTGCAGTTCACATGTCTATGAGTAAAGAGATGCCAATATTAAAATTACTGAATTGTCTATTTATTTAACACCAAATGGACATAATAACAAATGAGGGACTAAATTGAGAAAAACACAAAAGTCTGGGACTAAATTGAGCGAAACACAAAAGTCTGAGACGATATTAGGTCACCAAAGTCGTTTAGGACGAAATTGAGAAAAACCACTATAGTCGAGGACGATTTTGGGTATTAACTCAATAATAATAATAATAATAATAATAATAATAATAATAATAATTTCCATTCACATTTTACCCCTCCCATCCCATGCATTATTTTCTATATTAAAAGATTTAATGTGGTATTTATATTTTATACAGCCTTTTTTAAGGGTCAGACTGTCAGAGCAACGAGAGACACTTAAGTTTTGCGTACGTTCAAAATTATATTATAAATAAAAAATGACGTGAGATAAATCAATATAATTTAATAAATATATATTTTCAAATGGAAATACACCATAATATTAATGAACAACTTAACGTTACAATTTTACAAAGTACAAATGAAATGAAACAACATGCAAAGTTGAAATTAAAGAGGAAGAATTGAAGTTGTAATGAATTGCTTTCTTTCTTTCCCAATTAAGATGAACTTAGTAGTACGTGTCTCTTCACCATGTCAAAAGGTCAGCGAACCATGTCGCTCATGTGCTTGCACGGGTAACAGGTTCTTCTCCTGTCCTAGGTTCGTGGTTCAGTGTGCCACCATCCTGTATTTCACATTTGGTTATTGCTTAATAATATCTACCTTCTTCCTTTCAAAAAGATGAACTTAGTAGTACGGTGGTGGTGGTGATTTATAGTAGTATACCGGTGGAGACAGCGTTGGAGCCTGCGAATACCCGTCGTTCGCTACCAGAGAAGGCGGAGACTTGTAACCATACCACTATTGAAAATTATGGAATTTCCGACCACCTGAAAGTAATCTTAAATCAAGTTGATACTAAAAAGTGGTCGGAAATAGCAACAAAGGTTTTTTCGGATACCAAAAGTGGTCGGAACAAGGCTTTTGACTTGATTTAAGATTACTTTCAGGTGGTCGGAAATTTCAGAATTTTCAGTAGTGTACGGCGGAGGAGGGGGCGGCGATACATACAAATACGGCTGAGAACCGCCAGCAACCACATTTGTGAACTCCACAAATGCAGCCAAGACTAAAACGATCATAATCTGTGGCCAAAAAGTGGCCATTGCCTGCAAATGGTCTGCCGGAAAGTATAAAGCTTATGATCGAGTTCTTACAATTACTTAGCCGGAGAAGATGAGAAAGAGAAATGGAGGTTGTGCGTGTACAGAAAGAGCAAGTATTCGCCATATATGTTATTCAACAATATTATTGTAATTTTGCAATAGTTTTTTTGTTATTATTTATTAGTTTAGTATCAATATTTTTTTATTACAAGGTCACATATACAAGCTACTATGCTTCCATCAAAGCTCAAACTAATCACCTCTCATATATAGGAATAACTTGATACCAATAAATCACAAGGTTATTGGTAGTTTAGTATCAATATTTGATAATCATATTAAACTCTAACTAATTCAAATTTTCAAATTACAAAAAATTAATCTGGATTCCGTTCAAGTTTCAAATTACGAAAAATTAATCTGGATTCGGTTCGAGCTGCGCTTGTAAAATTCGACTCTTTTTAAAAGAAAGGACTTGGGACAATACTCTTTAATATGATACACACGTAAAAAAGAGTAGATTTTATTAACCAACATTAGTATTCATCATACTTGATTGAACTCTAAATTATTCTGTAGACCCGAATCTAAAAATACACAATTTACATACTAAATATTTACAATTTTTCATACTAAATGTTCATAATTTGTGTATTTTGAACCCGGGTCCATTAACGGTTGGATCTGAACCTGACAACAAATCAATGGTGGACAACATCTGAGAACATAAACCCTCCAATGTTTCTACTGTCATCTTGGAAGAAGACCCTCCTGGAGTCCATTATTGTTGCGCTTGAATGCAGCTTTGAAAGTGGAGGAATGTTCCGATTGCGATGTTAAGATGACAACGAGCATAAAAATCATGGTGACGACCAAGAAAACCGCACAGAGCGAAGCCTCTCCCCACGACAACGGGCACCATACGAAGAACTCCACGATGCCGAGAAGAACCAGACAGGCCCAAACCACGGAAACCTGTGACCAGATTTAAGAACGAGACTCCATGTTTATTATTTATACATAAACGGTTGAAGTCAAGAAGGCGGTGTGGGCCCCACATAACTTTCGGTAAACTATTCGTGTGTTCATGTTTGTTTATTAAGGTAAATAAACTTAACAAATTTTAGAGCTAGGTTCATAAATTAACATAGTCTGAACAGTTGTAGGCTCGTTTGTTAAGAACTTGAACAAGCTAGTTTGCGTTTGTTTAATAATACTCAATATAAATATATATATTAGATGCTACGATTCGACTTATTTAATTATTTGTATTAGTTTTGTTGTTGTGTTGTTTGTTTGGTTATTGTTCGTGAAGATAGATCATTTCTTGTTTACGAACGAACTGTGATAATGAACATGTGCAGGCCGGTGTTTGGTTATTAAGTAATTCACGTTCATGAACGTAAAAGAACATGTTTGTGAATGTGTTTGTTACAAACGAACACAATCACTCTAAAATTCATAACAAATCAAAACGAATATCCTCTGTTCGTTTATGTTCGGTTCGTTAATAGCCCTATGGCTTACCAGCACGGATTTTCTTGGTCTGGCAATGTCATGGCATTCTTTGTCGGTGAATTTGCCTATGGCGAGATGTTGCTCCAACAGCGCATCCTTCACCATCACAAAAGAATCAAAGATTGAGTTCGAGGCATGAAACCCCACTATGATAATCCCAAAAAGACTAACCATTTATTACTTACTTTTTTCACGAAAACATCTTTGCACCACTGTGATATGCCACTCCCTGATTCAGGCAAATCCTGCATCAAATGGCGTTGAATGTGGACATGAACCTGCAAACCAAACATCTTAACAATCAGGGCCGATTTTTTTTATTTTTGTGACCCGTTCTTATAAATAAATGAGGCCCTACCAAAAGTATAAGCCCTCCGAAATGATGTTTTGCTTACTTACCACAGAAGAACGCCTTTGGAAGATTCTTAACATTGTTGGCTGCTCCTCAGATTTTGGAATGGCTACTGTCAGGTCGTAAATTGCAGGGACTAATGAGCGTAAATGGCTTACTGTTGAAACAAAGCCCTGCAGAAATACAAGAACAGGTAAATAACTAAATACATATATTAGCTAAAACCCATATATAATTGAAGCATGTGCTTCATCTCAACTAAAAGCTTAAGCTAATAGTTGGATTGCACATTAATGGCTCATATATATATACCTTGGTACGAGGAATCAAAACGTTTTTCGGGACTGGCAATCCAGCTGAAGCAGCATATTCTTGCGCTTCTAAAAGATTTTCCCGGGTAAAGCAAGTGCCTTCCAAGAAAACCACCAACCAAAACGGTTGTTGGAAATCGTTTAGCTCTTCGAAACCTGACTGCAGTAACAGACAATAGAAGAAAGAAAGAAAGAAAGAAAGAAATGCATTGCAGAGATCAGAGAGGTCCTAAAACCCGAAAAATATTGCAGATCAGAAGAAATTTGAACATATATACCTGCAGATTTCTTTCATCCTTTGCCCAGTTCCCTTCAATGACAATAAAACCAGCAAACCACATCGCCCATCCCAAAATCTACATAGACAATAAACTAAAACTATCAATTCTAAATCTTCAAAAGAAAGAATAGTTTCATTGGGGGCATTAAGAAACTTACTGGGATATAAAATAACAGTTTCTTTGCTAGAGCTAGAGCGTTCCCCGAGCAACCAGCTCGCTGTGGTTGAATTATAATTATCAGTATATATATATAAGGAAATTTTTTAGCAAGATTAATGCTATGGAAACGAATCGAAATTCAGCTTCGAGAAGATAAACACCTGAGCGAGGATAAGTTTAACAAGCCAATCAATGTCACTTCTGTGGTTAGAAATAACAACCGCGTTCTCTTTACCTGAAAGTAACTTAAACTTTTGTAAAATCTTAGCATGTGCTCCATCTCAACTAAAAGCTTAAACTGATAGTTGGATTGCACGACCTTTAGCATTATGGCTCTGATACTAAATTGAAGCATGTGTTCCATCTCAACTAAAAGCTTAAGCTGATAATTGGATTGCACATTAATAATTATATGCTCAAAGTTAGCCAAGATTCCTTACCCAGTAATTCATAAGTTTCTGGGTCTATGTACAGCTTAACCTGTCAGGAACATCTGGATCGAGTGAGATTACCGTTGCTGCAACTGAAAATAAACTGAAAAAACAAAAACAGAAAAACATATAGTCTAACAACAGTACACCTTAATATTTGCCCACCAGTGAAATAGCCAAACAAACTGCAACCATAATAACTCCGTTACTTCTTTGTTGATCCTTCTGTATATCCACTTTGAAATTGGACGCACTAGAACAAAGAGAAGAGCCTGGGAGTGCAATCATTTCAAAGTAGACAAGAATACTCAAATGTAAGATTTTCCCTTAATTAATTAAGTGGTCTAAGTTGACCAGGCTTACTAATTTAAGTAGTTTGGTTGAACTAAATAACTAGAAGTTGTTATTCAATCTGACTCTATGCCTAATATAAACCTGAATTGATAGGATACAAATATTCATTATATAGCACATTCAATTACGGTAATATATAATGTATATATAAACAAGTACCTGAAAGAAGTTGACAGTGAGGCCAGAGATAATGAAAATCAAGCCGAAAGGGAGAATAACAACAGTGGCAATGGCCATGCCCATTATATTGCCAGAAAAAAGATCATATATATATATATATATATATATATCCACATGTAAAAGAGGGAAGGAGTTCTTGGTTTCAGGAACAGTACGTTTATCTGTATTTATACATGTCGATATATATATATATATATATATATATATATATATATACAGATTGTACAGTTGGAGTTTGACCCTTGGGAACAAAGGATTGATTTTTTTTATTCAGTTCCCTCCATAATAGTTTTTTTTTTTTTTAAATAACTGTGCTGGTTGGAAAGCACGTGTCATGTTCTTCCATGTGTACATAATGTTCCAAACACGCAATCTTAACAAATAATATTATCTGTGAGTTGAATTAGAGGATATAACTAGTTGAATATGTTTAATAAATCAGCTGTTTGATATAATTTCTTTTCTCAAAAAATTAATTGAAAAATTTAGCAACTTTTTGAATTTTAACATTTTGGAGTTACAAAAAATTAATTAACCAAACACTTATATTGATTTGTTAACCAAATCAAACAGTTAATAATAGTCAAATAAATCAAAATTAACTCATATACTATTTTACTAAACAAGGCCTATATATATCAACCAAAACAAATAATACTATATCAACCAAATTCTTATTAGTTTCAATTATTTGGAACAAATATTTGGTTTGAAGTAGTGACCAAGTGTTAATCCCTTCGATCCATTAGGCCATGAACTCAAACCCTTGAAACCTCTTTCAAAGCAGATAGATGGTTTCTCAGAACTACCTTCATCACACCTTCAGTGATGCAGGATCCACCAATCACTCTATTACTCTAGTCTACTATCTATTCCATCATTATAAACAACAATATAAATTTGGTAAAACTTTAGCC
The DNA here is from genome assembly GCF_001879475.1 of Ipomoea nil. Taxonomy (NCBI): domain Eukaryota; kingdom Viridiplantae; phylum Streptophyta; class Magnoliopsida; order Solanales; family Convolvulaceae; genus Ipomoea; species Ipomoea nil. The sequence continues at coordinate 587,074 of NW_017618831.1, read as the reverse complement.
ATTAACCAAGCAATACAAGCAAATTGACTAACAAGTTATGCCATACATCGTCTCTATCATATGAAATCAGGATATATTGTGGGCAATCCCAGTCAAGTTGGCCAGTTGATTTGGTTACCACAAGATTCCCTCAATCATGTGAACCATATTTTGTATATTGTAAAATAATGTACATTTAGTATATTAAAAATGTACATTTTTGTTATTGTCCACATAACACTGTGTGGACCATGATCTACACAATAATTTGCAAACAGCCTATTGGCCTTCTTGGCTCCTTGTGATCCTTTGCCACCAAGGGCCACGGGTTTAGCCAGTACACATCTTCAAGTAGTGGGGAAAAGAGGCTCCTAGCTAAAGGTAGCTTGTCTCGCCCAGGAGGTGAGAAGAGTTGAGAACAAAGTGGCGAACAGGTGTGTAACGCGTGGGAATCTGCCGAACAGTTCGGGTCAGATCCTGAAGAAAGCTAAAAAGCGCTGTTTGATGAGCCTGCGTAGTATTAGGTAGTTGGTCAGGTAAAGGCTGACCAAGCCAATGATGCTTAGCTGGTCTTTTCAGATGATCAGCCACACTGGGACTGAGACACAACCGGACTCCCACGGGGGGCATCAATGGGGAATCTTGGACAATAGGCGAAAGCCCGATCCAGCAATATCGCGTGAGTGAAGAAGGGAAATGCCGCTTATAAAGCTCTTTCGTCAAGTGCGCGATCATGACAGGACTCGATGAAGAAGCCCTGGCTAAGCCAGCAGCCGCGGTAAGACGGGGCGCAAGTGTTCTTCGAAATGATTGGGCGTAAAGGGCACGTAGGGAATTTCCCTCATCATTCAAAAAAAAAAAAATGAGGGTATATCAACAAGGAAATCAAAACTTTATATAACCTTGCCATAATATCAGCCCACCTGCAGCCCAGTTTCATACGTAGGTTTGACTAGTTGTAGTTGATAACATTAGTTAATTGTTGAAAATTATTTTGTTAAATTAACACCTGATTACGTACAAAATGATTTTCCATGTTTTATTTGAGCAACTTTTTAAATTTTAACATTTTTTATCAATAAACTATTACAAAAAGCTAATTAATCAAACACAATTGTTTAACCAAGACAAACAGATCAAACAATCATATTGATTGTTTAACGAAGACAAACAGCTAATAGTGGTCAAACAAATCAAAATTGCGCTTGTAAAATTCGACCCTTTTTAAGAGAAAGGACTTGGAGTCTATTAACCAATATTACTATTTTTTTATTTTTTTTTTTTGGTGAGGTTTAACCAATATTACTATATTAGTATTCATCGTTAAGGACATTCTATTTTAGTGATAAAACTAATGTTTGTATGATTTATCAGACAAACAACAAAATCAATGGTGGACATCTCAGAACATAAACCCTGCAATGTTTCTGCTGTCATCTTGGAAGAAGACCTTCCTGGGGTCCATTCTTGCGCTTGAATGCAGCTTTGAAAGTGGAGGAACAATCTGATTGCGATGTTAAGATGAGAACTCGCATAAAAATCATGGCGACGATCAAGAAAACTGCACAGAGTGCAGCCTCTCTCCACGACAACGGGCACCATACGAAGAACTCCACGACGCCAAGCAGAACCAGACAGGACCAAACGACAACAACCTGGGACAAGATTTAAGAACGAGGCTGCATGTTTATTGTTTATACATAAACGGTTGAAGTAAAGAAGGCGGTATGGCTTACCAGCAAGGATTTTCTTGGTCTGCCAATGTCACGGCATTGTTTGTCTGTGAATTTGCCTGTGGCGAGATGTTGCTCCAACAACGCATCCTTAAACAACACAAGAGAATCAAGATTGAGCTCGAGGCATGAAACCCCACTATGATAATGGAGTTATCAAGACACGAAAAAATACAGTGTTGCAAAAATCGCGCCTAGGCGCTAGGCTGTCGGCCTCGTAGGCGCTCTAGGGGGTCCCAGGCACCTAGTGATTTTTTCAACATTGGAAAAAGATTAACGATTTATTACTTTTTCCACGAAAACATCTTTGCACCACTGTGATATGCCACTCCCTGATTCGGGCAAATCCTGCATCAGATGGCGCTGAATGTGGACATGAACCTGCAAACCAAACATGGCATCAAACCGAGCAACAAAAGAAAGCGTCACTTATTAACTACCCCGCTTTAATTTCTCACTACGCAGAAACGCTGAAAATGTTTTGCTTACTTACCACAGAAGAACGCCTTTGGAAGATTCTTAACATTGTTGGCTGCTCCTCAGTTTTCGGAATGGCTACTGTCAGGTCGTAAATTGCAGGGACGAATGTGCGTAAATGGCTTACTGTTTTTACAAAGCCCTGCAGAAATACAAGAACAGGTAAATAACTAAATACATATTAGCTAAAAGCCATATATATATATATACACCTTGGTACGAGGAATCAAAACGTTCTTTGGGATTGGCAATCCAGCCGAAGCAGCATACTCTTGCGCTGCTAAAAGATTCTCCCTGGTAAAGCGAGTGCCTTCTAAGAAAACGACCAACCAAAATGGTTGTTGGAAATCGTTTAGCTCTTTGAAACCCGACTGCAGTAAGAGACAATAGAAGAAAGAAATAAACGCATTGCAGAGAGGTCCAAACACCGAAAAATATTGCAGAAGAAATTCGAACATACCTGCAGTTTTCTTTCATCCTTTGCCCAGTTTCCCTCAATGACAATAAAACCAAGAAACCACATCGACCATCCCAAAATCTGCATAGACAATAAATGATTTACCTCCGATATGTTTCATCAACGGTCCGACAACTTAAACTGTCAATTTTAACTTTTCAAAAGAAGAATAGTTTCATTGGGCATGAATATTCTTCGAAACTTACTGGGATATAAAATAACGGTTTCTTTGCTAGAGCTAGAGTGTTCCCAAGGCAACCAGCTCGCTGTCATTGAATTATCAGTAATAGTCAATAACAGAACCCGCGATGATATATATATATATATATATATATATAAATAACATATTAACATATGAAAGAGCAAACATGTGGGTAATGAAGGCCTAAAAGATTCTTTCAGCATTATATATATAAGGAAATTTTTAGCAAGTATTTGATCGTGAGATTAATGCTATGGAAACGGAATTGCAAAACTAATCAGCTTCGAGTAGATAAACACCTGAGCGAGGATAAATTCAACAAGCCAATCAATGTCACTTCTGTGATTAGAAATAACAACCGCGTTCTCTTTACCTGAAAGTACTTAAAGTTGGTAAATCTTTATGTTTGAAAGGAATACCACATTTATGCAAGAGCCGAGATTCCTTACCCAGTAATTCATAAGTTTCTGGATCTATGTACAGCTCAACCTGTCAGGAAATAGGCATTTATCCAGTAATTCATAAACCATCACATCTCGAGTGAGATTACCGTTGCTACAACTGAAAATAAACTGAAAAAAAAAAAAACAGAAAAACATATAGTCTCCCAACACCTTAATATTCGCCCACCAGTCAAATAGCCAAACAAACTGCAACCACAATAACTCCGTGACTTCTTTGTTGATCCTTCTGTATATCGACTTTGAAATTGGACGCACTAGAACAAAGAGAAGAGCCTGGGAGTGCAATCGTTTCAAAAAATTGAATAAGATCATTCTGGCAAAAACTCTCACATGCACACGTATATACAGTATCAGGCATTTGAAATTCTTTCAAATAACAGACAAATGCTAAGTCCCACATGAATCTGGATAGCATAGATTAAAAAGATGAATACCAAATGCCAAGAAAATATAAAAAGTAGCAAGTAAAGTAGGCAAGAAAAGTCAAAAACATACAAATGCAAAGAAATCCCAGAACAACAAACTGCTAAAAGAACAGAAAGAACAAGCCTTTATAGAAACTAAGAAGAAAAGAACACATCTAAATACTTGTCTCTGTGTGTCAAAGAATGAAAAGTACATGCAAGTAAATATGTGTGTTGTGTGTGTGTTTATATATATATATAATGTATGTAGAAGTACCTGAAAGAAGTTGACAGTGAGGCCAGAGATAATGAAAAGCAAGCCGAGAGGGAGAATAACAACAGTGGCAATGGCCATCGCCAGAAAAAGATCATCCACATGTAAAAGAGGAAAGGAGTTCTGGGTTTCAGGAACAGTTTATCTATATGTATACACGTGTATATGCATATACAAATATATAAAGATTGTACAGTCGGCATTTGACCCTTAGTCACAAAGGATTGATTTTTTAACTTGCCTTCCCTCTCTAAGTTTCTTAACTCTCACTGGAAATTGATGTATGACATAATTTAAAATGTGTACTTTTTTTTAAATAACTGTGTTGGTTGGAAAGCACATGTCATGTTCTTCCATGTGTACACTAATGTTCCAAACACGCAATCTTAACAAATAATAATATATCAACCAAGAAGGTGGGGACCAAGCTTAACTAAAGTTCTGATAATGAAATTACACATTTATATTTGATATGTTACATACTCAATAGTTGGTTAAAACAATTTACTTAAGGCTTAAGCAGACAAATCAAGGCTGGTTGAAAATTTTTAAACTTTTGTTCAATAATATTACAGTACTCCTTACATATGTAGAAATAAGCATCATTTGAGGCAGCTAGACTTTCATATATCCCTTAGGAGTGTAGACAATAAGAGTCGATAAGTTCACTTGCCCTGCTGTTATACCAAGTCTAAAGTAAACATCAGTAGTCTAAATTCTAAAACCTATAAATTTGGAACACACCGACTAACTAGAAGACAACGGTAAAATGCCCGGTTTGCATATCATGATCCAAAAGCTTCATTCTCAGAAAGCGTTTGTGACTTGTAGTATGAACATGAGATGTTCATCCAGAGTTGCCGCTACCGGATTGTGAGCGGGACTCGAATAAGAGTCTCACGGTTGTAAAGATGAGAGAAGGTTCAGCCATTGCTCCATTCCCGTAATCTCCACAAGCTAGTCTCTTGGGTACTGGTGGGATAAGAGAAATTCCGAGCTCATCAATAGCCATAAGATGTCGTTCAGTGAAAGGATTAGTCCACATGAATGTATTCATGGCAGGTGCCACAAAAAGTGGCTTGTTATAGTCCCATGCCCGCACAATGCATGTCAACAGGTTATCGCACAATCCACCAGCAATCTGCAATATGACGCCAGTAATATATGATGTTAGAACCACGTAGACAGTTCAGATATCTCAATCTCAAATCTCAATCCAGGGACCAACACAAAGCAGGACACCCTTGAGGGGCAGGCAGATGCCCACCCTTAGTGGGCACAATGGGATTCTCCCTGAGGGATGACCACAAGCACGGGCTGCCCCGGTTGGGGAGAAACCAACCCACACCAGATTAAAGATAATAAATTCTTATTAGTTTCAATTACTTCGAACAAATATTTGGTTTGAAGTAGTGACCAAGTGTTAATCCCTTGATCCATTAGGCCATGAACTCAAACCCTTGAAACCTCTTTCAAAGCAGATAGATGGTTTCTCAGATCTACCTTCATCACACCTTCGGTGATGCAGGATCCATCGATCACTCTAGTACTCTACTATCCATTCCATCATTATAAACAACAATATAAATTTGGTAAAACTTTAGCCATTAACCAATACAAGCAAATTGACTAACAAGTTATGCCATACATCATCTCTATCATATGAAAATGAAACCAGGATATAATGGGGGCAACCCCAGCCAAGTTGGCCAGTTGACTTGGTAACCACAAGATTACAAGTTGGACTCCCAACAGCCTATTGGACTTCTTGGCAACCTAAGAAGGTTTACCTCCTTGTGATCCTTTGCCACCCAGGGCAACCTAAGCTCGTTTGCCTCCTTGTAATCCTTTGCCACCAAGGGCAACCTAGGACAACCTAAACTGGTTATCTGGTTTACCTCCTTGTGATCCTTTGCCACCAAGGGGAACCTAACTGGTTTACCTTGTGATCTTTTGCCACCAAGGGTAACCTAAACTGGTTTACCTCGTGATCCTTTGCCACAAAAGGCAACCTAAACTGGCTTACCTCCTTGTGATCCTTTGTCACCAAGGGCAACCTAAACTGGTTTACCTCCTTGTGATCCTTTGCCACCCAGGGCAACCTAAAAAATGTATATCAACAAGGAAATCAAAACTTGATATTACCTTGCCAAGTGTATTTGCCGACAAAGGAGCAATGACCATAATATCAGCCCACCTGCGAAGCTCAATGTGCAGCACACTATCACCTATCCTCTTCCAAGTTGACCATTCATCCTCATCTGTGTACAGAACCACATCCTTTGGAAGTGAAGTTTTATCTATGAAGTGCAGAGAAGCCTTCGACGCGACGGCCTTCACTTCTGCCCATTCAGAAAAGCAATGGCACAAATTCGCAAATTTGATCGCAGCAACACTCCCACTCGCAGCTAGCAGTATCCGAGGTCTCCTGGCAGCCGTGTTTGACGGAGCTTGTTCCATCTCTGCATCCACACCAGCCCCCAATTGTGCCATAACCTATCAAATACCAATTAGGTTCACAACTTCACAAATCTATGAAAAAAATGAAAATTTTAAGACCGCATTCCCATTTCCTAATCTGAATTCCATTGTGCGATTGAGATGGGTGCATTGAAAATTAGGAAGATTCAAGTATGGATTTGATACCTCGATGTAGGAAGAGTTTCGGAGATGGTTTCTCTAGGATCTTGAAGCAAGTTTGGTCGTCGTCGTCATCCACAACAACTCGGAGACATTAACGTTGTTCCTGAGAAATCGATTTGTGGAAGACAGTAGTGAGGGAGAGAAATACAGTTCTAGGGTTTTGTCTTTTTCGATCTTTCCAACATTTTTACAGTTCAACAGTCAGAGGTGCACAAAAATACCAAACTACCCTCTAAGTGTAAAAAAAAAAAAAAAAAAAAAAAAAAAAAAAAAAAAACTAAAAATAGTCTATTAAGGAAATTATACTTTCTTTTTTTTTTGGAAATTATACTAAAATTCCATATGTGAAATATATGGTTAAAGTACCTACGAGGTCCCTGTACTATAATGTTTTGTTCAATTTAGTCTTTATATTTTTATTTTGTTCAATTTAGTCCCTGTACTTTTAAAAGTGGTGCAATTAAGGACAATTGTTAACAATGTTAATATTATCGTTAACTTAGGTTACGTGACGCTGATGATATTTATATTCCTACTCATATATTACTTTATAAATATTTAAAAGATTTTATTTTTACCACCAATATATTAAATTAGTATGTCCAAAATAAATAATTACGACCATGTTCGTAATGAGATTTGGACAATTGTCCTTAGTTTTATCACTTTTTAAAGTAGAGGGACTAAATTGAACAGAATAAAGTTAGAAGGACTAAATTGAACAAAACATTATCGTACAGGGACTTCATAGGTACTTTGACCGAAATATATCTGTAATTTTTCTTAAATTTCAAATATATTGTACTTATAACCGGTTGAGTTACCCATGCAGCTTAAATGGTGACATTTTTTTACTAAAGACCTGTAACTATAACATCCCCGTTTGATTCACTGGAAAATATTTGAAGGAAAATGGAATTGAGATTTTATAAAAAATAAATTTTATTGTTTGGTTGGTGAAAAAGAAATTACTCGAAATATAAATTTCATTGTTTTGTTGAGTTTAAAATTATAAAGAATAATGAAAGTATAAAGACACTTTGATAATAATAATGATGGTAAATAACAAAAGGAAAATGTTTTCTATGAACCAAACAAAGGAAAATTATACTCCGTATTAACTTTGATATGCAGTATATCAAGTTTATTATATAATGAGAAAAGGGTGAACGAGATGATATTGTGAATCAAATTAAATACAAAGAATGTTCAAAGATCAACTGTTCAAAGATCAATTGTTACCAAAAACAATGCCAATGGCAGGGTCAAAAGTTGTGATTAAATAATTCAAATGAAAAAATAAATAAAATGTTCTGAGACCCAATGTTTATTGCACAATGGTGGTACAAAAAGGGGTAAAACACAACAACAATACAACATGCATTGCTTTTCCTGGATTGAATCACAAATACTTGGCCAGCCATGGGAGATCCTTGCTTTCTTTAAGTGCAAAAGCCACATCATCACTGCAGTACACAGATGAAAAACAAGAGTTATGCCATGGTTTCAAGTTGCTTTCAGGTTCAGATTATTATAATTCTTTTTTTTATAACCCAGGTTTTCCGGTTTTGTCAGAATATATCTTAACCCCATTAACCTGCCCTGCCCCTAGACCCATGAGAAGGTAAACCGACCAAATCTAGCTTCAATATTATTATAATTATTATAATTCAAATTCAATAATATAACTGCTGTTTTAGAGTTATCTTGGAATCTAACCTGGGGAAGTTGAGCTGTAACTTTTGCAGTTTGTGCTTTACTCCTGGTTCACATAATAGTACTCTGCATTCTCCAAGCATGCATCTGTCACACCATCCCAGCAACACAGATGATTAGAATTCAGAAAAGTTGAATATATTAAAATGCTTAGTGCTTAATCAAATTAAAGTGTATTGTGGCTTACCCAACTTTTAGGAGTGAATCCCAACCTGGAAACTTTTCACCATTACTTGTACAAAGACATGAAACAGTCATTGCCAACTGCAATTGGAGGAAATATTCAGAAAATGCGCATAAAGCTTCAAGAGATAATGACATACGCGTATATGGAAACCAAAGGTACTGACCTTCTCAAATGTGGTTTCACTCATTCCAGTCTTATGAAGTTCATAAACCATAGCAGCCAAGAAGATTTTACTAAATCTAGAGCTGCTTCTCATCACCTGGAGAACATAAAAAAGTTTAGTATACATTAGACTTTGAAGTACCAAATAAATCAGCACTTCAGCAAGCTTATAGAAGGAAGAATCCATATATTCTTGACTCACTTGAATATGAGGAGCCTGGAACATTTCGTGAATAGCTGCTTCAACATCAGCCATTCCAACTAGTTCCTTTCCTGAAAATATAAAAAGATAAAGTCAATAGAATTCCACACCTATATATATATATATATATATATATATGAAACTAACACAACATAAAACATGACAAATTAAGTGGTCAAAATCAAACCTGCTGCAGAAGAATGAACTTTCTTAACACGGTAATCTGCAAGTTCTGCAGCACGTCTACATATTTCCAATGCACGACGAGCATCACCTGAAACAGCTGCCACCTGATTTTATATACAAAATGCACAATAAAATGATAAGTTTCTACAATCAACTCTGAAGAATAAATAAGATGTCAGCTATCAAACATGTTTTAAAGCAGCAGAGTCAAACACATTAATGAGACCTTTCTCGAAGCAAATTCAATTGCAGGCTTTTCAAAGGCATTTATTCCATTTAGGCGAGTTGAAATAATCTCTTGAAGTTGCTGGTAGTTGTAGGGACCAAAGCATAGTCTTTGTATGCCCATACGGCTTGAAATACGAGGAAGTAACTTCTCTGGAAGATCCATAGTATTTGCTATTCCTGAATTAGCCAAAATAAATAAATAAATAAAAGAGCAGTTACATATTTTATCACAATGAGGATTTTCCATATGGGGAGAAACACAGAAAGTAATATATGCCCGCACCTATAATAATTAGTCTTGAATGTGGCTTAGTAGGCCAATCAAGAATGTTGTATAGGACCTGTCATTAGAGGAGAAAGAATGATGGATATACAATTTCCAGGCTTACAGAAACCTAATGTAGGCTAATTCAGATGATCATAATTACCGATTGGTTCCTGGTTACTAGAAGATCAAGTTCATCAATAAGAAGAATACAGGGGCGGTTATCCTCTTTGCCACGCTCAGTTCCATTTGAGAATCTCTCATTTAAGAGCTTAAGAGCTTTCTTCCAACCAACTCTATGTCCATTTAATGCTTCATAAATAACCTGAAAACCATATAATTTTACTTTAGAGAAAATGTTATATCACTGATTCCTGGCATTGTAAGTTAGGATAAGCTAAAGTACTTACACTGTAAATATGTTCAGGTGAAGCCAATTTTAGACCATTAATTTCTACAAAACAGTAAGGCTTAATACTTCCAGCATCTACCTCAGATTTGAGGTTCCTCATTACTGATAATACACTCATTGTCTGCACTATGCCACAGATGGATAAAAGAAAGAGTTAAATCTGATCAAAATAACTCTAATAGCTAGTAGAGCAGTTCTATTGTAAGTACACTCCTAGATCTAAAGAATACCTTTCCTGTCCCGGGAACACCATGTATGTAAAGGCACTTCCCTAGGCATTGATATTCACATATGGAACCCTTGATAAATGCAGTTATCTCTTCCATTTCTCTGCGTAAAATAATGTTATATAAGTAATAATTATGTCAGAGATGTACAGCACGGAATTCATTCAAGTTGTGATCAAATATGAACATACTTATTCCTACAAGGTAAAGACTTGGGGAGAGTTGCCAGTAGAAGTGTTGCTTTTGCTTTTTCAAGTTCTGTGAACTTGTGGGATCTTACGTGTTCTGGTATTTTCTTTGCTCCTATTTTTTGAAGTCCGAAAATTCGCCCCTTTCGTGAATTCTACAGTAATGATAGAGAAGCAATTAGTCTTCTTCTTTGGGATATATCAAGTATTGAGCTTTATAAATGCAAGCATACCGCGGCCAATGGATGAGCTGGTAATTGTCTTCTATTCAATAAATTATGATTATTCTCCTCTTCATATTCTACATCATCTTCACTATCTGAGCCAGAACCTTCAGCAGAATTCCACTCCCTATCACTCTCAACTTCCTCACAATCCTATTGCATACATAAGAACCTCAATTAGAGCAAAATTCAAGCCAATATTGATATAATATGATCTTAATAAACATTTGTTTTTCGATGAGATCTTACCTCTTCGCCATCATCAATGTCTGCAATACGCTTGAAACTATGCCAGTGTATATCATATTCATATTCACATAGAAAAACGTCATCTCCTCCATTGTTTGCCTTGGAAAATTCTTTTGGAGTCAAAATGTAGCAATGTCTGATGATAGATTCCATCTACAGAAGAGAATCATTAGAAGACTAAAAGTTGATACAGGATGTATCTTTTTCTTCCATAAAAGATGTTCTACTTAAAATGCTCAATGCTCTTGGATTTGGTTTCTGTTTTGGTGAATTATCAATTGTCAGATCTAAATCATCATAGCAAAATCTTAATCTTAAAATAATAAATAAATTCATCAATGCTCTTCATTCATGATAACAAGTACGCAATGGGAAACAAGATACAAATGGTAATCTGAAAACAAGAGCGGGCAAAAGAAAATTAGGAAAACAATTACAAACACCCACCAGAGCAAGTGTTTAAGAAAATTACCTCAGCATCTGCGAAGTCATTCGTTCGATAGAGCTCTCTTCTTAAGTTATGTGGTTGTCTTCCTGCAGCAGTTTCTTCTGGAATAATATACCAATGAGCCTTGAACCGGTAAGTACCGTCTACATCTTTCCATATACTGAAATTCATAAAAAATGCTCACCATTAATACACTAAGAAGAATGTGGTAATCAAAGCACACTTGAGAATTGATTATTAAATCATTACATGATCCCTACTATCCTAGGGCACTACATGATCACCTATTTGATTGTTATTTGCTTTGTTCATTACTTTCATCTCACACAAACCTTATGACTAAAATCAACCTTTCAAGAATTTAAAATTTAATTTAATTTTTTTTAATTTTACCTCTCAATGCGAGCTGCATACAGATCACTGGCAAGCATCTTCTCCCTTGCTGTCCTAGCCCTTTTCTTTCCCTTAGGAGGGACAGGCAATTGCACAGTTTTCCCCAATTTTGTTGCCTCACAAAATCCACAAATCCAATCACCTTCTGGAACCTCTTTCAGAGGAGGGTTTAAGCACTTCAAATGAAACCCACCTAAGCAGTCATCACACTCAATCATCACTGCTCTCCCAGCCATGAAGCAAACCTTGCATTCTTCCACCTCCGGATCCTCATCATCGGAGCTCGCATCCTCTCTCCTCTTGACGTAGACATCATCCCCCACCGCAAACTCACCCCCATCGTAAACCACTTTTTTGTAATAAACCTTCTTTCTCCCAGTCTTCAAAGCCCTAGTTTTCTCCGAACCGGATTTCTCCAATTCAGTCAATTTCCGCTTTCTCCTAGACTGAACAGGCTCAGGCGAGGCCGGGGAGGGTAAGGTAGGGGTTGAATTAGCACATGTTTGTTTCTGATTAGACGAATTGCCTGCATTTTGAGAAGCGAACTTGAGAGACTTTCGGCGGGAGGAGTTGCGGGTAGAGGTCGCCGCTGGAGGCGGCGTTGAGGCTTGAGGGGTGGAGGTCAGGCGGAGAGAGCGGCGGCGAGGTGAGGGGTCTAGGGTTTGAGGGGTAGGTGGGAGGACATGGCACGAGGGCGATGAATCTGAGAAGGACGGCGGCGGCACCTTCTGCTTTTTGGGGGTTCTCTGAGATCTTCTGCTCGGTGTTTCAGCCATTTGCAGAGAGGTGGCTCTTGCTGGCTCCGGCAGGAATGCGTCGCTGCTGCGGCGGCGGCGTCTATCAGCTAGGGTGGGTGGGTGGGTAGGTGGGGTCAGAGAGACTGGGGAGGGAGAAATGGGGGTGTTCTGTAGAGAGAATTGGCGCGAACTTGACAGACTGTTCGCGCGTTTTTTTGAAAAGAGTTGACCGTTGGAGATGCGTTGGTTCGTAAAGTGTCCGAATGTCCGACAGATTCGTCAATTCCGCTGATTTTTTTTTAAAGATCTTATTTTTGCTATTTCCAATTTTTTTTATAAAAAATTAATGTATCAATTTCATCAATTTTATTAGTCATATTAATAAAACGTATCATTATTCACAATACGATATGTATTAGGTATTGATATCGATTAACACCTTAAAAATTTTAAAAATGTCATTATTCACAATAAGATATGTATTAGGATTAGTACTAATTAACACCTTAAAAAAATTGAATTAACACCTTAACAAATTCGAAGGTATCACTACTCACAATAAGATATGTATTAGATATTGGTATCGGTGTCTCACAATAAGATATGTATTAGAAATTAGTATCGATTAACACCTTAAAAAATTCCAAAGTATCATTATTCCCAATAAAATATGTATTAAGCATTGCAATCAATTTACACCTTAATAAATTATGTATCATTATTTTTGCAATTTTATGTATCAAAAGTGAAAGTAACATTTTTTTTTTTGCCATTAACATTTTTGCAATTTAATGTATCATAAATTACCTTACAAAGAAATAAATGTAATTTGGTGAGAGAGAAAGAGAGCACATTAAAGTATAAATCTTTTCAGAAATAGAATGAAAAATATAATAAATATAAATTCCAAAGAGAAAAAAGAAAAAACCACGCACATCCTAGTTGTCGTTCAAGTGTTAATTGAGTAATAGTTAAGAATTAAAGGTAAAAGTGACATTATAATTGAGAACAGAAATAATTAAGAACTAAACGTAAAAGTAATATTATAATCAAGAACATAAATAATTAAGAACTAAACGTAAAAGTAATATTATAATCGAGAACAAAGATAGTTAAGGACTAAATGTAAAAACGACATTATAATCGAGAAGAAAAATAATTAAGGACTAAATGTAAAAGCGACATTATAATCGAGAACATAAATAGTTAAGGACTAAGTGTAAAAGTGGCATTATAATCGAGAACATAAATAGTTAAGAACTAAATGTAAAAGTGAGTTGTTTTATTATCTCTATTTTTGTAAGAAGCATATCAACAAGCTGGGCAATACCCTTCAGCATTTTCCCTGGAGAAACCAGCACTCTGTTCAAAGGGCAAGAGAAAAGCATTTATTATATTACCATTGTTATATACCATGTTTTCTTCTCTTCTATGGTAGAAACACTGCTGCCGAAAACACCTACCCAAAGATCTCTGTAATCGCAGTGAAATATGGCGGTGAGCCGGTGAATCATCAAAGAATGCAAGAAGTGTTGGTAAATACAGTACAGGCGTACAGCGAGTCAAAGCCCGGCCTGTTGTTCCTGAACCAGCATGCTTCGGCTCCTACCCAGTGCAGGAGTCCATTTCTTGAGATGGCAGGTGCAAATTTGAGTCAGTGCCATGATCAACCTTGATATATCGTAGGTATATATATACACATCCTAGAAAACTTGTAACAACTTCTGTTTTAGCCACTCCAGCAAATTTAATTCTCTGGGGTTCTCTTCTTGATGGGGAATTGTTGTCATATTCTGGGATGTAATTTCAGAATCAATGGGTTCAGGATTCTTACTTTGATCTTTGTGATGGGATTCTTTTAGACTATTTTCCGGTTTAACCATTATTTTCACAGGTTTACCAAGCATGGACTTATCCTCCATTCTTGCTATTTCAAGAGCCCTCTCGCAAACAGGATATCCTTGATCGTCCCAAGACTCCAAGATCACGCCAGAGCCAATACAGGCCCTCCCATCGTAGAATGCAGCAAATTGTCCAGCTGCCAGACCCTGATCGTCTTCGGTTAACTGGACAACAGCAATTTCTTGACCATTGTCATCAACTTCCATCGCCAAACTACAATTGTAGAAATTGGGGCCATGACGAACCTAAAATGATGAAAAGATATAAATTGAACATGTAATATCAACATATGTTGTTCTAAATCTAGTGTTGACCGTCTACAACAACACTAACTAAACTAAACTATAAGCAAGCCGTTTGATCCTCTTTGAGATGAAGTATTCAACAATTCTGACCAACAAGAAATAGAGAGGATGGGGATGATAAAAGAATTCCAGGCATCGCAACTTGTTTCAAATCTATGTAGTGATAAAAATTTTGTGACAATTTCTTGAAATTAAATTTGTTTGCTCATTCATTCCCACTGAATGTCTAGTTAAGAGAAAGACTCACATACCTTGCATTGAAGTTGAGTAATATTTCCAGGAGAGCTCCCACTAAGCCATTTCAAGGATCCAACACGGAATAGACGTCTTTTCTTATCGACAGAGAAATAGTTTCTTGACACAAACACTACATTATTCGTAGTGTCTTTCTCCACAACATACCTGTGTACGATACAAAGATGATGAAACATTACAGACTGCATCATGATCATAACATTAAGTCAAACTATTACTAGAAATCATTGTTTCCAAGTAGACACTACTTATAATGTTCTAGCGTTACTGTAGATGAGAATAATGCACCAAGATGATCAAATTGAAAAGCTACTCCAAGGTTGAGACAACTAAAACAGTTTGAGAGAAAGCTCTGGAGAGAGATTATACCAGGGTCCTCCGGGAAGTCGTAAACCTTGTCGTTGGCCAATAGTGTAGAACCAAAAACCTCTGTGTTTTCCAAGATAATCTCCTGTCTCAGCTTCCAATATAATCCCTTCTTCCTCCCCAATGTGTCTTGCAACAAATTCACTGAACTTTATCTGCAGCACAATGGAGATAAAAACTGAGATGAAGGAGAATTAATAAAAGAATTATGTAATAAGAAATTTCACTTGAGAAGTAATTCCTTAAGATTTAAGAATCTTGAAAGCAATGCGAATCCTAGCTAATATGTTCACTTGTTCTTTGATTATGATGGGTTTATCAGGAAAATGTAGAGTGAACTCTTTAAGTTGAGGAAGTCCCTAACAGATGATGGAAAAGGAATCAGATTAAAGATCAATGCTTCAGGTAAGGAAGTGCTGATATACAGACCTTGCCAAGGAAGCATATTCCCTGTGAATCTTTACGATCTTGGTTTGGGAGATCAAATGATTTGGCAAGTTTACGTACCTCTTCCTGCAGATAGTGTATATATTAAGAAAAATTATCATGTCAAGGAATATTCAATGACTGTCTTGTTTATGAGAAATACTAATCTCACCTAACCTTTGGTATACATCCAAGAGGGAAAAGAAGCCGCTTAAGCTGAGCCTGTGAGAGATGTGAAAGGAAGTATGTTTGGTCCTTTACCTGCAACAGAAAATTGCAGACAAAGACCTGAGCTCAGTAGAACACCAAACAGACAATAATGAATGGGAGTAAACAAGAAATTAAGCTTTCAAAATAGTTACATAACCCATAGTATCAAAAGCAAGATAAACAGCATGTTCACACATAGAACACATAAAGATGCTATGGTAGCGTTTAGAGTCAAATTTTGGATGGAACTAAGTGTTAATTTAAAGTTAGTTTTAAGCTAAAAATTATAAGTGGATGGTAGCTTTAGAGTCAGTTTAATACTCATTGTCAGATCTCAAAATGCTAGTGAGGTTTTATATTTACTCTTTCAATGATCTATACTGACAGTATTTTGGAAACTTTGCCAACTTATAGGCTTGCAATAAACTTCAGGTGCAGTTATAAGCATGACCTCCAAGTATCATCTAAAAGCATCTAAAAGTTCATAGAAAGGTATGTATGCATCAAATATTCAAATGCATACCATATCTTTTGACAATTCCAGAACAGAAGGCTCATGTGGTTGATCCGAAGATGCATGAACAATCTTTGCATAATGTCCAGAAGCAACAAAGTCAAATTCCATTTCACTTATAGCATCCATAAATGCACCTGAAAATTAAACACATCTCCTTTAAATGAAGTTGTGGGGAAATGGAAGTACTCAATAGCTATGTCACGGTGGGTATTACAAACCAAATTTTATTCTTGTATTGCAAAGGACATCTGGATTTGGAGTCCTTCCACATCGATATTCATCAATAATATATGATACCTGAAAAGTATCAATCAGCAAGACAAAGAACTCCATCACCCACACTTTAATTAAAAATCTCAAGTTCTGTGAGCATATATACTTATCTAATACGCCATCAAGAAAACCTCATAGAACAATCAAATAAATATGAAGATTACTCACAGAACATAAATAATGCAGGTATTTAAAGTTTTAAAGGCATAACTTACCACATTATTCCAATATTCATCGGTCAAATGAACTACCTCCAAAGGTACGTTTACCTGAAGTCAAGTGTCATTTACAGTTAGAAAGGACAAGCTTTTAGCTTGCAAAGGCAGACAGATAAAGGAAGGCATAGAAAACATGGTGAAGCTGGACCTGATCACAAACAGCTTTTGCATATTTCAGATCCTCCTCCCATGGGCACTCTGACCAAAAGTTCTCAAAGTCTTCCTAAATAGAGAGCGGGGGAGAGACATGAAAATTTATAATCAAATGTAAGACTAAAATATTATATGCTAGTAACTGTGATGAAAACAAATAAGAACCAAGCCTCCTTTTCATAAAAACAGAGGAGAAAAACATAGAAAAATGAGAATGATGTTTATTCATAAAATGAATGAGAGTATCATAATAAGTTAAACAATGTGAATTACCAAAGGAAAGTGATTCCTCCGGGATGCAAATCAGGCAACATAAATTCCACTTAAATATCAGAGAATGTTTTGTCTTTTTTTTTGCACTAAAGTACAGAGCAACATTATGCAAATCCCTGAGCACCTATTCTCTTTTTGTTAATAACTTTTTAAAAATAAAAAATGGTTTACTGGTTTTGTTTTCCATTTCCATTTTCAGTAACTTTGAAGGAGCAGAGCTTAACAACGATAAGAATTATAGCAGCAGAGCATCCAGACAACAATTAGACTTATAAAGTAATCCCAACACACTACAATATACACGTGCGCATACCTGGAACCATATTTTGAGATAGAAAGCGGTGCAGGAATGTCCAGCGGCGTGGAGGAGGCGGAGAGACACGCTGCTATCGACGCCACCGCTGACCAAAACGGCCACCTTGAGAGGCTTCTTCTCCGGCAGCGAGCAGGAGAGGTATTTAGGATCGATAACATCATCTGTTCTCGGCTGCGGCGGCGCGTTGGTGGAAACTGCGTAGGACGAAGAGACGGATAGTGGTCGTAGACGGAGCAGTCTCCCCTTAGCGTGCGAACGAGAGAGTGTGAGAGAAAGAGGAGCTCGCAGAGAAGAGAGAGATGGGAATTGGTTGAGAGAAAGAGTGGCTATGGCGGATCCCGCCCTCAGTCTCAGCATCGTTCTCGATGGATTTTGGGTTGGGAGATGATGAATTCTCTAATCTAGATAGACTTTGTTGTTTGGATATCTGGGCCTAAGAAAATACTTTAGCCCATAAGATAAAACTGGGCCCAATTATCCTATGTTAAGCACAAGCCCAATATTCACGTGCACAGTAGTTATACTACGGACCTGGTCCACCTTGCAAGAATACTGATGTTCACAGTTTGAATTATTACATTTAGTATGTAAATTGTAAACATTTAGTATGTAAATTGTGTATTTTTTGATTTGGGTTCATAGAATAATTTGCCTCAAGTGATAAACCTATGACCTAGGGGAAATTAGCAATTGTTATTTTCATGTACCAAGGTTCACATTTTGGACCCTAGTACATGTGTATGTGTTTAATGTTGTGGGTTGTTGTGTATTGTGTTATGAAATTTTGTACTTTAAGGATATGAATTCTGTACCTGAAACAAATTAGTAATTGTGTCTTATATTCTGAATTTTTGTGTCTTGTGTTGTGCATTTAATCAAGTCACTCTATAGTACTTAATTGTCAAGATGTTTTAAACACAATGTTACAAATTCGACTCTTACTAAGAGCAACTTATAAGCCTTATTGACATGAGCCGATTAACTATAAGTCATTTAAATTATTTTACCTCATTGCGATTCGTGTTAACTACAAATTGAAATTCATCCGATAGACATCATCTTGCAAGTTGTATACAACATTATAATAGAGTCATTATAATTTAAAAAAAAAAAAAAAAAAAAAACTTTTGAGTCGCTTATAACATTGTGGCCTTTGGATCGGGAAAAGAGTCGGTTTTTCTACTTCGTACGCCGGTTCACCTCCGCCTCACGCTGCCTTCTGTCGCCACTCGTTTGTTGCCGCCGTCAACACTGCACGTGCACTTCTGTGGTCAATACTCATTCACCCCTTCCAGCCCCGTTACGGTCATTTCACCTCTCGCGCACCAATCATACTTCTCCACGTTTATGTTGATCCGTCGACCACCTCCGTTACCATGTACGCAAGAGCCCAGCTGGCCCACTCACATACCGTTTTCTGATTCCCTTCTCAGTCGTCGGATCGTACACCGTTGGTCCCGAATCCAATCCACCCTCAAAAAAACTTCAGCCACAGGTAAACTTTAAATACTTTATTTTATTTTATTTTTTATTTTTAAATATTTATCATTTATTAATGGATATACATAATATTTAATTCTATATCACTTATACATTATCACTACACAAGTTAGGATATATATCAATGTTGAAAAAATCGCTAAGCGCTTGGGGACCGCCTAGGAGGCCGACCGTCTAGTGTCTAGGCGCAATTTTTGCAACACTAATATATAGTAATGTTTATATTTTTTTCATGTTTATTGAATGTTGTTATTGACTTAAGAAATAATACAAATATATAAATCAATTCAAATCAAATCAATTTTTTTGGTTAAATTACAAAAATGTAATAAGAAAAAGGATAAAAAAGGAGAAACGCAATGACAATATAATAACCTAAAGGAAAAATATAGCTAAATTAAACAAAGATTTTCTTCTCCCAAAATGTTGAATCTATAATCCCAAAGGTCATTGCACTCGGACACGATAGAATATTTGGGAGGATGCAAATCACGGTGATTCAATGACTTAACAAACATGGTCAAATGTTAGTGTGCACAAGGGATATGCCTCTTTGAGCATAATCCTAAATCGCCACGTTGTCGTTGTCGATTTTCAAACATGAGTCTTTTCTCCCAAATACGACATATTGAGCCATTGAACTAAGTCCGTGTGGGCAAAACAATCAAGATCTAACAATCTGATAGCGTTTGAAGTCAAATCGTGGTTGAATTCTCTCTAAATATGGGTCTAACAATGTTTTTATTGGGTGCCTCTAGTGGTCAAAGCCTCTCCAAGTATAAGTTCAGCAAACAAATAAAAGAAGTTCCCACACTGAACTTGTCAAAAATCTTTAGAGAATAACCAAATTATCAACTTTGATGGAAGTGTTGTTATTTTTTTATTTAGTTTTGTAAACAAGTAAATATTTGTATACTAACTTGTTTGAAACCAAACCAAACACTCAAACAAACAATAGCTTCTACTTTCTCAGTTTCTCCAATCATTTGAATCAGTCTCTATCACTCACTAGGATTGCTCTGTCCTTAGCCACTCACCTCCACTCCCCCGGACTGCCATCGCCGTGATGGCGTCTTTGGCCGTCACCTCCGC
Source organism: Ipomoea nil (assembly GCF_001879475.1). Taxonomy (NCBI): domain Eukaryota; kingdom Viridiplantae; phylum Streptophyta; class Magnoliopsida; order Solanales; family Convolvulaceae; genus Ipomoea; species Ipomoea nil. Next base: position 566,811 of record NW_017618831.1, on the reverse strand, counting down.
CGTGAACCCCCGTTTCCGGCCACACCGTCTCTCCTTCCATCGCCCCCTCCAATTCAACCTTAAATCTGCGAAAACCGAGCTCCTTATTACTCCCGGGCTCAAGAACCATGAAAGAAACAATGTGAAGCGGTTGCATCATATAGTAAAGGCCTCAGCTTCCGGAGCTTCCACGGCCCCCGCCGCCGGTGGCGCCGCGCCGGCTCAGCCGTGGCAAGGCGCTGCGATTAAGCCGCTTCTGGCGTCCATCGCGACGGGGGTGATTCTCTGGTTCGTCCCGCAGCCCGGCGGGGTTTCCCGGAACGCGTGGCAGTTGCTGTCGATTTTCCTGGCCACCATCGTGGGAATCATCACCCAGCCGCTGCCGCTCGGCGCCGTCGCGTTGATGGGCCTCGGCGCGTGCGTGCTGACAAAAACTCTCACGTTCGCCGCCGCGTTTTCCGCGTTCGGCGACCCCATCCCCTGGCTAATCGCGCTCGCGTTCTTCTTCGCCCGGGGGTTTATCAAGACCGGGCTGGGCAACAGAATCGCCTACCAGTTCGTCTCGCTCTTCGGCAGCTCCTCCCTGGGGCTCGGCTACAGTTTGGTATTCAGCGAGGCTCTGTTAGCGCCGGCGATTCCCTCCGTATCCGCACGCGCCGGCGGGATTTTCTTGCCGCTGGTGAAGTCCCTCTGCGCGGCCTGCGGGAGCAACGCCGGCGACGGGACGGAGCACAAATTGGGCGCGTGGCTGATGTTAACTTGCTTCCAGACGTCTGTAATCTCGTCCTCCATGTTCTTGACGGGCATGGCGGCCAATCCTTTGAGCGCCAATTTGACGGCCACTACGATAGGGCAGACTATTGGGTGGATGGATTGGGCCAAAGCCGCCTTCGTTCCCGGTTTGGTGTCGCTGTTTGTGGTGCCATTGCTGCTCTACATTGTGTATCCCCCGACGGTGAAGAGTAGCCCTGATGCCCCTAAGCTTGCCAGAGAGAAATTGGAGAAGATGGGGCCAATGTCTTTGAATGAGATCATAATGTCTGCAACTCTGCTTATTACGGTAAATCATTTTTTAGGCTCAGTGTTTCACATAGGGTGTAGGATTCCATTCAACAAATGTTAGAATTCGATTCGGTTAATGTTGAGCTCGAGCTTGAGTAGTTCCAACTAGGCAGCCGCCTGGCGCCTAACTCGGCCGACTAGGCAGCCGCCTGGCGCCTAACTCGGCCGACTAGGCAGCCGCCTGGCGCCTAACTCGGCCGACTAGGCAGCCGCCTGGCGCCTAACTCGGCCGAATTCGACCAAGTTAAGTTAGCTGCACACGTGAATTATTTTTTTTAGTTAGTCGTCTGCCTAGGTGCTACTGCAATCATGTCTGCAACCATTATTGGATGGTGTGCACAGGCTTTTCACCCTAGTTGGCAAATGACCACAAGAAGGTAAACCAGTCTAGGTTGACTAGTTCAAACTAAGAAGGTCAGTAAGTCGATCTTGTGATTATCAAGTTAACAGTTTGACCAACTTGGTTGGAGTTGCCCAGTCAATTTAAATTTGAATATCTTAATACTCAGCTCAAAGAATTAGAGTTTGAATTGGTCAAGCTTGAGTTTGACTATACAGATTTGGTAGGACTTGACTAACACCCCTAGTTTTGCATGAAAGCTTTGTGAAATGTCAGCAAATCATAAAAGTTTCAAACTTCATTCTCAACCAATATGCAGTAATCATCACTTTAACTCAAGATAGATGCATAAATAGGGATTTGTCAAATGATGGGACATTGCAAGAAAGCTCAAGAATTCTGAGGAATTGTCCCTTGATCTCAACCAAAATGTAGTAATCTTGTATTGCATTTCTTTTATAAATGTCCCTCTAACAGACCAAAGCCTAGCTTTTGTTTCATGTTTTCTTGTGTTTGCATTTTACCAGGTGGGTCTTTGGGTTTTTGGCAGCGTGTTAAATATAGACGCTGTTACTGCCGCGATTCTTGGGTTAACTATCCTCCTGGTGACCGGAGTAGTCTCATGGAAGGAATGTTTATCCGAAGCAGTTGCTTGGGATACCCTCACTTGGTTCGCGGCGCTCATTGCCATGGCGGGTTATCTAAACAAATATGGCCTAATCTCGTGGTTTAGCGAGACTGTTGTCAAGGTTTAACTTGTTTTCTCTGCATTCTTTCTTCATTGTTATTATTAGTAGTTGATGACTGACTTATCACTTATATATGCATATATTCACCTGGAAAATGATTCAGGTTGTTGGTGGATTAGGCCTATCATGGCAGCTATCGTTCGGGATCCTAGTTCTCCTCTACTTCTACTCCCACTACTTCTTTGCGAGCGGGGCTGCTCACATTGGGGCCATGTTTACCGCATTCTTATCTGTCGCTAGTGCTCTTGGCACGCCCCCGTACTTGGGAGCCCTGGTGTTGTCGTTCCTCTCGAACATCATGGGCGGCCTCACCCACTATGGGATCGGATCCGCGCCCGTGTTTTATGGCGCGAACTATGTCCCACTTGCCAAATGGTGGGGGTATGGGTTTTTAGTCTCTGTGGTTAATATTATCATTTGGCTTGGAGTTGGAGGGATTTGGTGGAAAGCCATTGGGTTGTGGTGATTGCTTCTTTAGATGGGCAAGTAGTTTTGTATTCTTTGCCTTGAAAGGTTGAGTTTTTAGTGGGGAGAGATGTAGTGGATGATGCTTTTTGCACATAGTTGGGGTTGTTTATACTTGGAAGTTCAGATTTGTATGCAGAATTATTTATACAAAAAGAAACTTCAAGTTGTACATTTTTTAGTTTTCTCATATCCTCACACTGTGAGATTAATTCAGGTTCAATTCAAGTCAAACTTGCATAATGTAGTTTAACACTATATACATTTCATCATAGCCCCTGGTGGGAACATAGTATGGTTAGTAGTGTACTAATAGGAATGACAATTTAAAACAATGTGTGATTGCCATTCAAAAAAAAAAAAATGTGCGATTCATTTTAGCAGTTTGCACACATATTTCTTCAAAAGTAAGAGCTCAATTATTCTTTTTTCGTAATCTAAGAGATGAAATGAAAGCCAAGCATCTTGTGAGGGAAGGCCACATGATCGACTCTTTAGGTTGCTATAGTTAGAGAAAGTATAAATTTGATATTACCTTATAATAGAGTCAATAGGGAGATGAAATGAAATTATTTTATTTTCGATTTAAGAGGCTTATTTCACATTTTCTTTCCTAATTTATATGAAACATAGTGCCAAAACTCTAAAACGCCTTTCCTAATTTATATAAAACATAGTGCCGAAACTTTCAACCGCCTTTAATAGATATTGGTTCAAATGCAAACAGTACTTTCCGTGCGAGGACCGATGTGAATTCACAATTAGGTATGTAAAAATGCATCACACAGTGTTCGGAAATACATTTAATAGTGCATTTTTAAACACTTTATGCATCACACAGTGTTCGGAAATACATTTAATAGTGCATTTTTAAACACTTTAGAGTGCATTCATAGTGACTAATCACACAAGAAATATGGCAAATTATGCTGTGCATCCGTATGCACCATGCAAAAACGACGTCGTTTTATTAAAAACGCGCGTCTCACTTTAAAAAAAAAAAATCAGTTTCGATTCCTAGCAACAACATATGAACTAAAATTCCAGAATCGATGAACTACAATTCCATAATCAATGAACTAAAATTCCAAAATCTAATCTATGAACTAAAAATTCCAGAATGAATGAACTAAAATTTCAGAATCGATAAACTAAAATTCCAGAATCGATGAACTACAATTCTAGAATAAATGAATTAAAATTCCAGAATCTTTGAACTAAAATTTCAGAATAAATGAACAATATAATGCTATTGAGGAGAATCAAACTTGATTTTTAAAAAAAAAAAAAAAAAATAAGATGCACATTTTTAATAAAACGACGTCATTTTTGTATCTCTATGCAGCTGCACAACATAACTATCCAAGAAATATTGTCCGCATGAGAATATGACCCGCCTTATATTGGGTCCGTAAAGGTTGGGTGCGTGGTATATTTTGCAGGTGACGCAGCGAGCGGTGACGAAACTGGAATCGGGTCGTCCTGTTCAGCCCACCTCCTGTGACTCCCATTCGAAGCAAAACCGCAATTTCCAAAAATTCAACAAATCGAAACCTCCGATTCCCTTTTCCTCTCATTGGCGCATGAACTCCATCTCGATTCGCTCCCGACCGCCATGCCGACGTCAGCCTCACCGACGCCGCATCATTACAGCCGCACCGAGGACCTGATCGGACGGCTGAGCTCCACCAGCCCCGAGATTCAGCTCAAGGCGCTCCGGGAGGTTAAGAACCAGATAATCGGGAATCGAACTAAGAAGCTCTCGTTCCTCAAGCTCGGTGCCGTCCCCGCCGTAGTTTCGGTTCTTTCCTCGGTCGCGTCCGCTCAGGTCGGCGGAGAAATCCACGATTCGCTCGTAATTCAGTCCGCTGCTGCGATTGGGAGCTTTTCCTGCGGTTTTGATGCGGGAGTTAAGGCGGTTCTCGAGGCCGGAGCTTTTCCCCTCCTTCTCCGCCTAATTTATCATTCCAACGACAAGGTGATTTTGATATTTCTGCACCTCCATTTTGCTTAACACTTCTAACTGCTTCCATGTGATTTTGTAGTTACGTCCCCTCTTAACATTAAATTAAATCTTAATTCTGTAAACTTAGTAATTTCTCTGCCTTAGTAAATTGAGCTCACTTATTTGGATGTGTTCCATTGCTGCCTACCTTTTTCTTTTGGTGATATGCAATTGAATGCTACACAATTCCACTAATGATGTCTCATGCACAAATTTCTGTTTAATTAAGAGCACATGATTGTTGACTTCTATTAGCTCTAAAATCTTTGCTTCTTTACTCCATTATTCTGTAGGTTGTGGATGCTGGTGCACGGTCACTCAAGTTGATTTATCAGTCAAGACTGGCTCCAAAATATGATTTTATTCAAGTGGAAAATGTAGAATTTATCCTTTTTCTATTGAGCAGTGAGAATGAAAATGTTTCTGGACTTGGTGCAAGTATAATCTCCCATTCTTGCAAGACATGTGGAGAACAGAAGGCATTGAGTGATGCTGGAGTTACAAAGAAACTTATTAGTCTTCTTAGAGGCTCTCTTGTTCAGAGGGATGCTAGTCTAGAAGCCCTGGCCACAATTGTGAAAGGAAACCCCGAAGTCATTTTGAAATTTATGGAACCTGAAAGTGGAAGAGCTTTGAGTACAGTTATTGAGTTAACCAAGGATAAAAATTCTCGAACAAAACTGCTTGCCTGCACATGTTTGATTTCAATAAGAAACACTTCTCATTCTTATCTTCAGGATGTACAAATCAAAAGAAAATTGATATTAATATTACTGGAACTTCTTGAGGATTCTGGTCAAGTTGGGGATGAAGCTCCTTTTGTTTTATCTAGTTTACTTTCAGAAAATGAGGAACTACAAAGATTAGCATTTGAAGCAAATGCTATTAATAGACTTTGCAAACACCTGGAAAAGGGCTCACTACAACCAAGGAGATCACAGGGAATATTGCATGCATTAGCTGATCTCTGTTCAAGGCTGGAATGCTGTAAGGATCGGCTCCTATCATTAGAGGTCTGATTCTTTAGTATAATACTATTATTTTTATTGACATTAAGGTTACTTCATTCTATATTATGTGCTTTAAGGGAGAGAATTAAATTGGTGAAATCTTGATCTAAGCAGTTTCCTGTTTTTGTGAAATGCTATATCAAAGATGATCATTTTGCTCAACCAGTAATTTGGAAGCATTATAAATCGTGACTTTGGAAAAGATCAATATTATCCTGCTGTGTCTTGAAAAATTGAATTAAGTTAACATGAAGAGTTAAATGGAGAGTTTTACGAACATATATGGAAGGTTGTTTTTATGGTTTCCCTTGTGGCCGTTGTATCTATTTCAAATTCAACTGTAAGTCTACACCACCTTAATCATACGTGTTTTAGATTGCAAGATGTGATTGTACAAAATATTGTTGTAGTTCTTATCATTATAGCTACTTTGAAGATTAGATATTTTTCTTGCATTTTAAAGCCTTAACCACCTCATCTGGTCTGATGGAGTTTTTTATGTGCTAAGATATGGTAGAAACAATAACCTTTAGGGGCACTAAGAAAGGAAGTTTTAAAATCACATAGACTATTTAAGAATTTCCCATCTCTTCTATGCTAATCAGTTTTTCTCTTGATTCGAAATCCTTATATACTATTTGACTTGATGATATAGTAAGAAGTTTTTGGTGGGAATATGCTGAATATAATGAAGGGAGGGTATGGTGCAAGAAAAAGTGAAAAACAAGGTATTTCTGTATGAAGCTTGTCACTAGATTTCAGAAGCATTAAAGTCATCCATTTTGACTGCTTTCACAGAATTAAATATGCCCTAAGAAACATCTGTTACTCCTTTTTTATCTTCCAGGCTTTGAAGCTTGTGACTGATGCCCTTAGCTCCAAGAGTCCCGAAGTTCGTGTTGCAGCTTGCATTTGTCTGAAAAATGTATCTCGTTCAGTCAAGGTTTGTAATATGTTATGTTATGTTATGTTGAATCTTGTCTACAATGTACTGCTTTATGCTAACGACGTATTATTCAGAACCTGAGTGCAGGTTGTTTCATGAAAGAAACTGTAATAGTCCCCTTGGTTGAGCTTTTATTTGACGACTCTGACATTGTACAGGTATTTTCATTTCTCTCCATGTTGGTTACCTAATCACTATTTTTACATTTTGGCACTACTGTTAGCTTGCTGATGTGTTCATGGCATTGGCAATCTCTTTATTTGTATATTTACTATTTATCCTCATGTCATAGTGTCCTACATCCACACATGTGCACATCCCTCTACACATTTGGATTTTTTAAATTATGAATAAGTTTGTTACCCTGAATCGTTATTCGTTACCATAGACATTGCATATTTTATGAGATCATTCATGATTAGTTGGCTCTTCATGTCTTTTATTATTGTTGTTGTTAAGTTTGGGTTGCTTTTCAATCTTCATTTTCTAGGTTGCCGCCCTTGGTGCCATTAGCAATGTAGTGGTTGACTTTGCGGCAAATAAGTCAATGTTCATGCAATGTGGAGGTGTGAAACAGCTTGTTCAACTTTCAAGGTCAATGGATTCAACTATTAGGGTAAAAGCAGTGTGTGCTTTGAGGAATCTGATATTCCTTGTAAACAACAGGTGCAAGGAAGAGATCCTATTGGAACTCACACAACCAATGTTAAGATGTCTTATTTGTGGTAACTGTTTGAAATTGTTTGTCATCCTGGTGATATATTAGTGAAAAATTCTCTTGGTTTCAAAATAAACTATTCTGACACTGCAGATTCTGAAGCCAGTGTTCAAGAGCAAGCTTTGGCTCTTGTTCGCAATCTTGTTGATGGACCTATAGATTGCATCGATTATGTCTTTGTTGAGGATGCTCTTCTGCTACATGCTGTAGGGAGACAACTGCAAAGTGCTTTAAAAACTGAAGTTTTAATTCAGGCAAGTCTTTTCCTTTTTCTCTCTGATTTGGATTTTTCATAGTCTCTCTTGCAAGTAGCTGAACATGGGCATATGAGAGATGTGATATGACAATAATATGGTAGCAGAGACTTGATGCATAGTATAGGGACAAGGTTGGGCAGATGGCAATACTAAAAATATGTATGTTCAATGCAGGGTATGTATGTCCTTGGCAATGTAGCATCTGGAAATGAATTCCACAAGGAAGCAGTTATGCACCAGCTTTTCCCACCTTCGTCTAATGACACCCACTCAGTGGTCTTTAAGTTCTTGCAGAGTCATGACAGCCAATTACGCACTGCTGCTGTTTGGGCTTTAGTAAATCTAACTTTTCCAAGCGGTCCTGGAGCATTTCATCGGGCTGTGAAACTACGAAATTCAGGAGTTCTTTCCCAACTGAAGAACATGGTCAATGATCCCTGCTTGGATGTGAAGGTCAGTTACAAATTGACTGAAACTAAACTACATGTAGATTATCATTAGTGTCTTTTTTTCAGTCTGTCTGACTTTTTGTTTTATTGCAGCTTAGAGCAAGAACAGCTCTTGGGCAATCAGTGACTTCTGGTGATGGCTCAGCATGAATATTATGTTTATATATGCTTAATCGAATGGCTAGCACAACAGTCCCAGTGGAGCATGATCGTTTGGGCTTCAACTTGTTTTAAAGTGCCATTTCTTTACCTGGACCTTTAAGATCATGGTATGCCTATGCCTTGATCAATATTTACAACCATTTTATTTACAATGATTGCAATCATGGCAACATCTCAGCATGAAATAATCAAATGATGCTCTTCCAGAAAATACTCAAAATACAGAGTTCCAATTCTTTTGTGAAATACACTCAAATGTGATATTGTGTTGACTCTTGTCTCACTTCAAAGTACACTATGTTACTGGAAATTTCTGATTGCTTTCCATATCCTTCCAAACATGATTGACATTGATATTTTGTCGTGAGTTATCTTCTGAGTCAACCAATCCTTTTGACTTACATGCCAAAATGTGGTTTCATTTGGTGGAATCTGTTTATTGATTATGATTTTTAAAATATCTATTTTCTTAATATAATACTCACTGATGGACTATTGACTATTCAACATACTTCACAACATGATGAGCCAACTTTGATTTCTCATTGACATATTTCTTTTGCAGGCTTAAGCATTTACTACAATATCTTTCTGTTCGAAGCTTCACGGGGGAGCATGCTTATGTTGTGTGTGATGTTTGCTGAGCAGGTCATCTTCAAGAGTTTTGTTTCCATGACCTCTCCGACGGTTAGCGATTGTTGAGAACTATTGTTATTTCTATGTATGTATAATGTTTGCAACAGGTGTAGTTTACCCCTTCCCCGTCATGACAACATGCTTCTCTCTATGTTTTGGTTTTACATATTTCCGATTTTACCCCTGCTGAGTGAGTCCCTCATGGGGTATGGGTGGGGAATCCTTATTCCTCACCCCACAAGGTACAATGTATGTAAGTTTTGTATCTCGGAATAATCTTAAAAGCTCAAATCTTGATCTCCTCCTGTGGTTTCCTTTTGCTGAAGTCTTGTAAAAGTGTACATTGCCTTCTATTAAGGATGATGTAGAGAACAGATTGTGGTCACGGGGAAAAGCTGATAGAAATGTGTCCAAAGGCCAGCCATGTTATAACCCCGTCAGGGCAGCTTGTTTATCTTTTCTTGTCATGGATTCCTCTTATTGTGGGGACATTTTTAGCAAACATGTGTTATGCACCTACAGTTATGGAACACAGTAATACTGTATGTACCTCCATATTGGGGTGTTTGGTTGGATGTAGTTGGAATTCTTTTCCTACTTTATTTAATTATTTAATTATTTCATGGCAACACAAATTATAGTGTTTGGTTGTACGGAATTGATTCCCTCTTTTAATTGAATTGCAATTCATAGGTATCCCCCATGGTTGTGGGAAAAGAAAAAAGAAAATAAATGACAAAATTATCCTTTGGCCATTATTATTATTATTATTATTATTATTATTATTATTATTATTAGAAAAAATTACATATTTAGTCCTTGAGTTATAATCAAGTTTTAACTTAGTCCCTAAGTTATGGCTGTATTCGAGTTTAGTCCTTCAGTTATGAGCGAAGTGGTGAGTTTAGTCTCTAATGCTAGTGCTGTGTTGACAAAGTTAATTTCAGGAATAAAAAAGTAAATTCTTTAATAAAACTTGTAAATTTAACTAAAATACTTTCCTTCCTTCAAATCGCTAAAAGCTCGAAGAAACGATACTCCCGTTTAAAAAAAAAAATTAAATTTCAATATTTCAATTCGATTTATATTAAAAAAAAAAAATTAAATTACATTTTTTTGACAAATATAAAATTTGCTCAATAACAACGACAAATTTGGTATCTTTTCCCTCTATTAGTATAACTTCATGACATTTTGATGGGTAATGAATAATCACAAGGCTAAATTAGTTCATCAATACGGAGAATATTAATTATTTATTTAAACATATAAAATAGATAAACAACTTACCTGTGAATTTCACGGCTTGGAATTGGCAAATAGAAAAAAACTAAAACTTTTGATTGTAGGTATAAGAAGAATAGGACGACTGTTGCGCAATAGGTTTCAACATAAGAAGGGAATTATAATTTGAAATTTATATTTTATCCCTCGATTATTAAATTATTTTTATGTTTTCCGTTAGCTGCAGTCGGAGTATTAACGCTAGGGACCAAAGTCACCACTTCGCTCATAACTGAGAGACTAAACTCGAATACGACCCTAACTTATGGACTGAGTCGAAACTCGGTTATAACTCAGGGAGATGCAATTTTCCCTTATTATTATTATTATTATTATTATTATTATTATTACACAAGAATATTTTCTTTATACTATTTTTTTCTTTCTCATTCTCAATAATTCTATTTTTCATACCAAACAATGTAATTTGAATTCTTACTTTATTTTTATTGAATTACAATTTTTTTTCCTTAATTCCCTTTTCCAACCAAATATCATGTAAATTTTTCTTCTCATTTCAACATAAACTTAATTGCTATATGAGTTTATTTCCATTCTCCACGACATGCCAATTAATAATTATTTATAATTAAATATTAATTAATAATTTAATATTTAACATATATGGATTTTTACGATACATATAATACCAAATATAAAATACGGTAATATTTTTGTAATTATCAATATATATATAATTAAGAAAATGAAATTATAAAATTAATTAAATCTGTGTTCATCAATGTTTAGAAATTTTCTTAAATACACACACACACACACACACACACACACACACACACACACATATATATATATATATATATATATATATATATATACTTATGTACTATATTAATTATACAAAATTAAAATACTATTTTGTTAATTTCTAAATGTAATATAAATTATATTATAGAATTTATCTAAATACATATTAATAAATATTATATGCATATACAACATATTATACAATAATATAAGAAAATATGTCATATTAAAATTTAAATTACTTATACAATTTAAAATTAATATATTTTTTTAATTTTTAAATATAATTCTTTTAATTATTATTCATATTATTGAAATTATAATATATATGAAACATAAAATTAGTTTAATTATATCGTTTGATTAAGCTCAAGGAGTCACAGAAGTTTCGTTTAATTAAGCTCCTACGCATAACCAAACGAAGCCCTGATTGCATTCTCAAGGACAAGAAAGAAGCAAAACCCTCCAATCCCCAAGCCCTAAAGCTCGGGATAAACACACGAAGAATACAGATTCATCGTTTTGCTCTTCTAGAAGCTACAATTTAACGATGTTTTACAGAGGGTAAGAAGTAATAAGCCTTCTTTTTTATTTGATTTGATTCTTTGTTGTATTGGTACGAAGAATTGAAGTAATTTCTGGGTGGCATTTGGCTTCATATGAATAGTTTACGACGCAGAATCTGATATATTTGGTTATAATAACACTATGTTCCAATCCAAATATTTATAGATAATCCCATCGCCATACTTTTTGCTTGAGCTCTTCCCTGAAAGCAATTCGCTTTTGGAGCTCCAAAACTCTTGCCGGTAGGCGGCGCCATAGATGAACAGCCCTAACTTTATGAGGCACTTTAAGCCCGAACCATACTCATACTAATCCCCCTTCATACTAGACCGGCCCAATTAAGGGGCAAAGTGCTGGCCATTCCGAGTTTGCTCCCAACTGACGAGATTGCACGACTACTCACGCAACCAAGCTGGTTTGTATAGTTTCTTTCTTTGATAACTCAATGAAGAGAAATATGACCAACAAACCGTTGTTCAAATGTAAATAATTTTTTTTTTTTTTTTTTTTTGGGGGGGGGGGGGGGGGGCGGGGGGAGGGGGGGTATAACTTTTTTAAATTGATGTTCTTGCAATTAGATTGTCTTTCTTGGGGCAACCCAGTCAGTTAGTCAGACTAAGTTGGCTATTGGCATTATAAGTTCTACTTTCCGCGTGAGTGGCCTATTGGCCTTCTTAGTTTTAGTTGGATACTATGGACAATCTAGGCTTGTTTACCTCCTTGTGGTCCTTTGTTTAGAGTCACAAGGTGGGGTTTACCAAGTGATTGTGGGGTTTACTAAGTGCACACCTGCGGGTAGTGATTACGGGTCACTCAAAAAAAAAAAAAAGATAGTGACTTTTTGTTTTCATTTCATTTGTTGTTTTTGTTAATCTTTTGCTATCCGGAGAGTAGTTGGGTAATGCATAAGTATCATAGTTTTAAGTACGATTGTACTGGTTTATGCACAATGTAGTTTAAGTAGTGACTGAAGTATTTGATTTATGATTGTAATACAGAAGGCATTTTGATAGTGGTGATCCCAGGGAAATGGGGCTGAAAAGGCAGCGCGTAATGGATGAGGGATCTTCTTTTTATTCGGTTCCGCCAGTTTCAAATTATATTTACAACCCTCCTCCTCCCCCTCCTCCGGATAACCCTTATATTGGCAAGCCTCCAGCTTTTCCTGTTGTTCGACTTCGTGGCCTCCCATTTGGTTGCACAGAGGGTGAGATTGCGGATTTCTTGCACGGTTTGGATGTAGTTGATGTGCTGCTTGTTCACAAGGGCGGTAAGTTTACTGGAGAAGCTTATTGTGTTCTTGGATACCCTCTTCAAGTCGATTTTGCTCTTCAAAGGAACAGGCAGAACATGGGTAAAAGATATGTTGAGGTTTTCAAAAGTGAGAAGAAGGAATATTATAGGGCTGTAGCAAATGAACTCTCAGATGCTCGTAGTGTTTCAGTTCCAAAGGCAAGGTCTTCTGAAGACGGGAGGGGCTTTACTCGTAGTGGTTCAATTCCGAGGGCAAGGTCTTCTGAAGATGGGAAGGACTTGGAAGAACATACTGGAGTGCTACGCTTGAGGGGTCTGCCATTCTCTGCTAGCAAGGAAGATATTATAAAATTCTTCGAGGATTTTTCTCTTTCAGAAAACTCGATTCATTTAACTGCCAATTCAGCAGGGAGGGCAACCGGGGAAGCATTTGTTGAGTTCTCGGATGCAGAAGACTCAAAAGCTGCAATGGCTAATGATAGGATGACAATAGGGAGTAGGTATATTGAGCTTTTCCCTTCATCTCGTGAGGAATTGGAGGAAGCGGTTTCAAGGGGCAGGTAACGATTTTTGCGTCATATCACATATGCTCTTCTATTCAGTAATTGTTAGTTCCTTGCCTTTAACAAATGATTATTCGTTTCATTCTTCTATAAATGCTCAATGAGTTGCCTGTCTCTTAGCTATCTTATTGGCATTTCATTCTTCTATAAATGCTCAATGAGTTGCCTGTCTCTTAGCTATGTTATTGGCATGGTTGAAAAAATCGCTAGGCGCTCCTCGGGTTATTTTTTAAAAATTTTTAGGGTGTGTTTGGTTGACAGGTTTAGCTATCATGAATGGGTATCAAAGTCATTGTTATTGTTTGGTTTGCAGTTTTTTAGAACACTAATATGGGTTTAATTGAAAAACTCATTCCCTAATAAAATAAGGGTTTCATTCCATTATTCCTCCTCAGCCTAATCATTCCCATTCCACCTTACTACCAAACATGCAAAATACTTTCACCAAACCCCATTACCATTACTAAGTATTTGATACCCGTTCCGACTTCGATTCCCATGTGCGAACCAAACACACCTTTAATTTTTTAAGACTTGATAATTATAAACTATTTAATACTAAAATGTTAAATATTAACCTAAAAAAACAACTAGAGTTTGAACAATTTAGGGTTATTTTGCTCAAAACGATGTCATTTTGAGTGAAATAACCCATATAAAAAAGAAGGGAACAATAGCTATTCGGCCGACTAGGCGACCTTGTTGGTGCCTAGACGGCCTAGTTGGTGCCTAGGACTCTAGGGGGCCTAGTTGGTGCCTAGGAAGCCTAGGCGGCCTAGTCAGCTGCCTAGACCACCGATTATGGTGATAAGCTAGGCGGTCGACCAACGTCTAGGCACCGATTAATGGGTGCCTAGGTGGGATTTTTGCCAACATGTGTAGTGGTGCAAATATAATCTTACAAGGTTATGGAAATGGGGTATATTTATTCCACTATGAAACATGTCATGATCTGTTGGAATCCTCAGAATTATTACAGAGCGTAACTTCATTTCTTTACCTGTTTTGAAACCAGATTACTTGATAAACACTCTGATGAGAGGGACCTGACTGAAGAAACATCTGTATTGCGAATGAGGGGGCTACCATATTCAGCAGCCAATGACGATATCAAAACTTTTTTCAAAGAGTTTGTTTTGTCAGACAAGTCTATTCATATCACATTCAATTCCGAAAGGAGGCCTGCTGGAGAAGGATTCGTGGAGTTTGCTAACCCCGAGGATGCCAAAGCTGCTCTGGCCAAGGATAGGATGATGCTTGGGAGTCGGTATATAGAGCTTTTCCCTTCATCGCTCGAGGAGTTGAATGAGGCTGTTTCAAGGGTGCAATGACACAACTTTTTAGCTCTTTTTGGCACAATCTGACTTGATGAATCTTGGGTAGAATGCAGGGAGAATTGCTCTCTTTTTGTTTTAAGTTCCCTCTCAATTCTAGTGATATGAAGTTTTGATCTTTGCTGTCTTGATGGCTTTTTGAATCTACATATATGGCATGACATGCTATTAGGATTTTTTTGAGTACTACTGACTCTGTTATAATGCAGTATCTGTTCATAAACTATTTTCTCAATCTACATATATGACATGCTATTAGGATTTGCACTAGTTTCTTGACTCTTCCTTTCACTTGAATTAGGTATGTTGTATAAGTGAGACCGGGAGGTCGAACAACTCTAGTCTGGTTAGGTGCGAGGCGATTCAAAATGGGAACTTGAAGTGCTGAGAGTGAATTCAAATTGCATATGCGAGGATAACACGTTGCAAATGAGTTGGCATAGTGTTATAGTGATTAGCTAGTTAGGTGCGAGGCGATTCGAAATGAGAATCTAAGGTATTGAGACTTGAGAGTGAATTCAAATTGCGTATGTCATGATACTGTGATAATACATTGTAAGTGAGCTGACATAGTGTTATAGTGATTAGCTGGTTAAACAGTGTGAAATAGTTATGACAATCTTATGTCGAGATGTTGCAAGTCAACTTTAATCGCTACTTACTATGCAATATGACTCATTCAACAATTTCCAACCTATGTCCATTCGAGTTCTTGCAAGCCAACTACTTCACTTGCCACATGCCTATGCAATTTACCCGACGGATCGTTCAACCCGTTAAGATTAAGCCAATCTTCTAGATTTTGCGTTGAAGGTATAGTACTAAATCTACTGTCATGATTATTGTGCCAACTAAATTACTCCATGACTCCATTAAAAAATATTGATACAGTTTGAGTAACCTGAAAAGCCTAAATTATTATTATTATTTAAAAAAAAAAAAAGGAAAAGCAAATAGTCATAGAAAGGCATCTATTTAGAAATAGAATAGTAGTAGAAAGTGGTATATGGCAACCAAAAGAGTTCAAAAAATTCAGTGAAATGCACGTGTGGGTGAGACAATTACACTGACATCAACATTACATTATTTTACTTAAAACCTAAGGCTCTCTCTCTCTCTCAACCTATTGGGAGGTATCCTAAGCTTAAATTCTGAAATTATAAATTATAAATTATAAAATAAATCAGCTGACCTTATAATAACTCCAACAAACTATATATTAAAGTTTTGCCTCCAAAATGGAGTAATGGACCGACCAAATTATATACTTATTCTCATTTTTATTTTTAGTAGAATAGTATATAACTATATATTAAATATTCCGAGTACCGTGTTGGCAAGAATCAAAGTCGTGACTTTCTGGTATGAGAATCATGTTGTACTCACTCAATCAATCTTTCGAGACATGTAAAGACTTTAGTATTATTTTATTTTTTGGTGACTAGACGAACTTAATTATAACTACTATCCGAGGGTATGCGACCCACAATCCAACATGAGAGGTAAAGTGCACTAGGGAGATCTTATATAGCGGGTTCAAGTAAGAGTGTATTGGTAAAAATCAAACTTGTGACATTCTGATATAAAAATTATGCATCATCTACTCGACTAATCGTTTCGGGACTATTATATATATTGTATGATGTGATGGTATATGATTTTCTGAGTTTGTTAATTAAATATTAATTTTTAAAAAATTACTTCGTAATATTTTTATTATTTATTTATTTTGATAAGATTATTCTTATCATATGAAATTCAAACTCAAATCTTAATAGATGGAGTAAAAAGATTCCGACTTCCGAGTAGATAAATATGAAACTTTTGAATCCTTATTCTTAGCCCTTCCCTCATCAATATAAACCCTAATCATCGCTCCCAAAACCCCACTCTTTTCCTTCTTCCTCAGCTCATTTTCTAGGGTTTTCAGAGATCTCTGCGACTCAATTTTCTCTCCATAGCTATATCTCGCCGGAAATCTCCAACTCAATTACTTTCTATCGTTCAATGGATAGCTGTAGAGAAGAGAGACCGAGCGAAACAGAAACGACGACCGTTCCGGCCGCCGTTTCTCCGGCGAAGACCAAGCGGGTTAAGGGCGGCGACGAAGACGAGCATGAAAGCGTGGAGGCGTGCGCGACGCCGAAAGGCGAGAGGTTTCGGATACCGGAAATGAAGACTTGCCCTCCGGCGCCGAAGAAGAGGAGGATGACGTCGCCGAGTTTTACGCTGCAGAAAACGCCGATCACTTTCTTCCTCCCGCCGCCGGACGTTGAGCTTTTCTTCGCGGCGGCGCCGGCGGTTTTCAAAATGCTAGTGTAGTCGATGATACAACACTCTGAGAATGAGGTGAATTTGAATTAATCGAGACTCGATTATGGATACCAATGCATTATGCAAAAAAAAAAAAATGTGATCACATGATTAATAGTTTGTTAATTCTGTGATCTCTTATTAGTTTTTTACATTTTAGAATGTTTTTTTTAGTGAGAATATTAGCAGGATTTAAGGTAGTTATATTTAGGTTTGGTTTAATTTTCTTGTAATCTGTGTACAAATTGCCTATAAATTAAAGTTTTAAGTTATATTATATTGTTGGCTTCTCCAAACTACTTCTTGTATACAAAAGGCAAAGCCCTCACCCCATTCCACCCGATAAGATTATGAAAGAGTAAATCATAATGAAAATTTTCAATTTCTTCTGTTATCTCCTTTCGATTTAAGTGGTAGTCGAACTTTGAAATTTTTTAAATTTTAAAAATTAGACAAAAATATCATTCAATTCCTAGGATTAATAACCTAATGGATCCTAGCTAAGGCTTTTACCATATCTCAAAATGTATGTTTTACTTGTAATTCCTCAATTTTTCGGGTTGTTTAATTTGAAGTTTTTCTTTTAAAGAAAAACCTTGACTCTAGTGTTCTGATGATGTAGCCTTTAACCATATATCTGATTTGAAAAGCATCCATAAAAAGTTTTTTTTTCATAGTCCACTTCAGGTAAAGTTAGGTAAAAAAGCAGAATTTAGTTAAGATATATCCACACACACACACACATATATATATATATATATATATATATATATATATATATATATATATGTGCTAGTTAATTGATTAATATTCCTTTGATATGCATGCATGTGTCACAATCAAGAAGATTATTTTGGAGTGGAAGCTCCAAAAGTGATCGAACTGCCCAAAGTAAGGTGAGTGAATTCTCTTTCCAATTCCCTTTATATATATATATATATATATATATATATATATATATATATATATATATATAGAAACAATTCCCTTTATAGCTAGTTTGTTTGTCGAGTTGTGTTTACTTTGGTCGAGTTTAAATCAAGCTTCTTTGTTGCACATATATATAGGTTTTTCTTAGGCGTTTTGTATAGCTAGCTAGTCCGTGCTATTTATTTTCTTGACATTTTTATTTTTTTTTCATTCCAATTATATCTATAGTCCCGATCCATTACTAGATAGTTAATTATTATACTGTAAAGATGAATAAAACCAATCCATTCGAATCTCGGTCGTCAAGCAAGCCCCATTTGGGATGTTATTATAGATAGTCCAATTCTCTAGCTAGCTAGCCGGATGAAATATATAAATATATGGAATAGTACACATACTTCAAATTTTATTTCATTTTTAACTCTCGACGACTTACATAAAGTGTTCTAGCTAATTCATTTAGAAAAAAAAATTAGAACTGAGTACGTGACTCACAATTCTGATTACTCGATTTCTTTTCTATCAATAAAATCACAATATGTGACTTGAATTTTACTTCATGAAAGTCCATACACCATTTTCCATTTCTTATCATAATGTAAAAAATCACTTGGTGTCACATCACCTGACCTGATCATACACACCTTAGACGGTGCGAATTTAAAAAATTTTACTATATTATGAATCCGTAAATAAAATAACACTTATATATAATTGAAGGTAGAAATTCAATTGGTTTGTAAAAAAATTGGCATTATCTTTGTCCAAGAAGAGTGGGAACAAAAGAGAAAAGATAGTTTGGATTGTAGTCGAGATGATTGTAGGTGTCAGATTGTGGTATCTATGTATGTATGTATATATGTCCATATGAACTCAGCCAACATTTGATCATCAAGCTAAGGAATCCTATGAAAGGGCTCGTGCGGCTTCTGATCATTCTTATGCATGATGCTAAGAGAATCTTTCAATAAAATCAATGCATTTATCCCCCTTTTTGGGATCCATGTTTGGCCCTAATTTTATATCATATTTGTTAATTAATTAATTAATTAATAGATTTGAATCGGCTTCCAATTTCACCTCCCTCATCTCATTCTCATGTTAAAAAATAGATCACCAATGTTCGAATTTCGACAGCAGCAGTGTGAGAATTATGTTCAAAGTGACAGATTCTTTATGTACGTACACCTGCATTTGACGCTATCTGATGAGTCATTGAGTCACCGTGATTTACATCCTCCTAAATGTTCTGTCGGGTCAGGGTGTTGGGGCTCTTAGGGTTGGGGATTTAACCTTTTGGGAAAGAAAAAATGAGGATTTGCCCGGGGACGTGACTTAGCGTAGTGGTTCGTCGCTTAACTTGATGTAGTGTAATATCAGTTGTTGTAATCGTGTTCTTCATATATTGGAATATACATAGCTTTACAGTCACATGGTTTTTCTAGTACAATTTATTTCTTTTGTGTAGTTTGTTGGCTATTACACAAGAATGAAATTTATCTAATGTACACTCTCGGGTAGTGGTTACTAGTGATTTTCTTCGCTATATATCCAATATTGTTCATGATTAAAACATTCAGATTTTGGGAGACTGTGTGGTCTTTAAAGTGATGAGCTAAGAGTGTAAAAAGGTTGTTATATATATTGAGCATGTTTGAGATAAGATGATGAGCAAAGGGGGAATGAAATGATTGCCCTGGAATGCATATATGCATGATGAGAAGATAAAAGAAAACCCACAATTGGCTAAGCTTCAGCTTTTGTTATCATATCTAATCTGCAAAAAGCTTTATTAGAATTGAAGTTTATGATTGCATGCATGCAGCAGACAGAATGTAAGTGGTGATGAGGGGTTTGTAGTCATAAGAAGCCTCCCCATCAAATTATGTCTTCACCATTATATTATTTTCCTTTTGTTGTGGACCATTCATTGCTTGCCATGCCCATATTTAGTTTATATTCTATCAATTCTTCTTCACCTTTTTGAATGCAAAATCCCTCGCCCCAGGGCTCCCTCACCCCGACTCGACAAGATTATAGAAAGATAAGTCACGATGACTTATCAACGGTCTTCTAGCTAGCTAGGTGAGAGGACCTGATGCCACAAGCAACACTCCATATTGAGTGAAATTCTTATGTACACTACATCTACCAAAACTCGATCATGAGCCTAGCTTAGCTTCATCCTGAATCTACCACCCAAGTATGTACCAACTGAGGTACGGTGCGGATATATTATATCAATTCTTCTTTTTTCAATTAAAAAGTTCGTTTGTGCCTCAAAACTAAGCGCTCTTGATGCACCTCCTTCATTTAGGTTTCCAGGCTTAATTTCTCTTTTCTTCTCCCAAAAAGTTAAATTTCCAACCCCAAGGACCCGACAGAGTATTTGGGAGAATGTAAATCACGGATTCACGGTGACTCAATAACTAAATAAACATGACCAAATGTCGGTGCCCACAAGGAATTTTCCCACTTTAGACATAATCTCCACACTGCTGCTGTCAAGATTCAAACCTTGATTTCTTCTCTCAAATACTGCCTCCTGAACCAGTGAGCTAAGCTCGTACGAACTTAAATTCTGTTTTCTTGATTTGACACTTGACAGAGTATAAATAGGCCGGGTCATGTAAATCAAAATGATTGCTTAGCTATGCTTTATTATTGTATTATTGATCATCACCATTAATTTGGTCATCTGTTCTATCTTTCACTTTTGAGTTTTGAGGTGCATAATTATGTACTCTCTGGACTCCAATTGGGGTGGGGCAATGGTATAGTTTGGTGTTTTGTTGAATGTGACTCAATCATGGTGGTACTCAATCAGTGTCATCACTCATTATTAAGGGTTCTTTCACTTTGATCCTTGAAGGGTTTTAATCATAGTTCAAAATCTCGCCGAGTTATTTATATTATATTGTTGGGTTTTGGACTCAATCTTGTTGTTTAAGAAAGTAACAAGTGTTTTAATATGATGGTATATATCTAACTATCGAATAACAATGACAATCTAAAATATGAATTAAAAAGAAAATTGATGTACTACATTGTAACGTAGTATTCAACAAAAATAAAATAAAATATGAATAAAGGTCAAATAGGCCATCGAATAGCACATGATAATACAATTAGGTCACTACATCTAAAAAATCAACAATTAGATCCTTAAACTAACTAATTTCAAACAATTCTTCCAATTTAAAAGTTTTCAACAGGTCATCATCTCAAATGGATTATTTTAAATTAAAAAAGTGTCCTATTTTTTTAAAAATAATATATATATATATATATATATATATATATATATATATATATATATATATATATATATATATTAAAAATAATTAATTTGGAAAGATACCTGTTGGAAACCTAGCTTTAAATTGTGAAGAATTGTTTGAAATTTGTTAGTTTAAAGATTCAATTGTTAATTTTTTAGATTCAGTGACTTAATTGAATTATCGTGATGTATAGTTCCATGACCTATTTGACCCTTATTATTTAAAAAAAAAATAGTAATCAAATATAGGACATAACATGCCTTAAAACACCGTTTTACAGATCTTAATCCGTGAGACTTTCTCCCCTAATGCTAATTACTAAACTCTCCCTCGACAAATAGGACATGTTCTGCTCCTCCGCAGCCATTTGGCAATGCATTCATTGTGGAATTTATGCAAACACATCGCCAGTTGAGTGATCACCTCCTCTCCCTCAAAATCCTCCAAACACACATTGCAACATTCACCGCTCCGATCGCCGCCGCCGCCGTTGAAAACTATATTGCCGAGAATCACTTCCGCCGCCGCCGGCGGTGGCGGTCGGGTTTCCAATTCCACCGACATGTATAGCCCGCAACGCCGACCACGCAGGCAATTGTAAGCACTATTCCCCATATGGTGAGCGATTTCCCGGGCCACCTGAGGATCCAGACCGAAGAATGCTTCGAGTTTGCCGGAGAAGAAACGGATAGATCTGTCCAAGGACGGCAGTTCGTAGTGAGGATCGAAGATGAATTCGACGGTGTTGTCGTGCACGGTGGCGTCGACGGCCGAATCGGACGGCGTCGCCGTGGCTCCGGTAATCAATCGGATACTCAGATCGCCTTCTCTTGGGTTCGGCAACGAGCGGCAATGCATGGTTAATCCTACCATTATTATTAATTCTCTTTCTGCGTGCGTCGAGAAAATTTCAGAAACTGAGAAGATTTCAGATAGAGAGATGGAGGGTAGGGTTTTGACTGATTAAAATTTATAAAGATATTATGGCTTTGTTTTCTAATCTTCATGGGAGTAGGAAAGAATGAAAGATAATCCTAATTAAGAAGACTTGGGTTCAAGATCATTAAACATGGATGTTTGAGAGAACACATGATAAAAGGCATTTTCGTAATTAGGATGGCACAAATTAAAACAAATTTACTATTGTAATTATAAACAGAGTTTATTTATTTAATTTTTGTCATATATTTATAAGTGATAGTCTATCTGTAGTTATTTTTATTCAAAACATTCTTATTTGGTCATATTATTATTATAGCATGACTATAAAAAAAAAAAAACAATTTA
Organism: Ipomoea nil; assembly: GCF_001879475.1. NCBI lineage: Eukaryota > Viridiplantae > Streptophyta > Magnoliopsida > Solanales > Convolvulaceae > Ipomoea > Ipomoea nil. Next base: position 544,452 of record NW_017618831.1, on the reverse strand, counting down.
AATGTCATGCATTTTGGTCTAATACTATAAATTTATCATAGAATTAGGTAAATAGAAAAAATATATAAAACTTGTGATAGGAAGAAAAAAAAATCTAATTAAACAAATTTTAAATTTAATTGGGAGTAAAGTAAGAAATAAAAAAATGTAGGTTATTCTATGAATATGTCGTGTATGTTTGGCAAACTTAGCTAAAAAGGTATGTGAAAGCAAAAAAGTAGCTGAAAACTGAAAAACTATAAGCTAAAAGCTAAAAACTGTTATACTACCTGATTATGTTAAAAATGTTTGGTAAAATTAGCGTTTTGATAAGCTAATAAATGTAAAAAGACTAAAAATGACATCATCGTCAAATTTAAATAGTTTTAAATTTAAATAGATTTGTTTACATATTAAAATTTAACATTTTGAAATGAAACTATTACCATAATCATGATCTAGCATCCTATAATGAAGTTTGAATATTGTTGCGAATTTCCTTCATCTCAATAGAGGTCTCAGTTAAATTTTCGTCTTTGATATAAATATTACTACTTGAATAAAAATTTAGGAGAAAGAAAATGCCAAAATAGTTTTAATTAAGAATAAATGATGTCATTTATTTAAAATACTAAGAATAAAAGATGGGAAAAAAGTTCTATGGAGCTATTAGCTTATTTTTCAAACGATTTCAAAATATAGACTGTTATTTTAAGCTACTAACTTATTTTAAAAATATTACCAAACATAGCTAATAACTTATAGCTTATTAGTAACTTAAAATAAGTTATAAGTTCTTAAATAAGTTTTGTCAAATAAAACCATAATCTAATACTATGAGGGCCGTGGAATAGCTATCCCCTTGTAATGAGAATAATTCATTCTCGGGACACAAAAAAAAAAAAAAAAAAAAAAACATTAATAAATAAAGGAAAAGGTCTATTTTCAAAAATTTCATTCCATTGCAAATTAAACGTATTGTTAAGTCAATAACTTTGTGGTCTAGGAGGTCCTGGATTTGAACTTCAGTGGACAGTGTTACTAAGGCTCAAACTCATGACCTCCCATTTAAAAAATTTAATTCATGTCACTAGACACAAAGTGAATTGTAGCAATATATATTTATTGAAGTAAATACCATCAAAGGTCCTTCGACTTTGGTGGCACTGCCACTTTTAGTCCTCAATTTTTAAATCAACCACTTTTAGTCCTCTTACTTTTTGTTTCTAGCCATCTATGATCCTTCTGATATACTTGGTCATCTAATGCCGTTTTCTCAAGGGTAATTCAGTCCTTTCATAATTAATTTATTAATTATTATATTTAATTTCTTCAACAGAATAGTCAAACAATGGTTTCTCCATGAACGTGTACAAAACCAGCTCGTGAATCCATATATGCATTCATAATTCGTCACCGCTTTTATTGGGGAAACCATTGTTTGACTATTCTGATGAGGAAATTAAACATAATGATTAATAAATTAATTATGAAAGGACCAAATTACCCTTGGGAAAACGGCATTAGAATGATTAGATGGCCAAGTTGAATAGAAGGACCATAGATGGGTAGAAACAAAAAGTAAGAGGATTAAAAGTGGTTGATTTAAAAGTTGAGGACTAAAAGTGGCAGTGCCACCAAAGTCGAAGGACCTCTGCTGGTATTTACTCATATTTATTGATATGCAATTTTAATTTGTATAAATAAAACTTTTTTTGATGTAAACTCTTTTAGTTACTTTTGTCCAAAAAACTTATACTCCGTATTTAAATAAATTTTGCATGGCGCTAAATTGTCGCAAAATGTTGGTTTTGTAGCAGTTCATTCAGCAAAATCACAGTCATAAATAATTGTCCGTACACAATATGGCCGGCGACGCTCACCGGCGGTGGCCAGCAAACTCCGACGGGATTCGAACTGGCACAAGGCGCGTCGAATTCCTTCGACATAGCCGCTCAGTGGAGCGGCCGTATTTGGGCGAGAACTCTGTGCTCCGCCGATCAAACCGGTAAATTCTCTCGCGAGACCGGCGATTTCGGTTCGGGTCAGTCTATTAAAAGTTCTGTTTAATATTGTGATTGATAGTATACTTGGCGTTTTCTCTGTAGTTAATAGCATTGGTGTTTCCCCCTCGGTATGTTATAGTATAAACATTAGTATGTATTTGCCTAACAAGCCACAGGATTTGGTTCCTTTCAAGGGAACAAAATTGTAAACCTATCTGTACTGGAACTGTTGCTATTGTAAATCTGTACAGCTGAGCAGCCATGAAACTCCATGGATTTTTCCCTATTTTATTGTAACTCTGTATATCCTGCAGTTATTGTGAGTGTGTGTTTTTTGCTTTCATGATGCCAAAGCAGTCCAAAAGTTTTCTGTGCATTGACTTGTGGGGGTGCCAATTGTATGTGACCATCTCCAATCCATGCCTCCTGCTCGTCTCATTTGTGCCAACTGTAATGAGGTAATGATGTTAGTGATCTTTTATTCTTGTCCAAGAGTGTGACACTGTGAGTCTCCAGTGTTGAAAATTGAAATTATGTTTGTATCTCATATGGTTGGTTTACTTTTAGGAACTGCAATTGGGTGACAAGGGAAACCCGCAGCCACTACCCAATGGTATGCATTGGGTAAACCCTGCCTTGTGATCCTAGCCGGCAAAGGACCACAAAGAGGTAAACCAGTCTAGGTGCATAAATTTCACCTTGTGACTCTAGTGGCAAAGGACCACAAGGAGATAAACCAACCTAGGTTGCTCATAGTTGATCGACTAAACCAAGAACGCTAATAGGCCACTCCCGCTGGGAGTCGAACTTGTAACCTTGTGGTTTTCAAGTCAACTGCTTGACCAACTTGGCTGAGGTTGCACTCATTATTTCTGCTATTTGTTTGAATTGATAGTGGTGCAGGTGCATAAAGTCTTGCAGTGAGAAGAATAACTGGAGTTCTGCAGGCAGTTTAGAGGGAGTTTTCAGATAGTTTGTGGTTACTTACTCTGCCATCTCTCAGTTCAAATATGACTGAATCTTCAGTAAAAGCAATTGGTCTTGTAGATGAAACCTGCTTATGAATCAACATGAAGTTACAACAATTTTGGAGTTATTGTAATAGCTGATCAAAAAACTAAAAGAGTCTAACCTTTGTGTCACAATGTTTGTTGGAAGGATGCAGGTTTTCTTCAAACTCTGGTGTTCTGGCAGCAAAATCTTCATTCCTACAAGTTCCTTTCTGTTTTGACTTATCTGCAGCCTTTTCTTCAGGTATGTATGGGAAGCCACAGTCCCTCCACTGCCATGTGCCTTGATCAAGGAGCCTAAGGTACACTCTTCCATTTGAACCTATTAAAAACAGCTGAGAATCTCGAAAGCATGGCCCGGGGGAGCCAACCAAAGTTACGCTTTGGTCTGGGGTTCCATGTTCCACCCAATTCCAGCCATCCAATGAATTCCAATTGTATTCCACTAGTCCTCCATCCTCTGAGAGCATGAAAAGAGAACCCTTCGACGAGAGAGGTGATGGCCTCATTGCGGTTCCAGGCACTTTTGAGAGAACCAAGTGTTGGGACTGTAAGTGTTCATGCCACAGTTCAGTAACTTTGTTGTATTGATATAGGCGCCCGTTACTTCCAATGACAAACACTATGTTCTCTCTGAAGATTTCCCGGTCTACTATGCTTGCAATCTTTGTGTTTGGTGGATTCCTGCAATCTTTCCATTTGAACTTTCTCAATGCAACCTGCACAACAACTTACACTAGTTAGCACTCTATGCATTACTTACTATTCAAGAACAAGTAGGAACTCGTTTACTGTGAAATGATCAACAGGGATGTTAGCAAAAATAGTTGTTCTTAGTATTAATGTTTGTCTGGTTTTCTATTCTCCTGACTTACAAACCAGATAACTGAATCTACTATTTATGCTACTTACTCTGAACTGTAGTAACCTTCCAGCTTTGCTGACGAAGAAGAGTGCATCTTCGAGTGTAGCCCTCGGAGCTCTCCCGGACAGGCCATCCCATGGAGGGCCACTGGTTACCTGGCTTCCTCCTCTCATGACAGTACAATCAATCCATGCAAGTTCACTGTTGGTTCTCTCTCTGATAAGTAAACTTCCTTGCTCATCTACCAAAAACAAGCTTCCATTATAGCTTCCAACGGCACCTTTCATAGCTGTAGATTGATCATGACTCAGCCAGAACCACACATTTTCAGCATTCAGATACTCGAATGTCATGCCATCTTCTGTGATGAGGAAGAAGGATTTGCCTTCGTGCATCACACGAAGCCGGAAATTTTTGTTGATCCAGTCATCTGGGATATCGTAATCTTCCAGAGGAGTGGCACTGCTAGTGCCTGATGTGATGATTGGTAAATAGTTTTGCTGTGATTTACTACCTTTTCTCCTCCTAGTTGTTGGTGTTCTATTATCTGCTTCACTAGTGTCATCTCTTATTCCTGAAATGCAGTTTGAGGGTCCGTTTTCTTCAGTGCAATACTCGGCATTCCATCCTTCAGTCTCGGGAGCATCTAGTACAGACCACACGTATTTCGGTGATACTTTTCTTTTAGTGTTAACCTGGTAGTTTGGGCCAATATTTTCGCCACCAATGCCCGAGAAATGGAGCTCCCCCAGCCTACCATCATCTAGTGGGAAAATCATTCTGCCAGGTTGCAATTGTACTCCTACAATACCTCTTGCTGCTTTGGCATCTGAGGGATGCATATGATTTACCCAATTGTCTGGATTTTCATTCTCTTTAGATGTGCCTGTCTTCATACCAAATATTTTAATTTCAGCATATATTAACTTTGTAAGACAGAAACATATCAGTTTATAAGGTCATGGGTTAGACTAGCTAATTGACTGGATTCAGTCTTTTAGTGTGGTTTGGCCCATGTGTATTATAGCTCAATTGAGTAACCTTAGTCCAATCTTAGATTATAACAAACCTCATTTTTGTTCTGAATACAGGTGAAGAAATTTTCTAATTTCCTTCAAATATAAAAGATGTACCTGAATGAGTCGGAAGGCGATATTCCAAAACATTTCCAGTTGCAGTTGTGAGAAACAGTGAATATGCATTTTCATTTTGATTTTCCTGACCAACACATGTGATGGATGTTAGAGAAAGATCCCTTGGACTTCCATGGTAAATCCATTTCCATTTCCTTTGCTGTAACCTTCTCTCTGTCAAGTTCCCACCCTTCAAGCATTTGCATTTCAAATTGGTTAAAAAGTATTCTCTTTGCCGTAGCTATGTTATTGAGATGCACGGCATTGGAAATGGATCGAGTCCAAAGAAATCAAAAGTACCTTACTCAAGAGAAATAGAGATGAAGATTGAGCTCCATTCAGTCCATGTAAAGTGCAGCCTGTGGAGGGTCTCAACAAGGTGTCTTGTGTGGAAGCTTCTTTGTGTATGTGTTTCTTCCACGATGGCTTCGAGTTTTGATCGAACTCATAAAGATCACCGGTTGCGCTGCAGGACAACACCAGGTCCAAGTTCAGACACGAAAGGAAAAATTCAGCTGTGGATTGCACATTGAAGCATGTGCTCCATCTCAACTAAAAGCCTAAGCTAATAGTTGGATTGCAAATTAATGGTTATATGCTCAACAAAGACAGTTCACCTAATAGTGAAAACTACTTCAGGTCTAAATGCAGCAGCATCAGCAATAGCTGCAACATCTGCACCAGCCGGTCTGCCATGATTCTTCCACCTAAACGAACGTCCAAGTAAGAATCAGTCCTTTTCATTTATTTGAAATGTATTATTACATCAATCAAGGTTGAAAAAATCGCTAGGCGCCCTCTAGGTGCCTGGGGACCGTCTAGGGCGCCTAGGTGGCCGACCGCCTAGCGCCTAGGGGCCGATTAATCGACGCCTAGGCCTGATTTTTGCAACACTGACATCAATATGTGCCAATAAAACTGAGCTTGATGCATAAGTGCAGGTGGAAGGGTCTTGTAGTTTACAATTTTTTACCTTGGAGGATTAACCTCAGTAAGTTCTATTAATGATCCATTCTTGGTGCAGAAATATATTCTCCTGATTGTGGGTGATGGGGAGCAAAATGAAGGCCTTGTTAGCTGACAAGTTTCTGCAGTTGCATAATTCATGTGTTTTTCCACCAGATAAATTTTATTGACAACAGAAAGAAGAGCACAAACTCAAAGTGCTTTTACTCACTTCCTCTCAGGTGAGACAACTCCTGAAACTAGTTGGGTTGCAGAACAAGGCTCTTTTTCCTTAATCATTTTACAGTTAGGTGAAAAATCAATCCAAGCGGGCTGCCCGTTTTCATCCAATTGCATCTGATGAAAACCGAGAAATTATGCTATTCAATATTGTTTCAGAGATTCAATCAAGTTATGTATGGTAGGTAGTATGGTGAATTGGTGATACACATACCTGATACAAAACTGCAGCCTCTGATAGAGCAAGAATGGTCTGATTGACAATGAAGACCGAAACTGCATAGCCTGCAGAGACTGGCAATTCATGGGGTGCTATCACCCACTGCAATCCATTCCAGAACCTCTCATAGATTGATCCACTCTCACCAGTCACCCATACCGACGACTCGGACATTTTCCTCAAAGAAACTCTCTTTCTGAGAGGCAGTAATGGCTCAGGAGTCTCCTCTGGCCCATCTTTCTTCTTCTTCGGCTCCCCCTCTATTCTGTTGACTTGTGTGCACTGATTGTTGACACAGGAAACAAGATCATAAGGCAGTTCCACTTCTACCCAACTCTTCGATTCCTCTTAAAACTCCCAAAACCTGTTGGTTTTCTGCTCGAATTGTCGATCGGCTTGCCTCACATACTCATGCACCAGCCAAGATTCAGAACCAGAACCAGAAATAGAAACTATCAGATGCCCCGGAGAAAGAATGATGGAGATGATGAAGAACAAGGGGAAGAACTTGAACATAGTTTTTGGAGAAGCAGGCAATAGGACAGACCATGCAGACATCATACATAGGACTAAGATTGGCTGATATAGTACTGGACATCATGCTTGGTCTCTGTACCTGATGGAGCCATATGGGCCACAGCAGAAAAGACTTCACTGCAGCCCCTCAAAGGACATCAGGTACCATTTTTTTTTTTTGTTTTGGCAATACAACATAGATTCAGTCTTGGCAGGGGTTTGGGGGCAAGGGAGTGGGGTAATTAAGAAGCTAAGAAATTGTGGGGAGAATTTGGGGGTTTGGACAGATGCTCAGAGGGTCCCAAGATTTTCCATATGTGCATGTTATAACTACATCTGCAACTACAACCATTGACTTTTTCTCAGCTCCTTCATGGTAATTGTGACAGCTCAGTAAAATTCTTGATGGGGGTAGTTCAACTCTTTTTTTTTTTTTTTTTTTTTTGGATACATTTAATTTCCCAGCTTACGCTAGAGGAGGTAAATCCCCGGGTTTTCATCACCTTTGATCAGTCAAGATCCCCACTAAGAAAGATTTGAACCCTCACACGCTATTGGAGTAAACATTTAAGGTGATCGGTCGAGCTAACTGAGTTAGCCATAGGACAGTTTAACTCATTTTTTGTAGGCCTGTAAACTGCTTATAATGTGCTGGTAGGTTTTCTTACCTACCAGATATGACTTCTAATTAATGCCTATTTATATATATGTTTAAACTCTTTTCATGTCTTTAATAGTTTAATATCGATTTGATGCTTTGGTTTACTTTTTAAAATTTGTTATGTCTAGAAAACGAAAATAATTTGAATTTGGCCAATTATGTATAGTTAAATGCGTAAAAATATCAGTGAAATTAATTTTTTTAAAAATAATATAAGTTTAATTTGCTCTTTTTATTCTAAGTGGTTTCATGTTCTTTGACAGACAATAAGTAAATTTCTATTGCTTGCCGTATTTTAGGGTTCTTATTGACTTTAGCCATAGGCTATTGTAATCCCTCTACATATAAACTAAAAAATTTTCATACAGTGAAAGTTAATTATAGAAAGAGAAAATGACAATTTTAGTTTGTAAATGGCTATATCAATACCTTGAGCAATATCATTGGTTTCTTATGTGATTTTTTTTGTCGAATTTTTTCATTGCCGGAGGAAAGAGGAGAGAGTGTAAGGTTCTACAAATGGAGTTTTTGGGCTTTGTTTTTGAGATTTTTTTTATATGGATAAATGGAGTTGTTATACCATAGACCAGGATTTATCTTGCAAGGTGGAGACGAGTTCAAAATGCACAATTTACATACTTGATATTCACAATTTACTTTTTAAAAATTGTGTAAATTGTATAATTTGGACTCGGATTCAAGGAATAATAATTTATCCTGGGGTTATAAAAAACATGAATACCTCGTGGTAGGTTATCAACATATTTTGAATATATATAAAAAGCTACGCTTGAGGATGTGAATATATTCTATATATCAACTTGTGATTGTTTTCAACCTTAGAACTGAATATTTATTTTTGGTTGGTGACGATGGATTTGGTTGTCATTTATTATGAGGATTATTTGGACAAAAGGGTAATTATCAGGTGAGGTAGATGTGACTAATTTTATATTTTTATGTGTATGCAAGTCATTAGAAAGAAAATAGTGAGATTTTCATTTATTTTTTTAAAATTTTATATTGAGATGTGGCTGTTGAAATTTGACATAAAAGATATTTTATTATTGTTTTGAGCAAGTGCATGATGCATCAAGAATCCATTATCCTCCATGCTTATACATGCACAGTGAATCCTTTCTTTATCAAAGCAGCCATAGCTTTGTCTCTTGGCAATTCTAAAGTTTCTATTCCCCTATCATGGTGCCTTTTTAAGAATTCCTAAAGTTGCTTTTTCTCCTTTTTGTTGTTGTTGAGTGATGATGGACTTGCATCTATTACTTAATGATAAATCTTATTTTTATGTAATAGTTCACGAATTACAGATGAGAGACAAATTGTATTAGGGAGATTTTGTGTGACAGATTCGACTAATAATGTATTAAGGTGTTATTAAGAATTGAACTCATTTTGAAAATCATTTTTCATCCACTTAGACACATCTTTCGGGGTTATTTGTGTGTCTATTTATTTGAAGTAGTTGGTAAATGGGTTGCTAACATAACGGGTTGCTAACATAACTGCAAGTTTAGGGATTTAGATCGTGATGGGGTACTAAATATTGCAAAAAAAAAAAAATGTAAATAAGTCAATTTACAAAAACAACATTTTTTTTTTTATATTATAAGGAAAAGGGATACCCAAACTACTGAACACTTCCAATGAAGCTCGAACCAATCACCTCCCATTTAAGGGAGCAATCGAATACCATTGGACCATAAGGTACTTGGTAAACAACGTTTTTCTTCCTAGTAAGTTTTAATTGAATTTAGTTTATTACACAAAGGAAGAGGCTAGTATAGGGAGTGCGAGATTTCCAAATTTTGTTTTTAGTTTATTTTTATAATGATATTTTTTCATATTTTTATATTATGTGAAATTCTCTAAAATGTTACGTTATCTTAACATATTTTTTAAACCAAACAGCCCCTAAGGATTAGTTGATCGGTAGGAGGGTTGTAATAAAATAATTTTAAAATTATTAATTAATTATAGTATAATAAAATAATCAAACAATATTATTTCTCTTAAATATTTCATTTACTATTAGTAGTGCTTACCCCCACCCCTACGCAAACCCCAAAAGAGAATTACGTTCCAATTGAAAAGATTGAGCTAAAAATATGAATTTTGATAAAACGATATAGGGCCCATATGTGAATACAAACAATTTGGTAGATCACATATAACCACATTACGTGATTAAGTGGGTGGAATATAGTTATTGTATATAAATATTACAGATTTAATTATTATTAATACTTTCTTGGTTAATTTAATCATAGGTCTTTTCGGTGCTATTAGTGACGTTTAGTGTTGTTGGTTTGTTTTAGCGTGATAAGTTTCATCTTTTTGAATGACAATAAAAATTTGTGTGCATAAGATAAACCTCTGACTTGTGACCTTAGTTAGTAAAGCATTGTTGCTTTCGTTATAAATCAAACTTATAATTTTGTAATTACCAATTTAATATACTTTGGTTGACCTACATATATTTTGTTTGATAAAAAAAATTAGGGAGTGTAATAAATTTGGTATCAAATAAAATAAAGTAAGAGATCCGTGGAATCTTGGTATCGGTCACGTCCGTTCACTAATGGAATCTTAATATCTTATCTTTAAATTCTCCGTATTACATGTGGCCCCCCAATGTCTATATATGTATTCCGTGTTTCATGGGTTCTGAGATTCTTGCTTAGAAACCCCTATAATTTCTTATGATCTCTTTGGAATCCTTTTCAGGTTTGACAATTATACATCAGTCCCTACCATAGTACCATGGTTCATGTATCATTGCACCAACAATGGACTCGGTTTCACTTAAAATTTAGTCGCTATAATAATAATAATAATAATAATAATAATAATAATAATAATAATAAATGTGCACATAATACATTGGACTCAAAATATATACAGTAAACTGTAAACTAATGGTGTGTTGGTTATAGACTTTTGCGAGTTGTTATATGATTCACTTTGTAAGGTGGACTTGATTCTAAAATACATAATTTACATATTGAATATTTAGAATTTACATACACAGTGTATATATTAAATGTTCACAATTTACCGTTACAAAATTATGAATATTCAGTATGTAATATACTTTGGATGCGTGTCCACGTGTACAGAATAATTTGTAGACTTTTGCACCCAATATGAATTTTGATACTCATTACAATATTTGTTTGCCTGTTTTTGTTATCCTACTATTGAAATTAAATCCTTTAATTATTACAAAACTCATTATTCTTTTACTCTTCTGCTTTTGAACCATGGAATAAAAAATAATGGAGAAAAATAAAAAAAAAAAATCAATTTTCATGCATTAAATATGAAATTTTAATACAATATATATACACAAACACATATGTATGTGTATATACATGTATTATATATTTTATATATTTATTTATTTTTATTTTAATTATTTATTTATTTATTTATTTTGATTCCAATTCCTATTTACTACCAAACAAGATAACTCTGACTTAAACTTAATATCATTACTAAATATTTAATTTGCATTACCATTCCATTTCTAATGTTTAAACCAAACATACCCTAACATAGTTTGTAGACTTTCTGTTCTAATAAATATATTTTTAAATGAGTTAATACTCAAAATCGTCCTCGACTATAGTGATTTTTCTCAATTTCGTCCTAAACGACTTTGGTGACCTAATATCGTCCCAGACTTTTGTATTTCGCTCAATTTAGTCCCAGATTTTTGTGTTTTTGCTCAATTTAGTCCCTCATTTGTTATTCTGTCAATTTGGTGTTAAATAAATAGACAATTCAATAATTTTAATATTGACATCTCTTTACTCATAGACATGTGAACTGCGAAATCTCTTTTTGTTTTACGAATTACTCCAGAATTACTCCTAAAACTGCGAATATAAAATTTGATTTGCAGGTCCGGGAGTAAATCTGGGTGTAATTCGTACAAGAAAGAGGAATTTCGCACTTCACAAGTTGAAAGTAAAGAGAGATCAATATTGACATTACTGAATTGTCCCTTAATTTAACACCAATTTGACGGAATAACAAATGGAGGACTAAATTGAGTGAAACACAAAAGTCTGGGACGATATTAGGTCACCAAAGTCGTTTAGGACGAAATTGAGAAAAACCACTATAGTTGAGGACGATTTTGGGTATTAACTCATTTTTAAATTAAGCTTTGACTAATTTGAAATCAAATGCTATTAATTTGGGCTATTATTGGGCTTTATTACTTTGGGCTGGGCAGGATATTGAGTCCACACTTTATGGGCCAAATGCTCAATATCTTGGGCTTTTGCAATAACTCGATAAGTAAAACCCGAGTTGACGAGTTGTTATACCAATCACTATGCTGTGCATCCGTATGCACCATGCATGGTGCATCCAGATGAAAAAACGACGTCGTTTTGACGTTTAACTTTTAAAAAAAAAAAAAAAAAAAATTTATAATTGCATAACTATACATCCATAATTTCATAACTATACATCCAAAATTACATAACTACACATCCATAATTTCATAACTATAAATTCAGAATTGCATAACTACACATCCATAACTTCATATAACTATACATCCAGAATTGCATAACTACACATCCATAACTTCATAATTATAAATCCAGAATTGCATAACTAAACATCCATAACTTCATAACTACACATCCAGAATTGCATAACTATACATCCAGATTTCATAACTAAAAATTCAAAATGAATGAACTAAAAAATGAATAACATAATGTTGTTGCTGGGAATCGAAACTGATTTTTTTTTTTTTAAGTAGGATACGCGTTTTGATGCAAAACGACGTCGTTTTTGCATCTGTTTGCACCATTCATGGTGCATACGGATGCACATCATAATTTGCCGTTATACAATGGATCATGGTGGATTTGAGTTCAAATTACACAATTTACATACTGAATATTTGTAATTTACATACATTTTACAAAAGAGTAAATACCAGCCAAGGTCCCTCGAGTTTAGTGGTTCTCCCATCAATAGTCCTAAACTTTCGTTTTGACCCTCCATCATCCTCCGAATTTCAAAAATGACCTCCTTTAGTCCTTTCGTTAAGTTTCTCCGTCTCAACCGTGAAATCTTAAGAGCATAATAGTCTTTTTATTTATTTCCCCAAATACAACCGTGAGCCGTTTAATGCCGGCCCTTCTTCGCAAATTGCCGACGGTCCTCTCAAGTCTAAACTCCGTCTGTCTAGTTGTTCGCCTCACTTCCCGTCGCCGAGTCTCGCTGGTGGTCTCGAGGGACTGGTATTTACTCTTGCTAATAATTATACCAAAGAGTACTTGGTCCAAGTCAAATCTGCTACTCCCTCCCTCTCTTCCGCCATTGACGGCTGCTCTGACTCTCTCTCTCTCTCTCTCTCTCCGACGCATCTTAATCGGAAAAGCACAAGCTCACGCTCAGCTCCTACGAATTCCGGAGGGTCGGAATTCGATCGGTTTCGGGTAGGGATTTTGCTGTTCGTTTCTCACTTCTCTACTATTTCTTCTTATGAATTCAATTTGGGGTTGCAGCTTATTCGCTTGTCTTATAACTAAGGGAGATGAAATAAGATGAAAACACTCAATTGATTTTCATTTTTTATCTGCTTTCCTTAGCTTTTTAGTAGTTCTAGGTTATTTGTGTCAACATCTGATTTCACGATTGTATCGTGCCGCCTTTGTCAGTCGTGTAATGATCCAGGTTTGACCAGTTCCCATTTCCCAGTGCTAGAATCATCAGAGCCTCGTCGGCGAAGCTCATAAGGCATCCCCGGTACCTCAAAACCAACGAAAAGATGATAGCGTTCGACAGTACTATCATCTCCTGCATAGCTCAAACACAAGACAAGATGGAATTTGCATCAAAAGGGTACCTGGAAACATGAAATTCTTGGAATTTTAATGACGATCTGGTACTCTGGTAGATTGTTTTGCTTTGATCATGACTGTTGACTTCGTGCCAGATTCAAATGAAGAATATTTATGAGAGTTTGGTGTCTGAAGTTTAATGGGTACGCCGATAGAAGATGGCCAAGATGAAAGCTCTACAGATTGTACGTGTATTTGGGGGAATTAAACAAAAAAGACTATTATGCCCTTAGATTTCACGGCTGAGACGGACAAACTTAACGAAAGGACTATTGGAGGTCAATTTTGAAATTCAGAGGATGACGGAAGGTCAAAACGAAAGTTTAGGACCATTGATGGCGGAACCACTAAACTCGAAGGATCTTGGCTGGTATTTACTCTTTTACAAAATTATGATCATTCAGCATGTAAATTATGTATTTTTGACTCAGATCCATCTTGCAAGGACAATAATATTTGACTTAACTTGTTGGAATTTGATCGGATGTTTGCCGGCTATAACCCTAATTGACCTGCAACCACAAGTTACCAACAGGTTAGTGCATTTAGAACATTCATTGTTCTAAAATAACATGTTAGTGAGTTTAATTACAACTCCTAAAAGTTTAAGACTTAATTGACTTTTTGGATAAAGTTTAGGGGTTTTTTGACTATTATTATTATTATTATTATTATTATTATTATTATTGTTGTTGTTGTTGTTGTTGTTCTTGTGTGAATTGGGCATCAAAGTCATCAAAAGCCATATTAATGTGGCATTTCAATCCCCTTTAATTTGGAGGTTACTAACAATAACATCTCAAATGAAAATAATTACACTTTTTTTTTAAAGTTTAATTATTTAATTGAAGTTTTTTTTTTTTTTTTTTTTTTTTTTTTTTGTATTTTTTATTTTTTAGTTTGATGGCTTTATTACACTTTATAAATAATAAATAATTTAAGAGTTTAACAGGGCGTTTGGTTGAAGGGAATTTAATTCACTTCCCACTTAATTCCCACCTAATTTCAAAGGTCATAAAATTCCCTTGTTTGGTTGAAAAGAATTGCAATTCCATGGAATTGTATTCCCCTATTTTCATGGGATTAAAATCCCATGTCGAGATTTTATTTTCGGGAATTTTAAGGAAAAAAAAAAAAGAAGATAGTGATGAGTCAAAATTACTCTTTTCTTTTTTAACCTAAAATTAATGCCTAACCACAACACTGAACATTTTTGACTTTATACTACTTATTCCCTTTCAATTCCCATGTTTACCAAACATTGGAATTGAAATTCCCAGTAGTTCTATTCCTGTAAACTAAACACTGAAATTTAAATTTTCACTTTGTTTCAGTAATTCATCTCCCATGAAATTACAATTTCTTTCCACGTAATTCTCCATCTCGAACCAAACGTCCTATTTTTTCTTTATCCCTAGAACTTTTCTTCAAATTTTAATAGGGCTAACGCCACAAACACGTGGCATGAAACGGAATGTGACGCCGTCAATCGGATATTTAAGCTAAACCCAAAATTATTGGCGGGGAACTCCCTGTCATAATTCATAAACCCTAGCACGCTTTCTCCTCCCCGACGGGCTCCGCCTTACTGCTCGGAATTCTTTGAACTTTTGAGTGCTTCGTTCGTAATCGAGTTCTCATGGTTCACCATTGTTTTTGATTAGATATATGTAAAATGGAGCAGAGATTGGCTAATTCCTGGAGGTTGACTGTGAACGACAAGCAATTCATCGAAAACGCTTTGGTTTCCGACCTCAGAGTCGACGGCCGGCGCCCTTTCGATTATAGACGGCTCACTATCAAGTTTGGCAGGTAAGAATGTTACTTCCATTCTCAGTTGGCTTTTATTTTGATTTTATTCAGTATTGAGAATGTGGTGTTATTAGTCACTGACGTCCAACTATGTAGTATTGTAGTGAGTAGTGACCTTGATATGAATCTGTTCTATGGACTGGAAAATCTATAGTTGCGAGTATTGAAATGGAGTAGTGTTGAGTGCTTAACAGCCGGTGAATCATGAATGTAGTGTTAAAGTCTTACCGCATTTTTTTTTTTTTTTTTTGGGTTGGCTGTATGTTATAATGAAATTGACTTTACAATGTGCTAGCTTGGAGTTTGATTCATAAAATTTTGAGATTCATGGGAGTTCATGGCAGATCACAGTAATTAAAGTTACTAGCTCTTTGGATAGTGGAGAACATATTCTCAAAGTTTCATGGTTACTGGATAGAAATGAAGGAATTATATGCCAATATGTGGATAGTTTGCATAATGGAAATTTAATGTATGACATATAGTTGCTCAGAATGTTATTATTCTTTCTATTTTATTCTTTCAAGTCATTAGCCTTCAGACTGTTGAATGTGCAGAGATGATGGCTCATCAGAGGTGCAGCTGGGGCACACACATGTGATGGGAGTTGTTACTTCTCAATTAGTGCAACCTTATCGTGAAAGACCTAATGAGGGAACCCTTGCAATCTATACTGAGTTTTCTCCAATGGCTGATCCTTCATTTGAGGCAGGCCGTCCTGGAGAGTCCGCTGTGGAGTTGGGACGCATAATTGATCGTGGATTGAGGTAATTTTCTTTTAATCTTCTCTTAAAGAAGTATGACATGATCTTGGATAGTAAGAGAACTGTGTTGTTGAGGTGCAAGATATTGAATTACAGATAAACTAAAACATTTTAGGAAGAATAAGCAATGAACATTTGTAAAGAAGAAGGTTTTGATGTTTGATGTAATACGTTCACTTTTCTATTAACTTTGTATTTTATTTAAGGTTTAACATTGCCTAATGGATAATTTCCTCAAGTAATAGTGAAATTCTATGAGAGTGACAGAGTGTCATGAACCACTCGAGTATCTGCTAATGAAGATTGAACATGCAGGGAAAGCCGAGCTGTAGATACTGAGTCTCTCTGTGTTGTTGCTGGGAAATGGGTTTGGGCTATTCGTATTGATCTTCACATTCTAGACAATGGAGGGTAAGTTGTAATGTGTTTATGACTTATTATATTTGTCCGACTCAAGACCTAGAATCTAATTATTTTTTCCCCACTTTCTGAGAATAGGAATCTTGTTGATGCTGCCAATATTGCTGCCTTAGCTGCTCTCTCAACATTTCGTAGACCTGAATGCACCTTGGGAGGAGAAGATGGTCCGGAAGTGATAATGCATCCACCTGAGGTCTGCTTCTTGGTTTTGCTCCTTCTCCTTACTATTGGAAAGCTACCAATTTACATTTTTGTTCCCTCACCATGTTTTAGTCTACTTGATTTGTTTCTAAAAGAACTTACAGTTGAGTTGTGTACTTGTTACACCGCACAGGTTATGGAGCCCCTTCCTTTGATTATACACCATATGCCTATAGCAGTCACCTTTGCATTTATCGGTAAAGATAACATTGTGGTAAGCTTGGATAAAACACCTCCCTAAGGGTCCGTTTGGAAAGCTGGAAAATGACTCATTTTCCAGAAAACATTTTCCTTTCCTGTGTTTGGTTGCATTCTGGAAAACTGTATTGGTGTGTTTGGTTCATTTTATGCGAAATGAGTAGAATTGTATAATTAAACATTTTAAATATTTTATTTAGAATATAAAAAAATATATAATAATATTATTTATAAAAAAAATGATGTCTGGCGGAAACCATGCCTTGCCTTGAGTGTTGGCGGAAGTCATTTTCTGCCAAAATGCCTTCATTTTCCCCGGTCAACGGAAAATGTTTTCTGTTGACTGGATTTTCCTATTGCAACCAAACACTTGAAACTCGGAAAACATTTTCCAGAAGTCATTTTCCCGGTTTCCAAACGGACCCTAAGTTTTGACTCAATTAGGTGCATTTATGGAGATTTGGTTGCTAATTTATTTCTCTTCCATTGTACTGGCCCCCCCAGGTGATAGATCCAACTCATTTTGAAGAGGCTGTAATGGGAGCTAGAATCACTGCCACCCTAAATGCAAATGGTGATGTTTGTGCAATCCAAAAGGCTGGAGGAGATGGTATTGTGCAGGCTGTTATAATGCAATGCCTACGCATTGCCTCAGTAAAGGCTTCAGATATAACGAGCAAGATAAAGAATGCGGTATGTGATAATTTGTTAAGTAGAAACCTTCGGCTTCCATATTTGCCTAAACACTTTCTTACAGATAGGTCCTATGTTACAGGTTATAAATCACCTTTTATAGTGTGAAAACAATAAAATACATTTGCCGCTAGATTTTAGTTCAGCGGAATTGGCTGGGTTTCAGATGTTTTAGTCACTGTATCTTACTGAGCCTTTTGGCAGGACTATTCACCCCTCACTCGCTCTCCTTAGAGCTTTCATACTATATCCACAATAGGTTCAAAACAGCAGAATACTATATATATATCATCTTTTAATTTTATTTGCATTGGCATACATAATGTGCAGGTTGAATCATACAACACAGAAAGGGCTCTTAGAAAGATCAAGCGGCATAGACCTGCTATTGCTGCAGTTAGTGTTAGTGATCATGGTCATGGGGGAATCAACGATTTGACTAAACAAAATAGAAAAGAAAGGGTAAAATCAGAGGAGTGCGGCGTCAGTCAAAGTAATGACATGGATGTTGAACCGCAATCTTCAGAGTCAGATAGAAGTAGCGGGGGAGTTGGAGAAGATCAAAACATGCAGGCAGATCCCACCGAGAAGTCATACGAAACAGAACCAGGACAACCACATGCAGATATTAATTCAACAGCTTCATTAATGGTGGCACATGGAAGTGCAACACCAACTGAAAGAGACAACACTTCCGTGGGTGCTGTAAAGCCTAAGCGCAAGCGAAAGAAGAAGAAAGGGTCAAATGCAAATGCCGGTGCAATTTAAAGGATATCCGGAGTCTTTCCTCACCAAGGTTCTTGATTAAGTGCCCTCTTCCTTGATCAAACTTTGCTTCACCTTCCCCTGATCCCATATATGTTCCATATAGTCTTCCAGTACTCTGTATTATTTATTTTGGTTCTAATGCAGTATGACTTATTCTGTAGTGGAGATCAATTTCTGTGAGTCACTGTATTTTCCTTTGAGCTATTGAAATTGCAAATTCAAGAAAAATATGCATTTTTGACAATACCTTTTGTTATTTGAGTTCTACTATGCGTATTCCCAAATTCTACTCCCTTACTTCTACTCCATGAGGTGACAAATAAAGATTTGTTATTTTCATCATGTGAGTCAACAAGAAAGTGTCTACATCAAAAACATGTAAGAGGGAATAAAAGTTGGAAGTATAAAATTGGAGTGTACCAAATATTTTCGTTGTTATTTTATTACACAATTTTTAGGTGATTGTTTTCATGTCTGGTCTGAAGTGAAGTGATTTGAAATATTTTTATATTCTGAATCACAGTTGAAAAGATGTTAAATTTATGACTTTTATATATGATAGGACAGACTGAATTGAAAAGTTGTTGATAAATATTAAATTTCTGATTTTCTAAGACAAGATTTTTTATGTTTTCATAAAAAAAAGAGACAATCATATGAGAATCACGTTTATCCATTAGTCATATGTATTTATTTATAGATTTTTTATATGAGAATCACGTTTATCCATTAGTCATATGTATTTATTTATAGATTAAAATTGAGAACTGCGGGTTGTAATCGCTTAGATCGAGGCGTTATTTCCTAGGTTCATATACAATTTAAGCAGGCCAATTTTCTGTATTATTTTTAATATGCATTTAATGCACATTTTCTGTATTATTTTTATTATGCATTTAATGCACCTAAAAATAAAATTCTTACGGAGTATTTATTTATTTATTTATTTTTATAGGCGTTGCCGCATTAATCAAGTTAAGGGGTGTATAATCGGTTAATCGAAGTTTTTAAAGATTTAATCGTTAACTAAATCGAATTTTGTATTACCGAATTAATCGAATTAATTTTTTTTTTTAAATTTAACCAATTAATTGAAATTTTTTAAGTTAAAATTTTAAATATTTAAAATAATACCTATAATAATAATAAATTTAATTAAAATAATACTTATAATAATAAATTCATAAAAAAATATACAAACACAATATCATAATAATATTACAAACATAAAAGCACAAATTATAAAGTCCAAATATATATATATATATATATATATATATATATATATATATATATAATTTTGATTAACTGATAGTTTCGAACCGAATTAACCATTAACTGAAATTTTGCAAATCTTTTAATCATTAACTGAATTTTTTTTTATTAAAAAACGATTAACTAAAATTCTTCGATTGGGTGGTTATTGGTTAATCGAACTTTAACTGAAGTTTGGACACCTCTAGATCAAGTTGGTATATAAAATCCTTCGCCTGCAAGGAATCCAACAAAATAATCTTCAAAGACAAATTTTTGGTAAGACGAAATTTCAATTTTGGTCATATGACTATATGGATCTTGTTAATTTCAGTCATTGACTTTTAAAAGTGTCAATTTAGTACCATGACTATGTAATTTTTGTCAATTTTGATCACTCCGGTCAAATTGCCGGCTAAATTTCGCCGAAAAATAATAATGGTAAAAAAATTGAGGTTATTTTAGTCTTTTTGCATGTATTGTTTTTTTTTTCCTCCCCATTTCTTTCCAATATCCGGCCTTCAATCTCCACCGTCCCAGCTGCCACTGCCGGAATTAACTAATTCCGTCACATACCCAATTTTGGTCACTGCTTGTTTCTTAAATTAAATTAAATTAACACTCTTTTCTGTGATTCTGTCTGATCTGCAGAGGAATAAGTAGCTAAGAGCATCCACATCAGCTGGAAAGATTTAGGAGTTATTTGTGGGCCCCAGCATCCACCTCATTCTCCACTATCTCACTCAATCACAAATAACTCTTCTCCACATCAGTTTGAGATATTTAGGAGTTATTTGTGGACCCCACCATTTAACTCACTATATTTTAATTATTTCTTTATCTATTTTATTTATAAATTTATATTTTATTTCTTTCTCTATTTTACTCCAACATGCCTACGAGATTGGAAGTATTGTCTTTTTTCATTATGATAAAAGAAATTGAGTAGAAATTGAAAGAATTATAGAAATGAATTGTGAGAGTGGGATAAAATGTAAAAAAATTGTGAAGACATGTGGTATTTATAGATGAATATATATTATATTTTTTTTTTATTTAAAGTATCCGTTGCCAGCAACGGTCGGAAATGTGACCGTTGCCGGCAACCGATACAAATCTGGCCGTTGCTCGGCCAGCAACGGCCAGATTTGTATTAAATGAGAGTGGCCGCCAGCTGGCGGCCACTCTCAATCGCCCAGCCGGGCGCGTGTCGCACACGCGCCAGGCTGGGTGGTCAGTGAGACGCAACACTGCTTCTCACTGCTTTATTGCTTTTTTTTTTTTTTTTTTTTTTTTTTTTTTTTTTTGAGAATCTCCCTACATTTGCAGGGAGATTATTTTTCAATTATCTCATGTCCACACTAGCTATTATCTCATGAAGGGAAGATTTAATTCTGAATTCTCCCCACAATATCCACAAGTGTGGATGCTCTAATACAATTGGTGAATGAGTAATACTAAGTGTCACATCAATGAAATTTTAGCCTTTTAATTTAGCAACTCAGAACAATTGGTGAATGAGTAGCTAATACAATTATAAAACTGAAAGTATAGTTTTTTTTTTTTTTTTTTTTTAAGAAAAAGAAAAATTACACTTTTAATCAATAAGTTATAGGATAATTCTAGTATTCATTTTTATTTGTTGGCCGTGCTTACTTTTCGTTCATAAATTATAACTAATGTTATAAATATCGTTTTTTTTTCCTAACATGTCGTGTTCAATCTTCTTGTCTGTAAACTATAGCTGACGTTACAAATTTCGTACCTAATATTTTGTTAGAAAAATAACGAAATTTACAATGTCAGTTATTAACTTCCGAACGAAAAGTGAGCATACTTAACAAGTATGGACGAATTTTATCATTACTTTAAAGAGCCAAAGTGTAACTTTTCCTTCTTTTTTAACACAACTCAACTCAGAACAATTAATAAATGAGTTGCTAACACAATTACATCGAAAGAGTAGTTATTATATTGTATCATTTGTATGTATGCATTTGAGGGTTTTTTTTTTTTTTTTTTTTTTTTTTTTTTTCATTAATAAAATGGTGGGTTTCCAAGTTCTCAAGGCACCTCCATGACCATGGTTTTATTTGATGGTAGTTGAGGAAGACTAGTGGTTATAATTAATGATCATCAAGAATTGCAGGTAAAAAGCAAGCTCCAAATCCGACATTGCATAGGGACAGAGTCGGCTAAAAGTCCCATAAATGCAATCAATTCTCCATTGTCACAACTGCACCACCGCAGCTGCAACTGTACACACCACCATCCCCACATTAAAGTCTCCCCACCCCCCATCACTTTCCACTCATATCCCCCATTGCCATAAACCTTGCCCCATATCTCTTTATGTTCTTATATTTGGTGTGTATGAGTATGTGTATGTATACCCAGAGATGCAAGACTTGAGCTTTTTGGATTTTTGCTGATTTTTGAGGGCTACAAAGGTGTGATATACAACTGGGCAGTGTTCATCATCAAGATTGGAGGGGCATTGGTGGTTGGGTTGCTTAAAGATTTGAGCTTTGCATAGGGGGGGTCATGGAGATAGAGGCGGCGGGTGGTGGGGGTGGTAGAGGAGGGGATATTGAGAGAGGGGTGGTGCATAGGCAGGGGGTGGCTTACTTGGTGTGGGAAGACTTAACAGTGGTGCTTCCAAATTTTGGACAAGGCCCAACCAAGAAGCTGCTTCAAGGGATCAGTGGGTATGCTGAACCTGGTAGGATTATGGCCATTATGGGTCCTTCTGGCTCTGGCAAATCCACCCTTCTTGATTCCTTAGCAGGTCCTCTCTCTCTCTCTCTCTCTCTCTTGTTTCTGTAAACTATGCTTTTAGCCCGCATAGGCTCAGTTGGTCACAGGAATAAAGTTTGAAAATAATGACTCGAGATTGAGTCTCACTGACGTCAGTGTGGGAGCAACCCTCAATTTGAGGGGCTCCTTGTGTCCTATGTGTTCAGCTGAGTTACCATGATTTACATCCTTTCACAGATAATCTGTCGGGCAGGGATGTGGGGGCCTTGGGTTGGGGATTCAACATTTTGGAAACAATGTAAACTATGCTTTTATGGGGCTTGTGTGACTAAGAAGTGCAAACTGGTCTTAACATTTGACAGTGATCATCTGTTTTTGAGTTGTCTTACTTACTTAATCACTTTGCTATGATAGTAGTTGAGAAAGCATGATAGTGTAAAAACATATGTAAACAATCTAAGTTTGTTTTGCATGTAGAATTCTCTTGATGTCACTAAAGACAACAAAAGTGGAGCATATATAGATGTCATCAAGACAACCTTAATTTGGAAAAATTGTTGCTACACATTCATTGGTCCTCTATAGCAGTGTCTGATCTTTTGTGGGCTTTTATTGATCATATCTCTGGAGCTAGGAGTGATGAGAGGAGGGGTGGGTGGGGGTTGTGAGGAAACCAAAATCTTTCTTTTATTTTGGCTGTATTGATTTTCTTGGAGTTTTCGTTTTTTTCTGTTCATCTAGAATGAACTTCAGAAGTTCAGATCTTGTTTCTTTCTAGAAAAGAAAAATTTAATTTTCTTGAAAAAGACAGTTTTGACACTTGAACTACCATTTCCTTTTTGAGGGGAGGGCAGATTATGTCATTAATTAAAAAAAGGATGATGGAGAACTCATAATAAAGTGCTTCAATTGAGAGATGAAGGTGTGATTGATGCATTTGTTTATTTAATTTTTAGAGTGAAGTACAATTAAATGATCCACATTTTAAAAAAAAGCCATTTTTCTTGACCTTCACTCCCTAGTTATTAGGATATCAAAAAACAACAAAAATATCAGTGTCGATTATCATCATATTCATGAGTTGCTACGGTAAGATTTCAAGGTAGATCAGATGTGAAATTCTTCATTTTCACCCCTACGGTTTTTGGGGTTGAAATGTTACATAATGTATTGTCACGTTGTGTAATGAATGTGACACAGTGGCTCAATTAAGTTGGTTCTGACTAAACTCCTAAAGTGGTTAGGCACAGGACATTTGAATAAATGAAAGAATACTGACTTAACCAACTATCTGAGCATGGTGTATTTATTTCTGTGCATGAATTTACATTCATATTATCTCTATTCTATCTTCTTTTTTTTTTTTTTTTTTTTTTTTTTTTTTTTTCTTATATTGCCTTTTTCTTTCTCTTTCCCTCGTGTGAGACATTATGCATAATGGTATTGATTATAGTCCACTGTAGTTGATGTTATGATGTTCCCATGTAGCTGCAGAGGTATCGGTTTAACACAGAACCTGTTTCAGGAAGGGTATTTTTATGGCCCGGGGCCTAACAAGATGGGAATTAAACTTGCTAAACTAGTAGTTGGCAATTAACGGACTTTCTAAAGTAATCTTTTAGACATCATGAGTTCTCTCTGATCTAACGTAATTGCTGAAGTTCTCATGACAAATTCTATACTATTTGATAAGCTCACAATTGATAAATGTTTCTACGATGATTCGAGAAGTATAATTAGGGAATTAGCTACCTAATATGCTGCCACTCCTTTCGATTGTTGAATAATGCTTGGTCTAATTGCAGGTAGGCTGGCCAGCAATGTTGTCATGACTGGTAATATTCTTCTTAATGGGAAGAAGAGGCGACTGGACTATGGTGTTGTCGTAAGTAGCTTCTTTTTGAGCAGTTTATTCTTAATTCAGGTTTTTTTTTTTTTTTTTTTTTTTTTTTTTTTGCCTTCGGCTCTGTTTGGTAAATGGTTGTTAGCTGATTGGATATTTAGATTAGAGGGTATGACTAGTTGATAACATTAGCTGATTGTAGATAGGTGTTTGGTAAATTAACTGTTAGCTGATAGCTGTTCTGTATAAATTCTTTTCTCAAAAAGCTAATTGAAAAAGTTGCTTTTGAGCAGCTTTTTGAATTTTAGCATTTTGGAGTTACAAAAAGCTGATTAACCAAACACTTATATTGGTTTTTTAACCAAGCGAAACACAGCTAATACTGGTCAAATAAGCCAAAATTAGCTGATAAGCTATCACAAGATTCTTTGTAATTTTTCCATGGCTGTCTGTGTATTACAGGCTTATGTTACACAAGAGGATGTGTTGCTGGGAACACTAACGCCTAGGGAAGCTATCACATATTCAGCCAAACTGCGGCTCCCAACTACCATGACTAATCAAGACATAAAAGAAATTGTCGAGGGGACGATCATGGAAATGGGGCTTCTAGATTGCGCTGATCGGCTGGTAGGGAATTGGCAGCTGAGAGGCATAAGTGGCGGGGAGAAGAAGAGGCTAAGCATTGCGCTCGAGATTCTTGTGAGACCTCGCATACTCTTTCTCGATGAGCCAACTAGCGGTCTTGACAGCGCTTCAGCCTTCTTCGTGGTCCAAGCTCTTAAGAACATTTGTCGGGATGGAAGAACAGTCGTCTCTTCTATTCATCAGCCTAGTAGTGAAGTTTTCGCGTTGTTTGATGACCTCTATTTGCTATCTGGAGGCGAGACTGTTTATTTTGGAGAAGCGAAAACGGCTATTCAGGTAATGACCATATGGATATATATCTGTTAAGAGTCCCACATTGATAAAATAAGAGAGAACATATGGGTTTATAAGGCCATGGGTTAGATTAACTAATTTGTTGGATTTAATCTTTTAGTGGTTTGACCCATAAACACACAAAGAATGTTGAGAATTCTGCTCCAGAAATTTCGGTCTGTTCAAGATTTCTTGTTTTCTTTTTTCAGTTCTTTGCTGAAGCGGGGTTTCCATGTCCGAGTAGAAGAAATCCGTCTGACCACTTTCTACGTTGCATCAATTCTGATTTCGACATTGTGACAGCAACATTAAAAGGCTCAATGCGGCTTCGTGTAAGAATGAAATTGTAGCGACTAATGATCGTTCTTTCTAGTACTAATTTAACACATTGTAGAATGGTATTTTCTGTTTATATGATTATCTGGTATTGTGTTTACAGGAAACACACAAAAGCGATTATCTGATGAATATGGCTACTGCTGAGATCAAAGCTATGCTTGTTGAAAAGTTTAGACGATCGGAATACGGTGCGAGGGCCAGATCTAGGATGAAAGAACTCTCGAAAATCGTAAGTGTTTCAAGGTCAAATGTCTTGGCTGTGGACTAGTTAAGTAAAATGCCGATGTGTTGCATTGAGATGTTACATGTTCTCGGTTGCATTGACTAAATACATCTTATTTATTCAATTTGAGTGCCCATCTTAGTATGTTGGATGGAGGCCGCTGAAGGGCCAAGTCCAGCACCAGGTGGCTAGGAGAATTGTTGGGCGGAGACCAAAAGGGCCAAGTCCAGTACCCTGTCTCTTGAAAAAGTGGCGGTATAAAGAAATAAAGTTGCGCATTTGCTACGAGATATAGTTTTTGGCGTAGTGGTAAGCACTTGATCCTAACAAGTGGTATCAAAACCAGGTCACGGGTGTCAGGTCCCGGGGGGAGGGGGGAGAGGTGGAAATTGTTGGGCGGATGAGGGGCCACTTGATCTTAACAAGTGGTATCAGAATCAGGTCACGGGTGGCAGGTCCTTGGGGGGGGGGGGGGGTGGGGAGGAGTGGAAATTGTTGGGTGGATGAAGGGCCAAGTCCAGCACCACCAAGGGATTGTTGGGCGGAGGCCCTACCTCTCAAAAATTGACAGTATAAGACGTAGTGGTAAGCGTTTGATCCTAACATAGTATATTCATTTTATGCAGCAAGATATCGAGATAGAAACGATAAAAGGAAGCCAAGCTGGATGGGGGAAGCAACTTGTGACATTGACTCAGAGATCCTTTAAAAACATGACACGGGATATGGGATATTATTGGTCACGCATAGTTATTTATATACTTGTATCTATAAGTGTTGGTACCCTATTTTTTCGTGTTGGGACCAGTTATACAGCCATCTTGGCTCGGGGAGCTTGTGGTGGATTCGTAACGGGATACATGACTTTCATGTCCATCGGGGGCTTCCCTTCGTTTATAGAAGAAATGAGAGTAAGCAACCTTATTTTGCCCCTCCACATTTACTTATCTTTGTTCGGGAGTTAAAACTATTTTGTTTCTCGTCAGATCTTTACCAAAGAAAGGCTCAATGGACACTACGGAGTTGGAGCGTTTATACTATCAAACTTCCTTTCTTCCTTCCCATTTTTGGTCGCGGTTTCAGCCATTACGGGGACCATCACGTTTTACATGGTGTTCCAGGCCAGCTTTTCTCAATACGTCTTCTTTTGCCTAAACCTGTTTGGGTGTATTGCCATGGTCGAAAGCTGCATGATGATCGTAGCTTCACTGGTCCCCAACTTTTTAATGGGAATCATTACTGGCGCTGGTGTTCTTGTAAGCTAAGCCAAACGAACCTTTATCCCCTCGAACGATCAAACTATTGCGAAATCTTTACCATAAACGTTAATTTTTGCAGGGAATTATGATGATGACTGCTGGATTTTTCCGCTTGCTGGCTGATCTTCCCAAAGTGTTTTGGCGCTATCCAGTTTCATTCATAGGTTACGGCGCATGGTCCCTACAGGTAAGAGGAATGAACTGAAAAACTGGAATTCGTTGGTATTCATAGCTAGATCATTGCCTTTAAGGGGATGCATATCTTATAGTCGGTCCGATTTCTTAGTTGAGCGTAGTATATAAATGTGCAATCTCACTATTAGGTTAAACGTTGGTTGAAATAGAGCACATCCTTGAACTTGGTATGGGGGCCTTAATGCACTTTGTTGAGCATGTTAAAAGTCCCACATTGATAAAATAAGAGAGAACATATGGATTTATAAGGCCATGAGTTAGACTAGCTAATTGGTTTGATTTAATTTTTAGTGTAGTTTGGTTCATGTGCATTATAGCCCAATTGAGTGACCCTAGACAGAACTTGGTATTGGGGCCTAGTGAGTGTATTCCCGCCATTTGTTTAAGCTTGTAGTTGAGTTTTCGTGCATTGTGGGTGCAGGGTGCCTACAAGAATGACATGATTGGGCTCGTGTTTGATCCATTAATCCCCGGGGATCCAACGCTGAAGGGCGAGGATGTCCTCAAAACCATGTTCAAATTACCAATGGATCATTCCAAGTGGTGGGATCTACTCGCCTTGTACTGCCTAATCGTCGTTTACAGGCTCGTGTTCTTCATCGTCCTCAAAGTAAAGGAACGTGCACTACCATTCTTCCGGTCTGTATACGCCAAGAGGACTTTGCATCGGCTCAGCAAGCGGCCCTCGCTCATGAGGCGCCCGTCTCTGTCTCTGTCCTCGAAAAGGTACCATAACTTCCGCTCACTATCGTCTCAAGAAGGCCTCGGCTCTCCAACTCCTTAGGCACAAAAGGTTCATTAGGGAGAAATAAGATATGATAAGAGTGAAGTTTTGAGGCATTTGTGATGTT
This sequence comes from Ipomoea nil, assembly GCF_001879475.1. Taxonomy (NCBI): domain Eukaryota; kingdom Viridiplantae; phylum Streptophyta; class Magnoliopsida; order Solanales; family Convolvulaceae; genus Ipomoea; species Ipomoea nil. The sequence goes on along the minus strand of NW_017618831.1, from coordinate 516,491 downwards.
CATATACCATTACTTATAACAATTTGTGACATATTGTTGGTTTGATCACTTTGATCTGATCAAGTTTCTGCAGTCTTTATGTTGCAATGAAAAGTACTTTGTGTAATAAGTTCTCATAGAATTATCAATATACAATTATGTGTGTCTTTTTTTTTTTTTTTTTTTTTTTTTTTTTTTTTTTTTTACTTGAAACAATTAATATGTAGTAATTCAATTGCAATGTTGGTCCATCAATAGATAAAAACATTATAATCTGAGTTTGGGAATTCAAAATTCTCTCTCAGTTCGTATAGAAAAACTAATATGACCAGCACTTTCTTCTTTAATTGGGTGTGTATGGGGTAAAATTCGGTTTGTGACCCTAGTCAACAAATGACCACAAGCAAATCAGTCTAGATTGTTCATAGTTAACTGAATCAAATAAAAAAGATCAATAGACCGTTTCTGTTGGAAGTCAAACATGTAGCCTTATGATTATTAAGTTAATAGTCTGATTAACTTGACTGAAATTATTCTATGTGGTGAAAATTTCACTTTATGAGAATTCATATATCATTTTCATGTTGGTGAGTAAGTTAGGACACCTAAGTTTTCCTCTTAAATTTTGGGTCACATGGCCATGTGCAGAAAGGGACAGTTGTTCCTCCAAAAATAGAAGGGCATGCATGAGACATGTACATTATTTATGTACATTTACATGTAAGTATGTAACATGTTGTATCACATTGTTAGGCAGACTAAAATCATTTTTTATGTGCAAGCAAAGTTATATCATTATCATATCATCAGCTTCAAATTTATAAATGCCAACAAAGCAAGGTACAAAATACATTCTTGCTCCAGTGTCTGCACATTCGTTTCTTTAAAAAAGTGTTTCAAGCACGGATGAACTATACAAAAAATGAATAGTACTCCCTCTGTCCCAATTTACCTGTCTTACTTTCCTTTTTGGTTTGTCCTAAAATAGTGTCATATTTCTAAAATTGAACATAACTATCACTCTATATTTCTCAATTTACCCTTTTGACTTTCCAAATTTCTAGAGGTAAGTACAATTGTACTTTGTACAAACAACACCTACTTTTGAGGGACAAAATTGAAAAGTTAATAACATTTGTTATGTTGTATTAAAAAACCGTGCAAAAAGCAAGTAAGACACTCAATTAGGGACGGAGTGAGTATATAATATATTATACTTCGATCTATTTATCAAATATTTTGCTTATACAATTTTTCTTCTTCTAATGGAATCTTGAGTAGCACTTAGAGACAGCAGTGAAGAACGAACATCAAACAACAATAATGACGTTAATAAAAGCCCAACTTTTCCTCAACTTCCACAAGCAGCCCAAATTTATTGCTGCAATAAATTACAGCCATATATATGTTTGAAAGTGAGGAATTTTGTTGTTAAAACTAACCTTTGCAGATTATATATTTAGTACATAGTATAAAGGTTGCTTCCCACTTCCCACTTTGTAGATCTTAGTTTCTTCACTTTAATAATAATAATAATAAGAATGGAGATTGAAGCTCCACAGTCTGAAGTCTGCATGGATCTTGAAAATGGGAAGGTGGCAGCAGATGATGATAAGATGATGATGATGATGGGGAGCAAGGGTGGAGATTGGTTGGGGTGGGAAGATCTGACGGTGGTGGTTCCATATAACATTGGAAATGGACCAACCAAGAGGCTGCTTAATGGTGTAACAGGTTTTGCTCAGCCTGGTAGAATCATGGCAATCATGGGTCCTTCTGGTTCTGGCAAGTCCACTCTTCTTGATTCTTTAGCAGGTCAATATATAATCTCCATCTCTCTCTATCTATATCTCTTCTGATATCTAGTCTGATCGGCTCTGTGGGTTTCTAGTACGATGTGGCTAGGGAGATTGTTGGGCAGAAGTCCGTAAAGGCCAGTCCTTCTGGTTCTGGCAAGTCCACTCTTCTTGATTCTTTAGCAGGGGTCAATATATAATCTCCATCTCTGATCTCTCTCTATCTCTATCTCTTCTGATATCTAGTCTGCACCGCTCCGAGGGTTTCTAGTACGATGTGGCTAGGGAGATTGTTGGGCAGAAGTCCGTAAAGGATTAAGTCCAACTAATATCTTGCCTCTCGAAAATGTGTAGATGAATATATAACTATATCTTTTTGACATAGTGTTAAACGCCTGATTTAAGAAGTGATATCAGAGTCTAGTGCTAGGAGGAGATGGTTGGGCGGAGACCAGTAATAAAGACCTTCGCTACTAACTAACTTTTGGCGTAGCGGTAAACCTTGGATAGATCCTAACAGTTACAATGCATTAAATTACTAAAAATCATTACTTTGTTTTGTTAGGATAGTTTAAGTAGTTTAGTTAGTTGTATAAGCATGCCAATATAAATATAGTTTAGTAGTGTCTATAATTAATTGATACGAGATTGCTATCATTTTTGTTTTGCTATAAAAGAAAAAGATGCATGGAGTGATGCCATCTGGACTAATAATAGATCTGCCATGCATGCTAGAGTGTGTTGCAGTTAGTAGGGAGTTGAAATTCTTTAATGTAATTATTGAAGGCATTTCATTACTTGAATTGGTTGATGGACAAAAATAGAATAAAAACTTTGTTACAATTAGAGAAGATAATAATGTGATATGAACCGTACCCACGCCTTAAATATGGGTCGGGTCGGGGCACATCATGTATCGATCCTCGCTGCCTCTTGTCCGCGATCTATTTGGTGAAGCGAGTTAAATTAGTGTGCATTCGGTTTATTAACATCATCTAATATAAACTTAAGTTCTAATTATCTCCTTCTTGGTTGAGCCTCATTCTTATTAACACTTTCTTAGTTGAGCCCATCGCACATGGTCTTTTTAGCTAGTTAGTGCAGTTTACCTCTTATGTCTTTAGATATTTGTTAATTACATTAGTTTTTTAATATATGTGTTAATTATTTAAAAAGTAGGTGATATTTCCTTTCAAAAAAAAAAAAAAGTTGGTATCTAGACAACCACCCAGGTTTCAAATGTCAAAGGGTAGAAAACAACATTAATGAATTTCATTCTTTTGAACGGAAGGTAGATAGGATGAGATAATGTTGTCTGCAGCAATTGTCCGTACACTTTATTAATGTTTTTTTTTCTACCCTTTGACATTTGAAACCTAGGTGGTTGTCTAGATATCATATATGAAACGAGAAATGGGGAAAAATGGGAAAGTGATAGATGTAATTTCATGGAGTATAATTCTCGTCACGTATATAAATTTTATTAGATAAAAAATTAAAGTGAAAGAATAAAAACAATGATCATTATACCCAACAAGTAGAAAACGAAGTAGAAAGTGGGAGCAGATGTAGATCAAAAATTGAACTCAAAGTTACTATATATTTCAATTGTTCCTTTGTTGTGTGTAAATGGGTGATCTGGATCTTTCTTTATCCGTGTAACGGTTCAAGATTCACCTAATTAATCTCCGTTCGCTAGCCTAAAAGGAATCGTCACTTGTAGGAATTAAATCCGGATTTATCCAGGAATTTTTCTCCACAAAGAGAGCTCATTTGTCACTTGAGCTACCCCGTTGGGTTATAATGTTGTTCCATTAATTTGCAGGTAGACTTTCAAGAAATCTTGCCATGACTGGAAATATTCTCCTCAATGGACGAAAGAGAAGGCTCAACTATGGTGATGTGGTAATTTTTTTTATTTAATTATAATAATATACCTCACCCTAATACAAAATTAACCCACAAAAACACTATATATTGCAGGAGAAAAAATTACTAAAAAGCCCCCCTCCTATTTGTCTAAAAACCAATTCAACCCCAAATATTTATTTTGCAAAAAATCACCCAAAACCCTAATGGAGTTGCTCTAATAGTTGCATTGCGAGAATTACACCAAATGTAATGGACTCTTTGTGGGTACTTACCTAAGAAGCCTATGAGTCACACGTAATTCACCTCTCCACCTGACTATATTAAAGTGCCCAAGTTAAATATTTTTATATATATGTATAAAGTAGTAAATATGTAATTTCATCGATATTGTACTTATATATATCGGAATTGAATCCCATGCATGCATACATGCAGGCTTACGTGACACAAGAAGATGTATTAATGGGCACACTCACAATACGAGAAACCCTAACATACTCAGCTCAACTGAGGCTTCCAGGCAACCTTAAAAAGCAGGCCGAGGTAGTAGAGTCCGTGATATCGGAGATGGGGCTCGGAGATTGCGCCGACAACCTCGTCGGAAACTGGCACCTGAGAGGGATAAGCGGCGGCGAGAAGAAGCGGTTGAGCATTGCCTTGGAGATACTGACGACGCAGCCTCGTCTGCTGTTCCTGGACGAGCCCACCACCGGGCTAGACAGCGCCGCCGCGTTTTTCGTGGTGGAGGTTCTCAAGAACTTGGCCGCCGGCGGTGGGAGAACCGTCTTGTGCTCCGTTCACCAGCCTAGCAGTGAAGTCTTTGCGCAGTTTGATGATCTTTGCCTCTTGTCCTCCGGCGAAACTATTTATTTTGGAGAAGCTAAGAATGCTGTTGAGGTATATATAGTATATCATTCGGTTGGCGTGGGTGACCGTGCACTCGTATCTCTTAAAAGAGGTCGGGAATTCAAACCCCATCTCGTATAAAAAAAATAGCCAGCATTTTGCCCTTTAATTGAGCCGGCCCGATGCGAATAGGGATAGGTCTGAACGAACATAAATGAATAAATTTTAGATATTGTTTAATAAACGAACAAATCAGAGTTTGAACATTTGTGTGTTCAATTGCTAAGGAATCTACCATGCAAGTTGAGGGTAAACCCCGCTAATATGTAATAGCCTGTAAATTAGCATTTGTATTTTGAAGTAAATTAAAGAATATATTTATTTAATTTGTTTTCTTAAGTAGTTGCATTTATTTGTGTGTTGTTTTACAGTTCTTTGCAGATTGTGGATTTGCATGTCCAAATAGAAGAAACCCTTCCGACCATTTCCTACGTTGTATCAATTCCGACTTTGACCATGTCACTGCTACCCTCATAGGTTCTCAAAGAATCACTGTAAGTCTATACTACTCGTACTCTCATTTTCTTCTCTTACTTACACGGTCTCGATGAATAGCGTTTTACATTATTTCAGAAACATCTCTTCCCACAAATTCACGAGAATTTTATAAAATGTTTCACCGTACATCAGGACATGTGATGAGTGTTTTTACTTTTTAAGAGCACGCTTATCATTTTCTCTTGTCGTATATGTTGTTTGTTTTTTGCTCAAACATGTTTACCCTATTTAGGATATCAAAGAGTCATCTGGTTCCACTACATACTTACCAACCACAGAGATAAGAGTAAGGCTTCTTCGAAACTACAGATACTCAGAATATGCAAGCAGAGTTAAAACCAAACTTCGAGAAATGTCAAAAATGGTAAGTCTAGATCTATATGCGTGTATGCATCAATTTACGGGTAACTAAGGAATACCGAGGTATTTGCTGTGTCATCACACCCACATTCAATGATTCGACTACAGAACTATGCCCCGGGGGCAACATTTTTTTTTTTTTTTTCTTGAATGCTTAGCAGGATGGAGTAGTAAGAGTGGAAGAAAGAGGAGGAAGGCAAGCAAGATGGTGGAAGCAACTTACAACACTGACAAGAAGATCAATGACAAACATGTCAAGAGATTTCAGCTACTACTGGCTGAGAATAATAATGTACATCGTACTTTCTGTCTGTGTCGGCACTGTCTTTCACGATGTCGGAACAAACTACCGGGCGATCATGGCGAGGGGCGCCTGCGGCGGATTCATTTCCGGCTTCATGTCCTTCATGTCCATCGGAGGCTTCCCATCTTTCATTGAAGAAATGAAAGTAAGATAATTGTGTTCATTGCATCTTCGAGTTCATATATATCGATATATATGGTGTGACATTTGAAGTTTCTCTTGACAGATATTTTACAAAGAGAGATTGAATGGGCATTATGGGGTTGGATTGTTCATCCTCTCAAACTTCATCTCATCATTCCCATTCTTGGTTTTGATGTCTTTTAGCTCAATAGCCATTACTTACAGTCTGGTCAAGTTTCACCCTGGCTTCATCCATTTCACATATGCTGCTGTTGATCTTTTGTGCTCCATTGCTGTGGTAGAGAGCTGCATGATGGTTGTGGCTTCCATTGTTCCCAACTTCACTATGGGGCTCATTATAGGAGCCGGCTTAATTGTAAGTATCCCGTCCAAATGAGTACTCTCAACAGAACCTGGGAGGGTGTGGTTGAGTGGAAGAGACTCATCCATCCTTAACCAAAGGTCAATGATTCGATCATTGGCTTTGGGTATGAAGCAGCCTTAAATTTCCAGGCCAGCTGTCCCACCCAAAAGAGGTGTCTACAATTCAGTGAGGGAATTAGTCATTGTGTTTGACGGTGAAAACCCTGGGTACAGCCAAAAAAAGGGTACTATCAAAAGAGAACGTACCTTTATTTTATCGTAATCACATTAGACTACTAATAAGGAATGCTCATTCTTTATAATGCAGGGAATTATGATGGCTTCGGCTGGTTTTTTCCAGCCATTCCCATATCTTCCAAAGTTCTTCTGGACATACCCTATTTCCTATGTAAACTACATGGCATGGGGTTTACAAGTAAGCTTCTATTAGACATAACTCGGTGTGTGTGTGTGTGTGTGTCTATATATATAATTTCGACAAACTTTGGGAAATGGCAGGGAGCATACAAGAACGACATGTTAGGGCTAGAGTTCGAACCCATGAACTCTAGCGAGGTTAAGCTAAACGGAGAGGTTATCCTGACCACCATTCTTGGGATATCGGTGGAGCATTCGAAATGGTGGGATTTGGGTGCAGTCATAGCCATTCTTGCATCATACAGGCTAGCATTCTTTGTCGTTCTCAAGCTAAGGGAGACAGCCATGCCCTACCTCTACAACCTTTATACCAAAACAACTATGCACCGTATTAGCAAGAGGCCTTCTTTCAGGAAGATCACTCCTCCACCCTTTCCATCCAAGAGACATTACACTATGCATCCATTGTCTTCCCAAGAAGGTCTCAACTCTCCAATTCATTAGGAGGACACACCATATATATATATATATATATATATATATATATATATATATATATATATATATATATATATACATATATATATATATATATATATATATATATATATATATATATATATATATATTTCTAATCAGGTGAGAACCAACCTTAACCTACAAACTACGAACTTGGGAAGAATTGCACCGCAGCTACTACATGATTGCACTGCTACAGCTACCAGACATGCTGACACAATTCACAGGAGTACTCAACCCAAGTGGGACTATACCAGACCAACAACCTCTTACATAGAGTTTCAAATTAATGTTACCGAACAATGAACTATGACTCTTATTTACCATAAAGCAAGGTATTATTCATACTTCTTCACTTCCAAAGTTAAGTAATTATTGTAAAAAAGGTGAATTCAATTTAGATAAATTTCAACCAGGCATTGTCAAACTTGTCACTTGAACTAGGTAACAATGCGAGTTTAGCAGAGGAACGGTTGTTGCTGCCCATAAAGCCGCTAAACAAACGTTGTAATAGAAAAACTTAATTTTAGCTAACTTAATCAAACAATATTAACTGTATAATCAAACAATATTAATAATCAAATTTCACTTGGGATGAAAATTAACTCATGACTTTATGAAAATTTAGATGCACAACTCAAGTACTAAACCATAAAACACCCTCCCAAATTCATTAAAGGACAGCACACTTCAAACAACAAGCCATCAACTACTCATCCATTAAAAAAAAAAAAAAAGTCTAAAATAAATAAAGAAATTCGGTAGCTATCATTCCAATCTTTAGTCAATACATGCCTTGTCCTTGTTTGGTTTGCAAAGCAGAGTATAATTAACTAGCAAACCAAACAACTCTTCTCAATAACAAGAATGGTAACACAATGCCCGCACGAGCTTAACTCAATGGTTCAGTAGGTAGTATTTGGGAGAAGAGACCAAAGTTCGAACCTCGGCGGCGGCAATGTGGGAATTATGTCCGAAGTGGACAGATTCCTTGTGCGCACCGACATTTGGCCATGTCCGCCGAACCATTGAATCACCATGATTTACATCCTCCCAGATGCTCTGTCGGGCCGAGGTGTGGGGGGGCCCCTTAAGGTTGGGGATTCAACCTTTTGGGAAAAGAATGGTAACACAATAGCCCGAAAGGGGTGACTGAGTGGGTGAAGCATAATTTTCACATCAAAAATTCACAAGTTGTTAACACCCTCTCAGTCGAGCCCGAGCCCGTCGTACAGGATTTTCCTAAAGTGGGCTATTACATAAGACCGGGATTACCCAATACACACCCTCGATAGTTGTTATACCATGGTCCAAGGTCCACCTTGCAAGGTGGACCATGGTCCTAAATTGTGTATTTTTAGTATTGGAATTGTGAACTTCTAGAGTATAAATTGTGTTTCTAAGTTTTGAGAATTTGTGAATACAATACAGGGTCATCACAAATTGTGAATTTTTAAAAGGTAAATTGTGAACATTTAATATGTAAATTGTGTATCTTTGGACCCGAGTCCACCTTGGGTCTACATAATAATTTGCCCACCCTTGAATAATGGCTGCAACTCTGCAAGTTTCCCTCATTGGAAAAAAATGGTAACACAAAAATATGGACTTTGATGATTGACTCAATGTAAACAATGTCCATTGCAATCGATAATATCTTAAACAATCTTAGAGGACTATAACTAAATACAAGCATAATAAACAGGAGACACCACCTATCAATCAACCACAAAGATTTTCACATAAAAATAATTTGATTTAAAATAACTTTGTATTATATAAATTGTAAAATATTTGAAAACTTGAAAATTAAAAAAATAAACTAGAGATGAAAAGTGAATAGTATTTTCTATAACTAATTAGGATACTATCATTTCAATTAGTTTCTTAGAAGTTTTTATGGTTTATTTCAATAAGCTCAATACCTCTCTTCAATAGTGAAAATCTCTTTATTAAACTAATCCAAATATATTTTAAAAATTTAGGAATTGACTTGATATATCAAGAAAAACAATTGAGGAAATCCCCAATTGAGTTAGGGTACACTTGGGAGAGTGATTATAGGAGTTATGCACCAACTTCCCCAATGGCCACAGACTGCTCCAATCACAAAAATTTCAATTGGAGAGATAAGGATCCAATACAAGCACTGTGGTTGGAGCACTCCGATCTCACCGCTCTCCCAAATGGAGCTTTAGATTGTCAATTCCCAAAGGGCTTAACACTTCAAGGTTTATACCCTAAAGACATTAAACTATGATGAATAATGTGGAGCCCCACTATGCACTCTCACTAAGCCAAAACACAGTTTCGACCCCATAAAAAATGTAAGGAAAGTTTGGCACAATGATTCCAAAGACCAAGGCTCCATTTGGTGTGTTGGGATAATGAAATTGTACTATCTCAATCAAAATAAAATTTGATCTTAGGAGGATATATTTAGATTCCTTCCTCAAAAGGAATCAATATTCCTTCCACCACACATAGTGAAAGAAAAAGGTACAAGGAATAGACTCTTTTCTAGCATAGTTTCTGCACACCAAACAGATTCTTATTCTCGAGGAATGAGTTCCGCAGAAATCACTCTAAGCCCATTACTCTAACAACACAAGTAGAGAAACCTATATACAAAGAGACTTCTATCCATAAGTCCATAAGAAAAGGTACACAATGTGCAAATGGAAACCGATGGGAAGTTTGCCAACTCTCTCTTTCAGCAAGAGTAAGTTCTCTAGGCACTAATAATATTACAACTAGGTAAAATCTGGAAAATTAGAAGATATGTAGCTTTCTACAGATTTCATTTACAAAGTTTAAACACAACCAACCTGAGTATATCCACAAGCTTAGCTGTTCATTTCAGCAGCTTCCACATTATTACAATCTTGTTGATTTACCACTTTGAGCATCGGGCACATTCTGACCGAATGCCACTGATTACCTGTCATGAGAAAGATTTGTATTATGTAAAATCTACAAATAAGCCCCGGCTTTTCTAACTGCTAAACAAATGAGAAACCACAATTCCAAACCATATGGGAAGAAATGGAAAATAAGGCAGATACATAAATTCCCTTGATTTACCCCTTATAAAGCTGTAAACTATAATAGCAGTAGAATAATAAGACAGCAACATAAGTGACTTCTTGTGCATCAACTTCATAAACAAAGAAAAGCCAAATTATTAATGAAAAATGGGCAAAAATGGATTGTATTTTGCAATTACAGGGAAAAGGAAAATCTGAGTTACAATATTTGATTGTTCAAATGCCAGACGTGTACTACTAATGGTTAGGAAAGTTACAAAAAAATATGAAATTGAAAAAATTAAATCAGAGACAACCTTAAGGTTTTTATAGGTTTGTCAAAGTTAAATATGGTAACTAAGTTTTGTTATCATTTGACACACCATTCTCAACTCTTCCTTCAAAGCTATGATATGGAACTTCAATCATAGGCTTTGGTAATGGGCGCCCACCAAAATCCTCTGGAAAGCATTCAAAATCAGGGCCAAAATTGAACTTCACAACACAATTAGGCTGGTTGGGAAGTGTGTACATAGAAGCAGCTGGATAGTAACGACCACCATAAAGATCCTTGAAAGCAACACCTTGACATATGCCATTTTTGAAGAAAGATATCTCACTCCCTGGTCAACCAAAATCAGCACATGGTTTTGATGTTAGAACTACATGAACTATAGAAAAAAAAAAAAAAAATCATATCTAAATGAAGAATTGTAACTAAATCCAATTTTATATGTGTGCAGCAATCAATCATTTTGCCTTTATTTCAACAGAGTTGTGTTGATAAAGAAAAGTCATAAGCAACTAGATTTGAGGATCTGGAAACAGAACTATGCATCATTATCTATGATTCTATTCAGTTCACAAATCACAACCATAATGATAGCATAAGGCGCATTTGAGCCAATGCATTAGCAGTTGAAGAACACAAGTGCATCTAAAATAAACCATTTCAAATTTGACTCCCTGCCCTAGATCCTCCTAGAATAACTTAATTGATAGGTTCAGGATATGGGGAGAGATAGAGTAGTATAATGTGAAAATCTGTAACAAACTCAAATTACTTAAGATTATAAAGATCTATTTTTTTTTTGTACATCTAATGGGGGATGGGGGTGATGGGATTTGGACACAGCTCTATTTCTACACCCTGAACCCACATTGTTAGCAATGCCCTCTTTAGGTACTATAATTGGCTTTGAATCTGATCTCCACATAATATATATACCAAAACAAAAAAGAAGGCCACAATACCCTTCATTCTTTTGCAACTGAGCGAATTTATAAAAGATGTGCCCACAACTATAGACTAATTAAGCATTCTAATCAACAGTTCTTTTGATTAAAAAGAGAGCTGTTGTTATTCAATCAAACATCCAGTAGCATGCTTGAAGGAAGCAATTGCTGTCCGAGTGGTATTTTTATGGCAGATATGTAAGACAAAGCTAGATAAGTTATAAAGATAGGTTTTTTTAGAAGATAAGTTTGGTGTGGAAGCAAATGGGATGCCTTCATATAGGTGGACAATCTATGCATATTATAAACTACAAATAAATCAATAGATAAAGCCAGATGAATCCATTGAAGTGGTTACAAGGTAATAGAACAACTGGATCCTCAGCCCTCTATAAATAATTCATTATCAAATCCACAATCACACACATAAAAAGCATATAATGCAGTCATCAGTGATCATATAAAAAAGGCGGAAGGACAAATACAGGTAGAGCAGAAAGTGAGCAATGGCTTACCAGGCACAATTTTTGGAGGGTCCTCTTTAGGGTCAGATGAGCACATATACCTCTGTCCCTTGTACCAAACAAGGCGGGGTGGATTAGGCGCATACTTTTCCCCATCTGGCAAACTGATATAAAATCCAAGAACATCGTCTTCACCATATCCTTCTTCCCCATACTTCTCCCTAAGTGCCTTGTGTATCTTGCTCCCATCAATATCTCTATAGCCAAAGCTATTCCCATCGTACCCAACCGGCGCCTGAAGGTCCCCTTTTTCAGTGGACCACCCCAGCCGTGTATGCCCCGTCTCCCCCAACTTCATCACCTTAATCTCAAAATACCATGCCCCTTCTTCCACCCCTCTCGTGGCCCTTACCATTCTGTAGCCTTTAGTACTTCCAGCACTCAATCTATCCTCGCTCACCTCAACTTTCTCTGCCTTGTAGGCCTTCGAAAGGCATATTTTCATCTCTGGTCCATCGTCATTCTTATCCGGGAACCTCGGAATCGGAGTTATCAGCACCTTGTCCTCCGCTTCCTGTTCGTTCCCATTCTTCTTATTCCCGTTCTGGTTGCCGTTGTTTTTGTTCTTCTTCTTCCCCTTTCTCGAAGTGGGCTTCGTCCACACATTGTTATTCTTCTTCTTCGATTTTGCCTTCTTGCTACTCTTCGAAGCGGGCTCTTTCGCCTCGGTAGTAGTCTTCGTCGGCGTAGTGGTGACTACCGGAGTGTCCAAGGGCATATCAGTAATTTCACCCTCGGCTCGTTCCACATCTGGCGGCTGAGCCGGCGACGACGGGGTTACAGGAGATAGTGGCTTATGCTTCTTCGTAGGAGGCTCCAATTCCTCCTCCTCCTCAATCTCTTCGTCCTCTTCCTCTTCTGTTTCAGACGCCTTGGCCAATTTCGCCGGAGACTTGCGTTTCGCAACCGAATTATGATTTTCGGACTCGGGCGGCGCCGTGATTTCAGAAGCGGCGGCGGCTCCTCCGTTGACGGCGGCGGATGGCGGCGTTTCCGTCATGGGAGAGTCGGCGGCGACCGTCGCTGTGGCGGTGGTGTTGAGGGAGGATTCGTTGCTCTCGTCCTCCGTGTCTCTGTAGGTTGCTCTCAGGTCCTCCATCTTTACGACTCACAAGCGTGCCGGATTGCTGGAAAAGGATTATGTAATATTTATAGTAACGTGTTGGGCCTTTTTCCAAATAGCCCAGTGAATTAAGGCCCAAAATAGAACATGAGCCTCCAATAGCTCTTTAATATTACCCATTTAACTCTTGGATCATAAATAGGACATTATTAATCTTTTATCTTGGCAAATTATATCGTGCGCTCTAGCCCAAAATGACGTCGTTTTGTTTTTTGTTTTTTTTTTTTTTATAGAAATTTTGTACATAATTATATAACATAATACACATACACTTTTCCGATGTTTAATGTTAACTTCTTAAAAAAAAATCTCCATGTTTCGAATATACATAATTGTATAATAGAATGTACATAATTATATAACATAATATACATACACTTTTTTGAAAGGATAATACACATAATCTAACATAATACATAATACACATAAACCCTTAACATAATACACATAAACACTTAACTCTTAAAAAAATCTCTTGTTTTGAATGTACATAATTGTATAATAGAATGTACATAATTGTATAACAGAATACACATACACTCCGTCGCGTCAATTCTCCACACAATTTAACAAAACGACATCACTTTGGGAGGGCGGGGCGCACATTGCTATGTGCGCCGCGGTGCACGGTATAACGATTGCCTTATCTTTATCTTTTCTTCTTTTTTTTTTTTTTTGAAAAACCATATAACCAAATTTCATTAAAATAAGTGTCCAATACAATGCGGTAAGGAAGTAGACCAAATAAGAGGATCAGGTCGCGAACATGCCGCCCTAGCTAATACATGAGCAGCTATATTCACTGATCTCGAAACATACTGGATAGACACCATATCAAAGTGCCGTTGTAGATCCCGACATTCACTCAGAATACAGCCTGCATAGGTATAGTCTCGTAAGGAGCATTTTAGCAACTTACATATCATCCGACAATTAGAGTGTATTATTGTTTTTAAAATACCCCTCTCCTTGGCCCAGGAGAGAGCTTCCTTGATCGCAAATTATGCTGTGCAACTGAATGCACCTTGCAAGGTGCATACGGTTGCAAAACGGCGCCGTTTTGGTTAAAAAAAAACGCGCGTCCCACTTAAAGAAGAAATCAGGTTCGATTCCCGGCAATAGCATTTTTATATATCCAGAAATTCATAACTATATAACTACAATTTCATAACTATATAACCACAATTTCATAACTATAGATCCACAGTGAATGAATGAAATAAAAATCCACAATGAATGAATGAATGAAGTAAAAATCCACAATGAATGAATGAATTAAATATCCACAATATATGATTGAACTAAATATCCACAATGAATGAACTAAATATCCATAAATTCATAACTATATAACTACAATTTCATAACTATATATCCACAATTTCATAACTATAGATCCACAGTGAATGAATGAAATAAAAATCCACAATGAATGAATGAATGAAGTAAAAATCCACAATGAATGAATGAATTAAATATCCACAATATATGATTGAACTAAATATCCACAATGAATGAACTAAATATCCATAAATTCATAACTATATAACCACAATTTCATAACTATATATCCACAATTTCATAACTATATATCCACAATAATGCTATTGCTGAGAGTCGAACCTGATTTTTTTTTTTTAAAAGTGGGACGCGCGTTTTTAATCAAAACGACGTCGTTTTGAACCGTATGCACCATGCGCATGGTACATTCGGTTGCACAGCATAACTATTGTTCCTTGATAGCTATGGCCTCAGCTAAATGAACATCATCCATGCATCGTACCTGGCCATTCTTCGATGCCACAAAGCTACCATTTGCTTGTGTAATCACAACACCGTAGCTAGCCTCGTGTGCGACTGGAAAAACCCATATTGGCAGGAAAAAATAAAAAATATTTGTGAGTTTAAAAGATTTTAGGTATTGGCCTGCAACAATGGGTTAGTTTTGGGCCAGAAATTAAAAAAAAAAATGTAATTATATATTGGCCCAGCATTTTTTATATTAAAAATTATATTTTATAAGGGTCAAATAGGCCTCTAAACTTTAGCTAAAAGTGTAATTAGGTCCCTAAGTTTTTAAAAAGAGCAATTCAACACTTAAACTTGTCAAAATGAGTAAATAAAACCCATGAACCGATAAATGATATGTAATTACAGGTCATTTTAATTCCGGCTAAAAAAATCTGGCGACGACCAAGTCGTCGCCGATCGCCATCTACGGCGAAAGGCAACCAACTGGCCGCCTTTCACCGGATAAGGCAACCTTTTTGGTCGCCTCTCCAGTGGAGAAGACGACTGGACTGGTCGCCTTCTCCGCACTTGGAGAAGGCGACTAGTCCGGTCACCTTCCCCGGGGAAGGCAATTAGAAAGATCGCCCCTCTAGTGGAGAAGGCGATTGGACTAGTGGCTTTTTCATCGGACTAGTGACCCACTCAACAAAATCTAGTTTAAGTGTGAACCTTAAAGTCAAGTATTGTCGCTCCACTTTACTACTTACATTTTAACAAATGTCATCTTTCGATAACATATGATACATACATGAGAAGTTTAAATTTAAAATAAAAAATAAAAAATAAATAAAAGGTTGTTTGATATCTTGAAGATGCGAGCGATTTGATCTATGAGATTGGATCCATGACCCCCTCGTGTTAAAAGGTTCTTGAGAAGTGCAAAATAAGCTATAGGAAACGTTGACCAAATAATACAAGGAACGTGATATGCATATCATCTTGAAATGCAGATTGCAGAACATGCATGTAGGTGTCTAGCTATCTAGTTTTTCCTTCAAAGTCAATAAAAGGTGCGCCATTATATAAATCCATTTCTTCAAAGCTGACCTATTGCGAACACTATTTTAGTCGACTCTATTATACAATTAAGATTATTATAAAGTAATTTATCTCTTTTGTATGATTTGTATAACCCATTATATAAAAAAACAGAGTTTACCCAGTACATATCCTCAAATAATAGTTGTATCCTATCATTTTATAATTATCAATAAATGGCTGCAAAAGTTGCATCATGAAGTTAGTCTTTTCTCTTTCTATCTTTCTATACTTTATTTGCATGGAGTATAATGTAAATTTTCTTACACAATTATTATTATATATATGCTCTAATATGATGTTTGCTTAGTGAGAAGCTAATTAAGTGATAACCCAATTGCAGGCTGACTTTCAAGATGCCATCTTCACATGGCAAGTCTGCTGTAATTGGAGGCTGTAAATCACTTCTTCTTTGTTGTCCTCTTCTTGTTTTCTTGACTCTTGCATTGCTGTTTCCAATAGGGATTTGGACTAATTATTGCCCATCATCTTCTTCTTCTTCTTTAAGATTCTTGTTAAGTTCTTTGTATTCTTCATCTTCATTAGATAATGAATCAAGATCTAAGCTTGAGAGTAGTGATGATTCAAATCCCCCCACCAATCTAAGCCATTTGGTGTTTGGGATTTTGGGGTCGGAGAAAGCATGGCACCACCGGAAACCCTACGTAGAGTCGTGGTGGCGGCCGAACGCCACCCTAGGGTTCCTCTTGTTGGACAAACCCCCGGAGGGGGAGCTCGTGCCGTGGTCTCCAGCCTCTCCTCCCTATCGAGTGTCTGACAATATAAGTCGGGTGTTAGAAGAAACTAAACATGTAGATTCACGTGTGGCCCGGATGGTCCACGGGATCATGGAGACGGTCCGGGATGCGCCTCAACGGGCTAGGGGGACGTTGCCGAGGTGGGTCATCATGGGGGACGACGACTCGATTTTCTTGGTGGATAATTTGGTGGATCTTCTTGCTCAATATGACCACACTAAGTACTACTACATTGGGGGGCATTCTGAGTTCATTCCTGCAAATTATCACTTCTCCTTCAAGAACGCCTTTGGGGGAGCTGGAATTGTGTTGAGCTTTCCTTTGGCCATGGCCATGGCGGATGGCATCATGGATTGCCTCAAGAGGTATTCCTACCTCCATAGTTCTGATAATACTACTGCCTTTTGCATTGCTGATCTTGGAGTTAATCTCACTCCTCACCAAGGTTTTCACCAGGTATATATGTGTATTAAATATTAACCTTAAAAACATTAAAGTTTAAACCATTTAAGGTTAGTTTTGCTCAAAACGATGTTATTTAAGTGAAATAACTAATTAAAAAAAAAGAAAAAAAGAGCAAATACCAATTTTGATCTCACGAGTATTAGCAAAATGACAGTTTTGATCCACATATTTAATTTCTACCAATTTCATCCACGACTATTGTTTTACTACCAATTTTTATCCACAACTATTGTTTTAGTGCCAAAATTCATCACGTCGGTTACCCCTTCGTATAAGAAATGCCAAAATATGATATTTAAAGGTATTTTGTCATTTTTCAAATTAAGATCCCAATTTTAACATGAATACAGGGATTTAAGCCCTAAGATCTATCCCAATTTGTAATTCTCCTCCTCAAATTAAGATAGGATGAGGAGGAGAACTGCGAATTGAGATCAATCTTAAAGCTTAAATTCATTTATTAATGCTCAAATTAGAATCTTAAGTCGAAAAGGACGAAAATGCCTTTAAAATTTTTAAATTTCGACATGTCTAAAATGGAAGGGTGACCGGTATGATGAATTTTGGTACTAAAATAATAGTCGTGGATGAAAATTGGTACTAAAACAATAGTCGTGGATGAAATAAAATTGGTAGAAATTAAATATGTTGACCAAAACCGTCATTTTGCTAATACTCGTGGGTCAAAATTGGCATTTGCTCTAAAAAAAAAAAAAAAAAAAAAAAAAAAAAAAAAGAATAACGGCTAAAAGGCTGACTAGACAGCTTAATTGGTGCTTAGTCGGTGCTTAGGAGGCCTATGTGGTCAGCGCCTAATCAACCTAAGCGGCCTAGTCGTCGGCCGCTTAGACCACGAGATACGCTAGGCAGCCGGTTAACGCCTAACGTCTGAACATATATTAATTGATTTCTAGACGGGATTTTTGCAATAGAAATAAATTACTTATTGGTACAACCGTACAATTCACGTGCTTCTTAAAATATATAATCCTATGTATATTATATTACAGATTGATATGCATGGGGACATATCGGGATTCTTATCATACCACCCAAACGCGCCGTTAATATCCCTTCACCACTTTGACATGGTGAACCCGATCTTCCCCTCCATGAACAGAGCCGAATCGGCCCGACATTTCATGGCCGCCGCGAACTCCGACCAACCTCGTATGTTGCAGCAGCTGATCTGCTTCCACCGGCCCAGGAACTGGTCGTTCTCCGTCGCCTGGGGATATTCCGCCAACATTTACGAGAAGATCATGCCCAGGAGCTATCTGCAGAACCCCATCGAAACTTTTCAGACATGGTACCCCAATCCCCGGCAGCCGAACTGGATTTTCGATGTCCGCAAACGTCCGACGACGGACCCGTGTCTTGTCCCTCACGCTTTCTTTCTTGAGTCGTCGGTGACTGGGAGGGATGAGATTGTTACGACGTACCGGCGGTCGTGGCGGCGAGGGTTGCCATCTTGCTTCGCCGACCAGTCGGCTGATCGGATTTCCAAGATTGTAGTATACTCACCCGTCACAAAGCTTGCAAAGGTATGTTTTACTATGGATTGCCGGAGGTTTTATGCATTACCATTACTTTCACCTTCTTATTGCTTTGCATATATATTTTTTCCATTTTCTTTAGAAAAAGAGTTAATTTCAACGGAAGTCCTTTGTACAATTCCAAACTTAGTTTCACGTTATTATTTTTGTCATTTAACTCAGATTATTTTTTTTGACACTTTTAGTCATGATTTTTTTTATTTTTAGTAAGGGTATTTTTTGTCTTTTCAGAGATTTATTTGACTATTTTTCTTAATAAAATAAACTAAAAAGTCAAATTGTTCTCCAACTGAGGACCATTATGACACGTTCAACGAGCACATATAGAACACACACTAGGCACCCAGTTCATGCAGTTGTTATATTATAGACCGCGGTGCATAATCGATTATGCACCGCGGCTCATATACGGCGCCGTTTCTTTAAGTAAAGAAACGACCCGCCGTTAGAGTTAACGGAGTCCGTTTGTTTGGTGTATTAAATACCAACTGATACTACAGTATATCCAAATCGACACTGCAGTTATATCAAAATGATACTGTAGTTATAGTGAAATGAAACTGCAATGTATATAAACTGAAACTGAATAACATTTCACATATTTGAGTGTATATTGTACAATGAAGCTGTAATTATATCAAAATGATCATGTAGTTGTGTTTTAATAAAACTATAGTGTATATAAAATAAAATTAGATAACATTTTCACATATTTGAGTCTATAAATATGGAATGAAACTATAGTTATATCGAAATGAAACTGTAGTTGTGTTCAACTGAAACTGCAGTGTATATAAAATGACACTAAATAACAAGGTTACTTTTTGCAAAAGGGTGCGAAACGGCGGAAATAAACACTGTTAATTTTCATTTAAAAAAAAAAAGACGCGCGGTGCATAATCGATTATGCACCGCGGTGCATAATATAATTTGCCCAGTTCATGCATGTAGTTTTTTTTTTCTTTTCTTTTTTAGTTTTTTTTTTTTTTTTTTCTTTGACAAAAATTAAATTTATCAATAAAATCTCTTTTTCCCCACATCCCTTATCTATCTTCCATATCATTGAAAATGTGGAAAAATATGAAAAACTCTCAATGAGATGCTTAAGAGCAAATTAAATATACACAAAACTTGTATATATAACATTACAATCATCCAATTTTAAAATAGTGTGTAAGAGCATATTCAATAGTACTAAATATTTATAGGTCCACAAATATACGAGATAGAGAAAAGTGAAAGACAGTTGCCCATCACTTCTCTTTGCACCCAATGGACAAGTGGAGTCCCGTAGGGATGATCTAAAGCTATCGTTATCTCTATAATTTTTTCTAAACTTTCAAAAGGGAACCTGCGATCATATTATTACAATTGAAATTTATTTATCATTTCATTTACATCCCTATAATTTCAAGTCATTTTTAACAACGCGCGTAACAACAACAAAATTTAATTTTTAAAAGGTTGAAAGATGGTAAATTTATGGGATTGTTTGTGAACGTACGGATTTATCATTCAATGTGAGCCTTTAACCTACCATAAAACAATTATGGAAAATCAATTACAGTTTAAATGTAATGAAGACTAAAATTAGGATTTAGGAACGACAATGCAACAATTCTCAAATTAAAAAAAAAAAAAAAATTACTTCTTAAAGGGTAATTTGCCAATCGCAAATGTAACCATAATCAATTAATGTCATTAACTTTTTAAAAATTTCAAACCTTCCAGTATTAATAAGTCATTAATATCCTATATATTTGTTTCAGATTGGTAGAAGTGAATGCTGTGATGTAACGATTGATAGTGTTGACTCCGAAAACGCCGTCATCAAAACTAGAAGATGCATGGCAGATGAAATCATTGCTTGATTCTTGAGGCATGCATGAATGGCCACAACATTTCTTCCAAACAAAATGTATATAAACCAAGAATAAAAAAAAATGTAATGTTTATGTTGAATTCGATCTTTTGGTCGAAATTCATGTTATTAGAGAAATGTTGTTTTTTCTTTGAGCTGTGAAATTTTATCTAACGAAGAAATTGTACGTTTAGAATCTATGAATATATATAAATATATAAATATATATATATATATATATATATATATATATGTGTGTGTGTGTGTGTGTGTGTGTGTGTGTGTGTGTAAGACTGTTACATTTTTTGTTATTGCATGCGTTAAATACTTTTATATATCTAACGAAGAAATTGTACGTTTAGAATCTATGAATATATATATATATATATATATATATATGTGTGTGTGTGTGTGTGTGTGTGTGTGTGTGTGTGTGTGTGTGTGTGTGTGTGTGTAAGACTGTTACATTTTTTGTTATTGCATGCGTTAAATACTTATATATATATATATATATATATATATATATATATATATATATATATATATAATATTTTGGACAATCCTTGGTATCTTCTCCCAAATATTGCATACTGAATCAGTGAGCTAAGCTCGTGCATTCTTAATTTTAATTTTAAGAATCATATCACTCGGAGACGTTTATTATACAAATAATAATAATAGAGGTGAAACTTTGGAAGAATAACCAGGGATCGAGTCTCACCAGCGGCAGTGTGGGAGCAACCTCTCAAAGTGAGGGGGACTCCTTGTGCGCAGTGAGCACCGGTCTAGCCTCTGTGGTTCATGTTCAGTTGAGTCACCATGATTTACATCCTCCCAAATGCTCTGTCGGGCCGGGGTGTGAGGGCCCTTAGGGTTGGGATTCAGCCTTTTGAAGAATAATAACTTTTGTTATACTTTATGAGCATATATATTGCTAGCTTTTAATGAAAGTTTTTTTTTTTAGAACCGTTAATGAAAGTTTTAATTACGCACTAATTGTATGTTTATTTTATCTAACGTACGAACCAAAAAAAAAAAACATTTATATTGCAAAAAGAACATAAAATGTTCAATTTAAGACATTTTTCATTAATATAATCTCAAACAAAGTATTTTAAGTCAATTAAAACTTGAATTCTTGATCAATCATGAGCACTAAAAATCTACACTACATATACGACAATAATAGTAATACATCCAAGCTAGAATTTCACATCAAATGATGAGGTGTAGTTTCTTTCTGCAAAGCAAAAGTTTACTAGCCTTCAAAATAAGAAAGAAAGATATTTTCCCAATTTAATTAGTGTAAATACTTTGAAGCCACGTCTCAAAATTGATTGGAGTTTAACAATTCTAAAAAAAAAAAAAATTTCCCTACATCACCCCAACTGCCAATTCCCCCAATTGATGAAGATTATGGGGAAAAAAAACTTCCACATTAGGTTTTAATTAATTAACTAAAACATTGCAATATGAAAAGGGAAAATGTAATCACTTGCTAAGTTATAAAATATTTTAAGATAACTCCAGCTAAGTTGAATGCTTATTATGAAATTGTGAGACGTCGAAAGATCTTTGAAGAGATGAAAAAAGTCCTTGCTATAATTGAAAAAAAGCCCTTGCCTAAAATAGGTTTCATTGGAAAAATCATCAAAAATATCAAATTTGTTCAAAATATGAAAACTTGGGGTGTAAAATGACAAAAATGATAGTCTAAAATCAAATTTAAAATTGCCACAAAAAACAAGAGACATCTGCTCAAATTAACTCAAAAAATATAACTTTGAATTCACAGTCAAAAATTTCGACCACTGAAAAAGTGGTTGGAAATTCTACCACTTTGATGATCAAAAAGTATGTTTTTTTGGATGTTTTAATTTTTTGCTAACTCGAGGCCTATGGTTAAGTTAGAGAAGACCTATGTCATCTCATCTATTTTTTTTTTTTTTTGATAAAAACGGAGGGTGATACCCAAGAGTCATGAGTGTCTACTGAAAGTAGCTCCTAGAATATCTTGCTTGAGAAGATCATCTATCTCCGGAGGTGCTTCCTTGAGCGTACGACAACCCACTGGATTTGCAAAGGCTGCCTTCGCCAGAAAATCAGCTACCATGTTTCCCTCACGTGACACATGCACGTATTTCACGTGCGGAATACCCTCAGCTTCCCTTATGCACCGCCATATGATGTTGCATACTTTGGTACCTGTCTTTTGATTCCTGTGTATCCTGTCAATGAGCTGCTTAGAGTCACTTTCTACCATGAGCTTCTGTATGCCTTCTTGCCTTGCCAGGCGTAGACCGTGGAACACTCCCCATGCTTCCGCTTCGAGCACATGACACCGCCCGATGTTGGACGAAAAACCTGCACACCAAATTCCGGCTTCATCTCAGATCAGGCCGCCACATCCAGCCGTCCCTTGTCCTTTGCAGCTACCATCAATGTTAAGTTTATGCCATCCTCTATCCGGTTTCTTCCATCCAGCCTGCTCATTGGCCGTCTGCATGGCCCCAGTCCCCGGGTGTAAACGTTTGTTGAAAGCCCCCTTGACTTCCACATCGTACTTTGCGAGCCACTCGAGTTTTTCCTGCATCCTCAGAGAACGGTTATTAAAAATCCCTTCATTTCTCCAACGCCATATCCACCACATCCTCGCCCCAAAACGGGTTTGCCAATCTTTATCAAAACCATATCTTATATTGCCGGCAAGGTTGACTTCTAACCACTGGTCCCAAGGAAGGGCGTTCAGCTTCGCATACGTGCTTCTGGGGATGACTGCTTCCCAGAGACCCGTCACCGCCGAACAGTCTCGAAATAAGTGTTGCAAGTCCTCAATCTTACCTGCACAAAGGAAACAAAAAGGGTCATCTATTAATTTTCGTCTGGCTCTTTCTGCATTCGTCATAACCTTTTTATGGCGTACTAGCCACAGAAACAGATTAACTCGTGCAGGAGCACGAATTCTCCAAATGCGTCTCCACATCTCATCAGTAGGGTAGCCGTGATTATCCACCAGGGTATCATACATGGAACTATAGTAAATTTACCACTGATCTCTAAGCCCCATCCTGGTTCATCGTCCATATCCAATGTCGTTAAAACTTTCCCCGCTAGTCTTTCCATGGCTTCATATGTTAAGGCATGCTCTAATAACTCCCACTTCCATCCCCTTGCCTCATCCCAGTAGTCCCGAACCATACCATATAATTCTGGCAGAGGAAGAGGCGTCTTGAGCTGCCCAAACAGTGGTTCCGGGAAAATCCACTTGTCCATCCAGAAGCGTGTTGTAGCACCATTTCGGACCACACATGAGACTCTTTGGGACCACATTAGGTTTTAATTAATTAACTAAAACATTGCAATATGCAAAGGGAAAATGTAATCACTTGCTAAGTTATAAAATATTTTAAGATAACTCCAGCTAAGTTGAATGCTTATTATGAAATTGTGAGACGTCGAAAGATCTTTGAAGAGATGAAAAAAGTCCTTGTTATAATTGAAAAAAGCCCTTGCCTAAAATAGGTTTCATTGGAAAAATCATCAAAAATATCAAATTTGTTCAAAATATGAAAACTTGGGGTGTAAAATGACAAAAATGATAGTCTAAAATCAAATTTAAAATTGCCACAAAAAACAAGAGACATCTGCTCAAATTAACTCAAAAAATATAACTTTGAATTCACAGTCAAAAATTTCGATCACTGAAAAAGTGATTGGAAATTCTACCACTTTGATGATCAAAAAGTATGTTTTTTTAGATGTTTTAATTTTTTGCTAACTCGAGGCCTATGGTTAAGTTAGAGAAGACCTATGTCATCTCATCTATAACCCATGACTTTCCCATAAACTAATTTTATTTAATCATCTAAATAATCAACATATTTTAGTTTTCAAAATTTTCAATCAACTTTCATTTTTAGTTAATTTCCGGATTAGTTATAGTACGTCTAAATCATTTCTTTAGTTCAATCCATCATTATTATAAAGTATGGAAAGTACACCGTTAGATGTAACTGAATTTGTCTAGACAATTAAATAGATTTGTAAGGAATATTAGAATGGTATTTAAATTATTTTAAAATGTTAAAATTAGTTTTGACTTTTAATTAGATCATATTAAGTCCATTATATAGTTTATAGAGTTTGCTTTGTTAGCAATTTAATTTGCACGTTCGAATTTTATCAAGAATCCAAAAAGAAAGGTATAAATTTAGTCTTATTGTAGGCATTATATTAATGTACAAACATTTGAAGATTAATAACTCACTTAAGCTAAGACATATTCCGTGATTTATTTTCTCCACCTTCAATTCAACGTACGTCTTCAGGACCTTATATTAAGTCTTTAACTATGCATTTTTTATCCCATTTAGTATTTTGATATTTTTTTTATCAAATACGGTGACATTATATTGTTAAGAATTCAAGATTTCTCCCATATTTTTTTCATGGGTTATTGTTATACGTACAAAAACTAATCACTCAATTAAGCATTTCCTATCATGTTGAACATTATAGACATCCTTGGACAAACTCTAACCCCCGGCACCTGAATTAACGACTAAGGGTCCGTTTGAAAAGTAGGAAAATGACTTCTGGAAAATGAGTCATTTTTCATAAAACATTTTCCTTTTCAATATTTGGTTGCATTTTGGAAAACTTGATGTGTTTAGTTTATTTTCAAGAAAAATGAGTAGAATTGTATGTTTAAACACTTTGACATAAAATGACTTCCCTCAAATTTTGACAGAAGTCATTTTCCGCCAAAATGGCTCCATTTTTCCCAGTTAATGAAAAATGTTTTCTGTTGACTGGATTTTGCAGAAGTCATTTTCCAAGTTTCCAAACGGATCATAAATCGAGTAACAACTACATGCATAAACATATTTAATCCGGTTCAATTAAAAATCAATAATGGGATATATATTTCAAAATAGTCCAATTAAGGATTGTATTAACTTAGAAGTAACTCTTCAAGAGAAGTGAGGATTATATATAGAAGCAAAGGGACTAATCATCAACAACTAACAAATCGCTACAAAAGTTGCATCATGAAGTTAGTCTTTTCTCTTTCTTTCTTTCTATACTTTATTTGCATGGAGTATAATATAATGTAACTTTTCTTGCACAAGTATTATATATATATGCTCTAATATGATGTTTGTTTAGTGAGAAGCTAATTAAGTGATAATAACCCAATTGCTGGCTGACTTTTAACATGCCATCTTCACATGGCAAGTCTGCTGTAATTGGAGGCTGTAAATCACTTCTACTTTGCTGTCCTCTTCTTGTTTTCTTCACTCTTGCATTGCTGCTTCCAATAGGGATTTGGACTAATTATTGCCCATCATCTTCTTCTTCTTCTTTAAGATTGTTCTTAAGTTCTTTATATTATTCATCTTCATTAGATAATGAATCAAGATCAGAGCTTGAGAGTAGGAATGATTCCAATTCCCCCACCAATCTAAGCCATTTGGTGTTTGGGCTTTTGGGGTCGGAGAAAGCGTGGCACCACCGGAGAGCCTACGTAGAGTCGTGGTGGCGGCCCAACGCCACGGTAGGGTTCCTCCAGTTGGATAAACCCCCCGGGGCAGAGCTCCTGCCGTGGCCTCCCAGCTCACCTCCTTATCGGGTGTCTGACAATGTAAGTCGGGTGGTGGAAGAAACCAACCATGTGAATCCCCGTGTGGCCCGAATGGTCCACGGGATCATGGAGACAGTCAGGGATGCGCCTCAACGGGCTACAGGGACGTTGAGGTGGGTCGTTATGGGGGACGATGACACAATATTTTTGGTGGATAATTTGGTGGATGTTCTTGCTCAATATGACCACACTAAGTACTACTATCTTGGGGGGCATTCTGAGTTCATTCATGCAAATAATTACTTCTCCTTCAAGCAGGCCTTTGGGGGAGGTGGAATTGTGTTGAGCTTTCCTTTGGCCATGGCCATGGCGGATGGCATCATGGATTGCCTCAAGAGGTATTCTCACCTCAATAGTGCTGATAAAACTACTGGCTATTGCATTGCTGATCTTGGGGTTAATCTGTCTCCTCACCAAGGTTTTCACCAGGTATATATGTGCATTCTAGCTATCTCCGCACTTTTGAAAAATGATCCAAATGGCCCCTTAAGTCAACTGGATAATGCAATTGGGTTTTCTAAGTAAAAAAGAAAAAAAAAAGTTTCATTCAAGTCCCCAAAATTGATAAAATTGTTCAAATAAGTCTAAATTAATTTGTTTATCAGGTTAAATATATACGTTGTTGACACGTGTATTTTTTATTTTAATTTTTTAATAAATTTTTTATTTATTAAAAATTAAAAATATTATTAAAAAAAAAAAAAAAAAAAAAACAGCCACCTGTTCTCCACGCCGGACAATTGGTGGCTATCTTCTTCATGGACAGTTGTAGCTGTCCAGCGAGGATAGCCATGACCGTGTAAGGACCAACTTCTAGATCTGGAACAAGGGCGATAGCAATGATCGCTGCCCTCGTTCCAGACGACCATGACTGTCTAGCCATGGCCATGGTCGTCTTCCTCGTCGGTCGTGGTTGTCCTCGCCGGACAACCACAACCATCGCTATTCTTTTAATAATATTTTTAATATTTAATATATAAAAAGATCTGTTTAAAACATAAAATATAAAGAATTGTTTAAAACATAAAATAAAAATGACACGTGTCAACACCGCATAGATTTAACTTACTAATTGAATAATTTTACCGGTTGAGGAGATTTAAATGATTGTTTTTTTTTTTATTTATTTAGGGATCCAATTACACTATGTAGTTGACTTATGGGTAGTTTGACCCTTATACCCACTTGAAATAAATTACTTCCTGGTACAACTTATTTATCAAATATTTTTCTACAATCCACTAATATTATCAACTATTCAAATCCAATAACCCAATCAGCTAACATCTATCAACTAACAACTCATAATCTTATCCGCTCACAGCTATTTAAACTATTCAACTAACCCCCTATAATCCTATTATATTACAGATTGATATGCATGGGGACATATCGGGATTCTTATCATACCACCCAAACGCGCCCTTAATATCCCTTCACCACTTTGACATGGTGAACCCAATCTTCCCCTCCATGAACAGAGCCGAATCGGCCCGACATTTCATGGCCGCCGCGAACTCCGACCAACCTCGGATGTTGCAGCAGCTGCTCTGCTTCCACCGGCCCAGAAACTGGTCGTTCTCCGTCGCCTGGGGATATTCCGCCAACATTTACGAGAAGATCATGCCGAGGAGCTATCTGCAGAACCCCATCGAAACTTTTCAGACATGGGGGCCCAGTCCCCGGCCGCCGAACTGGATTTTCGATGTCCGCAAACGTACGACGACGGACCCGTGTCTTGTCCCTCACGCTTTCTTTCTTGAGTCGGTGGAGGAGGTGACTGCGCGGGATGAGATTGTGGCGACGTACCGGCGGTCGTGGCGGCGAGGGTTGCCAGCTTGCTTCGCCGGAGACGGCGACCAGTCGGCTGACCGGATTTCCAAGATTGTAGTATACTCACCCGTGACAAAGCCCGCAAAGGTATGTTTTATATTGCCGGAGGCTTTATGCATTAGGCCTTTACTTTTACATTCTTATTGCTTTGCATCTTTTTTTTTTTTTTTTTTTTTTTTTTTTTTTTTCATTTTTCTTAAAGAAAATATTAATGAATTAAACGATAAAATATTAATATTTGAAGATTAAAAAATAAAGAATTAATTTCATTTTTTGTCCTAGATTTATAGGTGATAGTTCACTTTTAGTCATTTTTTATCGGAACATACACATTTGGTCCAAGTATTAATGTGGCATGTCCATTTTTGTCATCCGTCAACGTTAAAAAAAAAATCATTGAAATATCATTAAATACAAAGAAATTTCAATCATGTAAGTTGACCCCGCTATATTTTTATGCTTATTTTTTTTAAAAAAAAAAAATCTGTAATTGAAGACCGAAATATTTTTGTAGTTAACATCATTAAAACTGTTTTGTAGATTGAAGACAAAAAATTGCCATGTCACAATAATACTATGACCAAATGTTGATGTTCTGATTAAAAAGTACTAAAAGTTGGTTATCACCTATAAATGTAGGACCAAAAATGGAATTAATTCAAAAATAAACAAATAAAATATATTATAATAAAATGGGAAAAGGATCAAATATGCTCATTAACTTTACTCAAAAAGTCAATTAGGTCCTTAAACTTTCAAAAATTGTAATTAAATCCATAAATATGTTATTTTGATACTGAAACCCAAAAACCGGCCAGTGACCTATAATTACATGTTACCTAGGGTTTCGACGACCCTTCCACCATTTTTCAACAACAATCACTGACAACCGTCCGGTCGCCGATCGTGTTTGGAGGAAGCGACCAGTTGGTTTGCCTTCTCCTTCCGCGACCGGTGACCGTCAAGTCACCAGTGATTGTTGTAGGAAAATAGTGAAAGAGTCACCGAAACCTTAGGTAACCTGTAATTATAGGTCACTAATCAATTTATGTGCTTTAATGCTTCAAAATAATATGCTTATGAATTTAATTATAATTTTTAAAAATTTTAGAGTTTAATTGACTGTTTAAAATTTATTTACCATTTCATTTGCATCCATATAATTTCAATTCATTTTTAACAACAACAAAACAACAAAATAATTTTTTTTTTAAAGATTGAAAGATGGTAATTAAATTTATGGGATTGTTTGTGATCGGACTTATCATTCAATGTGGGCCTTTAACCTACCATAAAACAATTATGGAAAATCAATTACAGTTTAAATGTAATGAAGACTAAAATTAGGATTAGGAACGACAATGCAGCAATTCTCAAATTAAAATTACTTCTTAAAGGGTAATTTGCCAATCGCATATGTAACCATAATCAATTAATTTTATTGACTTTTTAAAATTTTCAAACTCCAGTATTAATAAGTCATTAATAGCCTATATATCATTAATTTCAAAGAATTCCAATTCTTTTTTTTTTTTTTTAAAGAAAAAGAATTCCAATTCTTATTCACTATCAAACAAAAAGTCTACTTTTAGTCCTTGGCCGAGTAGATGGAACATTATTCTTGTACCATAAGGTCGAAACTTTGATTCTTGCCAATACCCTTTCGGTCAAACTTACACACAGAATCTTCCAAGTGCAGTGTACATCTCCTATATAGTTTGCAAGTTTTTATACAAGAGCGAGATTTACACAAAGCCCACCCTTAAATAATATATAATTGTGTGTTTCTCTGGTCATCCAAAAAATAAGTATTAAACTTCTTCCATTTATCAAATATTTGATTCTGATTCTATAGTTGACTCCAATATTCCAACCAATTAACCTCCCCCATCAATTTTATTTATTTGTTTATTATATATATATTTATTTTTTTCATCAGATTGGTAGAAGTGAATGCTGTGATGTAACGATTGATAGTGTTGACTCCGAAAGCGCCGTCATCAAAACTAGAAGATGCATGGCAGATGACATCATTGCTTGATTCTTCAGGCATGCGATTATGTATCATATGTTTCTTATGTAAATAGGACATCATTCTACAATTATGTATCAACTAATATCATGTTTTAAGAGATTAATATTTACTAAATAAAAATAATAAAAGACAATATTGTTAGGGTTATAATGGGAATAAAATTGCAATAGCTTAGTATAATAGATTGCATTAAAGATAGGGGTGGAAATAAGTCGAGTGTGTTGGGTAATATGGTTGAAAAATTCAAAAAATAATAATCCTATGAAAAGATTAATATTATATGGGAAAACAGAAAAATTGGGAAGGAAAAGATGGAGTGTTTGGGTATAGGTTTAGCACGAGTTCGAACACGAAGTTCTTTTCCTTAAAACCTTATTTTCTACCTCCCACAAGTGCTAGGAGCGTTGTAGCCTAGGTTTCCCAGGATAAAACGTGCTACGATTCCTTGTTTGAGCACCTACACAAGGAACCCGGCAAACAAAGCAAAGCAGTGAACACTAGTTGGTAAAGAAGAGAGTAAAAGCAGAGTTTTGAGTTTGAGCACCTACACAAGGAACCCGGCAAACAAAGCAAAGCAGTGAACACTAGTTGGTAAAGAAGAGAGTAAAAGCAGAGTTTTGAGAAGCTGAAAGCTACTGGAATTCCTTTGTTTCTCACTGTGTAAAATGCCGCTCTACCTCTCTGTGGAATTCCTTTGTTTCTCACTGTGTAAAATGCCGCTCTACCTCTCTGTAACAGATGAGTTTCAGACCGTTACACGAGAGCATGAGGACCAGCAACACAGAGCACCACAACCTCTCCTCTCGTGCTCTTTGTAGAACGAGAGTAGGTCCTCTCGGTTCGGTTTCCTCTCGTGCTCTTTGTAGAACGAGAGTAGGTCCTCTCGGTTCGGTTTTGGCATAACTTATGCCCGCAAGGCCAGCCAATTTTCGGACGACATTCGTGCCCGCAGGTGCCGGCGCACGCGAGCTCGGGCTTAAATCAAGCCTTTTCGATCTCCTCTAGTTGGATTTTGATTTGCCCCCCCCCCCCCCCCCCCCCCCCGGCGCGAGAGAGTCTCTATGCTATACAATTCTACAAGCTTCAAAAGAGCTCATGTATATAAGAGGGGCAAATCTTGTTTCCAAACCAATGTGGGACAAAGTCCACTATTTTCCCTTCATTTCCCAACTCAAATGGGTCTACTTTGAGAATCAATATCTCATTCACCCATTATCCGTTTTGAGCGTACAATATATCAATCTCTTCGTCTTACTACGAAGAATCCGAATCCACTTTGACCCGGCCCATATCGGAAGTGGACCCCACTGATAATTGTACCACAAAATAGCCACTTAATATGTCATTTTATGCCATTTTAAGCTAATTTTTTCCAACAGAGTCGAGCCATAACCAGCAATTATATCGTGGACAATGGTCCAAAAATGGCGCCGTTTCTTGAAGTAAAGAAACGGCTGGTGTTACAGCTTAACGGGGCCCGTATTTTTGGTGTGTTAATTACAAAATGAAACTATAATGTATCTAAAATGAAACTGTCTCACATATTGTTTTTATATTATCATATGAAACTGTATTTGAATTGAAATGAAACTGTAGTTGTGGTGAAATGGAACTGCAGTGTATATAAAATGAAACTGAATAACAGTTCACATATTTGAGTGCTATTGTCCTGTGAAATTGTAGTTATATCGAAATGATACTGTAGTTGTGTTGTAATGAAACTATAGTGTATATAAAATGAAATTGAATAACTGTTTCACATATTTGAGTGTATAATGTCGAATGAAACTATAGTTATATTGAAATGAAACTGTAGTACAGTTGTGTTGAAATGAAACTGCAGTGTATATAAAATGAAACTGAATAACAGTTTCATATATTTGAGCGTACATTATCCAATGAAACTGTAACTATATCGAAATGATAATGTAATTGCATTATAATGAGACTATAGTGTATATAAAATGTAACTGAATAACAGTTTCACATATTTGAATATATAATGTCGAATGAAAATTAGTTATATCCAAATGAAACTGTAATTGTGTTGAAATGAAATTGTAGTGTATATAAAATAGAACTGAATATGTTACACAAACAGAGACACATAGTTACTTTATTGCATAATGGCGGGAACGGGTGCCCTTTTCTTTTCATTAAAAGAAACGACACGGTTTGATGCTTGTACCACAATGTATTGTGGACCGCGATCCACAGTAAAATTTGTCAAGTCATAACTAAGTAGGCCAAGCCATAGGCCCTTTTGTAAGGGTTTGACCTATTCTCACCCCTAATTAAAGACTTGTTCTTTATATAATCTCTTTCTTATACTAATACAAATAGTTCCAATGTTACCCTTCATCTTTTAAGTTTTTCCTTAACATAGTTAAATCTCATTGTTAAGTCATAATTCATTGGAACTAAAACTATGTTAATGTAATTGACTGCATTGATAACTTATATATACATTGATATTTCTTTATTGTACGCTTAAAAAACTCCATAATTTTATCATTTTCTTCTTAGTTTTGCATACAACATTTCAATCATAAAGATTTGTTACTTTTTAAACAGCATTTTTATTGGTTTTGTTGAAAATTATTTTCTAATTTTACTTTTTAACTGCATAATTTTTTATAGCATTGGTATATATAAAATTTTTAGCTCATATCTTGTGATGGTTAAACAACAAATTTAGTATTTTATCTTTTATTTCTTTGAGTTTCAACAAAATGAAGCAATTCATTATTCAACTACACATAATTATATAAGAAAAAAATGCAATTTTAGATCATCGATTGTTCATTGTTAACCATTTAGTCATTAACTTTTTACGATTGTATTATATTTTCCTAACTCTTCAAAAAGATTACAGTTTTGGCCCATAAAGCAAAAAAATTAATAAATTCTATTAAATTTTTATTTAGTACATACTTCGTAGTCCGTACTTCCGTAGTATTTTAGTATGTACTTTTTAATGTTTATTTTTTAATTAGGAATAAATATCAAATACACAATAATGCAATTAGGTCACTGAACCTAAAAAAATAACAATTAGGTCCCTAAACTAACCAATTTCATTCAATTGGTCTAATTTACAGATTTTGCAGGTTAGTTGGTCACCCAAAATTTAAAATATATTTTTTTAAATTATTACTTTAAAAAGAGAAGGAGAGTCTCTTTTAAATTTAAGTAATAATTTAAAAAAAAATATTTTAAATTTTGGGTGACCTATTACTAACCTGCAAAACTTGTAAATTGACTTAATTGCATGACATTGGTTAGTTTAGGGATTCAATTGTTGTTTTTTAAGTTCAGTGGTCTAATTTTATTATTGTGTGCAGATCGATGGCCTATTTGACCTTTATTCCTTTTAATTATAATTTTCTTTAATCTCGATATTTCATTTGTAAATTTTTTTAACAAGTTTATGTAGAAGCCAAAGACCTTACATAGTTGTGGCTCTCCCAAATGAGATGTCACAGGTTCCAACCACAGTGAAGCATTGATTTTCTGTATTTCAATAGGTTAAGAAAGTATGTGTGGACAAATACTATATTGTAATAGAGACACTAATACGATTAAATACCAACACGGAAAAAGTCATAATTAATAAAGATAATAAAATTAGAAAATACACATGTACTAATGATAAAAGATAGAGACTAAAACAACTAGCAAGAAACATTTGAGAGACTAAAAATTCATTTTTTTTTTCAATTATTCATTTATTTATGATTGATGAGGATATTAATTAATTAATATAGGCTATAGTGTCATCTCGCACCATGGACTATATAAGACTATTCATGCCGCACTATGACCTTTCATAACATATATTTTGATTCACAAATCATTAATTTTTTTTTTTTTTTTGCCTATAACTTTTTACAGATTTCCCATTTTCCCTGATTACATGGCATCGATATTTAGTTGATGTGGACTAATCTCTCAAACATGGCAACAAAGCTTCGTGTAATGCTATATGAGTTGGTGCGTCTAGTGGACGCTCAACTCTAACATCGTCGGTTCATCCCACCAGAATCGTTTCTCGCTGCTATTACTACACTAGCGGGTGTAGTTCACGGCGGCGTTGGTAGCGGGGCATTCACAGGCGTCAATCTCGAAGCCGGTGTAGGAGGCAATGAACGGTGCATGGCTCCCGTCGGTCTTAACCCAATGTCATATCTTTCAGTAACATGATACACACATGTCATGTTTAAATTTTTTTTTTTTAAAAAAAAAAAAAAAAAAAAAAAAGTGATGGATACCCAATATTTGGGCCTAGTTGGACCGCCTAGCCCCGATTAGCCCACCTAAACTCAAATTAAACTAGTCCTTAACCTCTACTAAATGTCCAAATTATTACCACATATTAATCTCCTAATTATTAGCTCTCAATTCCTAACCCCCCATTATCCACCCATAAAGTCCTATTAAGTACCTATTTACTACCCATAAATTCCCTATTAATTACCCAAGGGCTATAATCCCATCCTACTACTATAAAATAAGGTTCAAGAGCACAAGAAAGGGGGCTCATCCATTCTTACACACTAAAAAACCACCCACTATTTTTTCATCCCGACTCCATCACTCTCCCAAAGGGGAAGAACTCTCTCATACGCTAAGGAGACTCCCAAAGAAGACTCCATTTTGGCAACAAGAGAAGGCTCCATCACTCTTCCTGATTAGAAGGCCAGGTACATTCTGATGAAAAGACTCTACCACTCTTCCACGCATGCAGAAGACTCCCTCTCAGTGTACAAAGTAGTTCTATCTCTACACAATATTTCTATATACAAAATAGCCATACAACTTGTACAAGCAATCCTACAGAATAGTGAATTTAGGGTTGACACGTCCCAAAAAGGCCTGTGATTTTCACCTTTCGATTTCCACGTAAAAAATCATTGTGTCTAATTTCTTAGGATTCATAGCCTTATTTTGAAAGGTGAATCCCATAATCACGGTTGTGTTGGACCTTTCTGGGCCCAAAAACTCTAAAAAAAAAAAAACAAAAAGGTTGTTTGATATCTTGAAGATGCGTGCGATTTAATCTATGAGATTGGATCCATAACCCCCTCGTGTTAAAAAGTTCTTGAGAAGTGCAAAATAAGCTATAGGAAACGTTAACCAAATTAAATAATACAAGGAATATTGTAATATGCTTATCATCTTGAAATGCAGATTGCAGAACATACATGCATGTAGTTGTCAAGCTATATATATATGTTCTAATATGATCTTTGTTTAGTGAGAAGCTAATTAAGTGATAACCCAATTGCAGGCTGACTTTCAAGATGCCATCTACACATGGCAAGTCTGCTGTAATTGGAGGCTGTAAATCGCTGCTACTTTGCTGTCCTCTTCTTGTTTTCTTGACTCTTGCATTGCTGATTCCAATAGGGATTTGGACTAATTATTGCCCATCATCTTCTTCTTCTTCTTCTTCTTCATTAAGATTGTTGTTAAGTTCTTTGTATTCTTCATCTTCATTAGATGAATCAAGATCAGAGCTTGAGAGTAGTGATGATGATTCCAATTCCCCCACCAATCTAAGCCATTTGGTGTTTGGGATTTTGGGGTCGGAGAAAGCATGGCACCACCGGAAACCCTACGTAGAGTCGTGGTGGCGGCCGAACGCCACCTTAGGGTTCCTCTTGTTGGATAAACCCCCGGAGGGGGAGCTCCTGCCGTGGTCTCCTGCCTCTCCTCCTTATCGGGTGTCTGACAATATAAGTCGGGTGATAGAAGAAACTAACCATGTGGATTCACGTGTGGCCCGGATGGTCCACGGCATCATGGAGACCGTCCGGGATGCGCCTCAACGGGCTAAAGGGATGCCGCTGAGGTGGGTCGTGATGGGGGACGACGACTCGATTTTCTTGGTGGATAATTTGGTGGATCTTCTTGTTCAATATGACCACACTAAGTACTACTACATTGGGGGGAATTCTGAGTTCATTCCTTCAAATTATCACTTCTCCTTCAAGAACGCCTTTGGGGGAGCTGGAATTGTGTTGAGCTTTCCTTTGGCCATGGCCATGGCGGATGGCATCATGGATTGCCTCAAGAGGTATTCCTACCTCCATAGTTCTGATAATACTACTGCCTTTTGCATTGCTGATCTTGGGGTTAATCTCACTCCTCACCAAGGTTTTCACCAGGTATATATCTGTATTGAATATTAACCTTAAAAACATCTAAAGTTTAAACACTTAATTTTGGTCAAAAGGCCGACTGGGCAGTCTAATTGGTGCTTAGTCGATGCCTAATCAACCTAGGCGGCCTAGTCGTCGGCAGCTTAGACCACTAGATATGCTAGGTAGCCGCCGCCTAAAGTCGCGCAGATTAATCGGCTTCTAGGCAGGATTTTTGCATGGGGACATATTGATTAATCCTATTATATTACAGATTGATATGCATGGTGACATATCGGGATTCTTATCATACCACCCAAACGCGCCGGTAATATCCCTTCACCACTTTGACATGGTGAACCCGATCTTCCCCTCCAAGAACAGAGCCGAATCGGCCCGACATTTCATGGCCGCCGCGAACTCCGACCAACCTCGTATGTTGCAGCAGCTGCTGTGCTTCCACCGGCCCAGAAACTGGTCGTTCTCCGTCGCCTGGGGATATTCGGCCAACATTTACGAGAAGATCATGCCGAGGAGCTATCTGCAGAACCCCATCGAAACTTTTCAGATATGGTACCCCAATCCCCGGGCGCCGAACTGGATTTTCGATGTCCGCAAACGTCCCTCGACGGACCCGTGTCTTGTCCCTCACGCTTTCTTTCTTGAGTCGTCGGTGACTGCGCGGGATGAGATTGTTACGACGTACCGGCGGTCGTGGCGGCGAAGGTTGCCAGCTTGCATCGCCGACCAGTCGGCTGATCGGATTTCCAAGATTGTAGTATACTCACCCGTCACAAACCCCGCAAAGGTATGTTTTACTATGGATTGCCGGAGGCTTTATGCATTTTTTTTTTTTTTTCATTTTTCTTAAAGAAAATATTAATGATTTAAACGATAAAATATTAATATTTGAAGATTAAAAAATAAAGAATTAATTCCATTTTTTGTCATAGATTTATAGGTGATAGTTCACTTTTAGTCATTTTTTATCAGAACATACACATTTGGTCCAAGTATTAATAGTGTCATGACCATTTTTGTCATCCGTCAACGTTAAAAAAAAAATCGTTGAAATATCATTAAATACAAAGAAATTTCAATCATGTAAGTTGACCCCGCTATATTTTTATGCTTATTTTAAAAAAATAAAAAAAATCTGTAATTGAAGACCGAAATATTTTTGTATTTAACATCATTAAAACTGTTTTGTAGATTGAGGACAAAAAATTGTATGTCACAATAATACTATGACCAAATGTTGATGTTCTGATTAAAAAGGACTAAAAATTGGTTATCACCTATAAATGTAGGACCAAAAATTGAATTAATTCAAAAATAAACAAATAAAATATATTATAATAAAATGGGAAAAGGATCAAATATGCTCATTAACTTTACCGTCCGGTCGCCGATCGTGTTTGGAGGAAGCGACCAGTTGGTTTGCCTTCTCCTTCCGCGACCGGTGACCGTCAAAGTCACCAGTGATTGTTGTAGGAAAATAGTGAAAGGGTCGCCGAAACCTTAGGTAACCTGTAATTATAGGTCACTAATCAATTTATGTGCTTTAATGCTTCAAAATAATATGCTTATGAATTTAATTATAATTTTTAAAAATTTAAGAGTTTAATTGACTGTTTAAAATTTATTTACCATTTCATTTGCATCCATATAATTTCAACTCATTTTTAACAACAACAAAATAATTTTTTTTTAAAGATTGAAAGATGGTAATTAAATTTATGGGATTGTTTGTGATCGGACTTATCATTCAATGTGGGCCTTTAACCTACCATAAAACAATTATGGAAAATCAATTACAGTTTAAATGTAATGAAGACTAAAATTAGGATTAGGAACGACAATGCAGCAATTCTCAAATTAAAATTACTTCTTAAAGGGTAATTTGCCAATCGCATATGTAACCATAATCAATTAATTTTATTGACTTTTTAAAATTTTCAAACTCCAGTATTAATAAGTCATTAATAGCCTATATATCATTAATTTCAAAGAATTCCAATTCTTTTTTTTTTTAAAGAAAAAGAATTCCAATTCTTATTCACTATCAAACAAAAAGTCTACTTGTAGTCCTTGGCCGAGTAGATGGAACATTATTCTTGTACCATAAGGTCGAAACTTTGATTCTTGCCAACACCCTTTCGGTCCATCTCACACACCGAATCTTCCAAGTGCAGTGTACATCTCCTATATAGTTTGCAAGTTTTTATACAAGAGCGAGATTTACACAAAGCCCACCCTTAAATAATATATAATTGTGTGTTTCTCTGGTCATCCAAAAAATAAGTATTAAAACTTATTCCATTTATCAAATATTTGATTCTGATTCTATAGTTGACTCCAATATTCCAACCAATTAACCTCCCCCGTCAATTTTATTTATTTTTTTATTATATATATTTATTTGTTTCATCAGATTGGTAGAAGTGAATGCTGTGATGTAACGATTGATAGTGTTGACTCCGAAAGCGCCGTCATCAAAACTAGAAGATGCATGGCAGATGACGTCATTGCTTGATTCTTGAGACATGCATGCATGCCATCTTTATATCTCTTCCAAACAAAATGTATAAACCAAGAATAAAAATTGCTCCAAAAAATTACGTTAAATATAATGTAATATTTATGTTGATTTCGATCTTTTGGTCGAGATTCATGTTAGATAAATGTTCTTTTTTTTTTAAGCAGCAAAATTTCATCTCACGAAAAAATTGTACATTTAAAATGAATATATGTAATTAGTTTTTCAAATATCTATCACCAAACAAGAAGGGGAAAAAACTTTTCTTTTTTGTTATTGTGTTAATTACTTAGGTGTTATTAAAAACACCATACAGTACGTGTTCGAAAATACAACATTGGGGGTGGTGAGTTATATGGTGTATTTTTTGGATATGTTGTGTATTTTTTTTGTGTTTTTTACACTTCATTGTGGTGTGTTTCCCTTACACTGTTAGTGTATATATGTTGTTAACACTGTTGGTGTATTCTGAAATTCTGCCGCACCACTGCACCTAAAGCCCTCGCCGCATTTGAACTTTTTCATATATATGTGTGTGCGCGCGCAATATTTAATTTAATTTTAAGAATTATATCAGATCACTGGGAAACGTTTATTATACAAATAATAATATTTATGTTATACTTTATGAACATATATTGCTAGCTTTTAATGAAACTTTAATTACGCACTTATTGTATGTTTCTTTTGTCTAACGTACGAAAATAAAATAAAATAACATATTATATTGCAAAAAGAACATAAAATTAAATGTCCAATTTAAGACATTTTTCATTAATATAATCTCAAACAAATTAAAGTATTTGAATTGAGAGATTCATGTATAATATAGTACAAGAATACAATTTACTCCATCGTACTTTCAGTCTTTCACTACATGATTCCAAAGTAGAAAGGGAATATAATTGCGACATACAATGCAACGGAATGTGAGTGTAGCATCAGGTTGAAATCAAGGTTTATTTGAGCTGTAAGGTGAGAATCATATATGCAACTAAAGAGATAATAATTAAATAATGCTTATAGACTAATGTCACAAGGTCGATTACCTCTTTTTTTTTTTTTTTTTTTTTTTTTTGTCTGTTTCGCTTGTAGAATTGTATTCTGAGTTGGTCCGTTTAGAGCTATATATGTTTCGAGTGCAACCATTGAGAAAGAATGTAGACCTGCTATTTTAGGTGAACAATTGAGCTATTTTGTCCGCACGTGCTTAACTGGAGAAAATTACAATTTTGATCATATGACTATAGGAGCTTTGTTGATTTCAGCACCTGACTTTCAAAAGTGTCAATTTAGTACCTTGACTATGCAATTTTTATCAATTTTGGTCATTTCGGTTAAATTGCCGGTCAAATTTCATCGGAAAAACTTAATCCTTCATTTAGTCTATAATATGAGGGGCAAAATCGTCTTTTGAAGTTTGGTAAAATCGTCTTTTTTTTCCGGCGAAATTTGGCCGGAGTGACCAAAATTGACAAAAATTACATACTCAATGTACTAAATTGACACTTTTAAAAGTCAGGTGCTAAAATTAACAAACCCCTATAGTCATATGATCAAAATTGAAATTTTATCTGTTTAACTGGCTAGTTTAGTAGACATTATTTGGAGAAAGAGACCAAATTAAAGTTCGAATTTCGACATCGATAGTGTGAGAATTATGCCCAAAGTAGGCAGATCCGATCCTTATGCGCACCGACATTTGACACTATATGATGAACTATATGGAATGATGTTATTTACATCCTTCCAAATATTCTGTCACGCCAGGATATGGGGTCTCTTGGAGTTAAAGATTCAACCTTTCTGCCGAAGTTTAGCTATATATACACCAATTAATTACTTGATTCAATATATTTCCATTCATCTTTCAAAAACACAAAACATGCATAATCCTTAGCTTTTCCAAAACCTTATACTCGTTTTATTTACAGTTTGTATGATCAGTAACGCAGAAGGAATCACGCAGATCACAAGAACAAACATAAACAGTACGTGAACAACCTACCATCCGCTCCCCACCACAAATTTCTATCCATTTTTGAAGAAAAAAACATCTGATCTCATTTTAACAGATATCTACAACGTAACCCAGAATGAATTTGGTCTGGTTTGACTTATGTTTTTACATGGTTTTAATTTGATTAGCTCCTTAGTTTTCCGATCGAGATGACATCTTCTCCGGCGAGTGGGAACGCTCTGGTTGTGGGCCTTAGCAAGGCTTTGCTGGTTTCCGGCGTGGTGTTCTTCTTGGGGATTGTTTTGATCCCCAACGCCCGTAATTGCCCCTCCGATTTGGCCCACGTCGGAGAATCCGAGGCCGGTGTCGCCGCCGCTGAGGCGGCGTCGACCAATATGAGCCACCTGATATTCGGGATTGTGGGGTCGGAAGGCGCGTGGCACAACCGGAAAGCTTACGTGGAGTCATGGTGGCGGCCGAACGTGACGCGCGGGCACATTTTACTGGACAAGGAGCCGACGGGGGACCTCCTGCCGTGGTCGCCGCAGTCGCCGCCGTACAAGATATCGTACAACATAACGGAAGTGGTAAACAAGACGAAGCACGTGGACGCCAGGGTGGCGCGTATGGTGCACGGGATCAGCGAGATCGTGAGGGAGGCCGGCGAGGGCGTCCGGTGGGTGGTTATGGGCGACGACGACTCCATTTTCATGGTGGATAACATTGTGGACCTCGTAGCGCAGTACGATCACACCAAATTCTTCTACATCGGCGGCCACTCGGAGTTTGTTCTGTCAAACTTTTGGTTCTCTTTTAATCAGGCGTTCGGCGGCGCCGGGATCATTTTGAGTTATCCTCTGGCGAAAGCTCTGTCGGACGACATCATGGGTTGCCTGAAAAGATACTCGCGATTCACCAGCGCCGACAAGACTACAATGTCTTGCGTTTCCGACCTGGGAGTCAACATTTCTCCTCATTCAGGTTTTCATCAGGTTAGTTTTCTCGTTTCTTTTTGGGGGTTATTTTCATCAATTTTTCACTCTCCATTATTCATTTTCAAATTATATATATATATATATATATATAGTATTTTCGTATTTTGATTATATTTCGTCAATTTTCCATTTTTCTAATAAAATGACATACCTTAGCTTTATGAGTGGGCAGAACTGGCATTTGGCATTGTCTTGCATACTATATTATAATTTAGTATCGATCTATACGGACTCTGTAATATTTGTCAATATAAACTTTGTTACAATGTAGTGATTGTCCATATAAACAGATCTAATGAAGTATTGTGCTATGTGACCTCCCATTTGAAAGAGTCGCAACCATCAGCTCGACTATAAGGTCTGTTTTTAAAATTTAAAATGAAAAATATTTTTAAATGTGTGCTAGTAAAATAACAAAATTTTAAAGGAGAAATGTATAAGTAAATGTGTGCATTTTTATTTTTTTAAAAAAATATTACAATTTGCTATTCCTCCAATTTTTTTTCCCCAGTTTTTCATTTTGAAAAGGGTAGTATGATTTTC
This sequence comes from Ipomoea nil, assembly GCF_001879475.1. Taxonomy (NCBI): domain Eukaryota; kingdom Viridiplantae; phylum Streptophyta; class Magnoliopsida; order Solanales; family Convolvulaceae; genus Ipomoea; species Ipomoea nil. The sequence goes on along the minus strand of NW_017618831.1, from coordinate 474,323 downwards.
TATCTTTTCAATTCTCCTCCGAAATTTTCATTTTTCATTTTCCAATTCTCCAACATTTATATTCGTATACAAGAAATTCCCTTAATTTTTATTTTTTGTTTTTCTATTTCTTTAGTTTTTTCTCTTCCAATTATATATTTATTCATTTTTTTTGATTCTCCGATTAGAAAAATGTATCATGAACGTACGTGTATTGTTTTTGTTTTTATTTATCTATTTTTTTTAAAAAAAAAAAAAGGAAGAATTTTTCGAGTTAGTAAGTGATAGTGTTTACTGTTTAGTGTGGTGATTAAGTTTTTGTTTGGATGTCATTTTCGTTTTTTGGTGTTATTGTTGTTGCAGATGGACATGCGTGGTGACGTGTCAGGGTTTCTGTCGTACCACCCAAACGTGCCGTTAATGTCGCTCCACCACTTCGACATGGCGGATCCGATTTTTCCGTTCACGGACAGGGCGGAGTCGGCGCGGCGGCTAATGAAGCCGGCGGAGTTGGACCAGACGAGGATTCTGCAGCAGGCGATATGTTACGAGCGGCGGTTGCGGTGGTCGTTCTCCGTCTCGTGGGGATACTCCGCGCAGATCTACGAGCGGATAATGCCGCGGAGCCACCTGCAGAATCCGATCGAGACGTTCGTGAAGTGGAGGGAGAGCAGCGCGCCGCCGTTCTGGATGTTCGACGTGCGGCGGCGCTCCGGCGACCCCTGCGAGGCGCCGCATTTCTTCTTCTTCAAGACGGTGAAGAAGCTGGCGCCGCCGCGGGACGAGATCGTGACGACGTATCACCGGTCGTGGAAACGGGGGATGGGGCCGTGTTCGGTCGGAGGGAACCGCTCCGCCGACCAGATTTCTAAGATTCAGGTCTTCTCTCCGGCGGAAAGGCGGTTGCGGGTAATTTCCATTTTTTTTTTGGTTGTTGATTTTGCATATACGTCAACCATGCACACAACTACACAAGTACATACTTCCAATGACATGTTGCCTAATAGTTTGTCAAAAGTCAAAATGTCATTTATGATTTTGAGTGTCACAAAATCCTAAATTAGTACTATAGTCAACCTTAAATTAAGTAAATGAATAGACATCCTAACATCACCCATAAATAAAAGGGCAAAACTTGTATGAAACAGTCTCACGAGCCGTGAGAAGGTCCATGTCGAATCTTTGATTAATGGGTCAAATTTTTGATTAATGAACCGGATCTTTGACCTCATTAATCAAAGATTTGACCCTTAAGAAGTCCAGACAAGTTGGTTGGACTATTGACTTGATAACTACAAAATTACAAGTTACAAGTTCTAGTGAGAGTGGTCTATTGACCTTATTAGTTTGAGATGGTCAGCTATAGACAACATGTGCTAGTTTACATTGATTAAGGTTACAAGATAGAATTTACCCAGTGCACATCCTCGAATAGTGACAGTGTGTTTCCCTCGTCAGGGTAGCCAAGTTAAAACAGTCTATTGACATTCTTGATTTGAACTCGACTAGTTTACTTCCTTTGCTAGTCAAGATCACAAGACGGGTAAAGCATGATTCTCGTATCAGAAGATTACGAATACACTCTTTTGTTTGAACCCGGTACCAACTAGTATCAATCACCTAAATATATGACTATAAAGTTGTACTTTTGGATAATAATGCGTATGTAAATATGTTTGGTTTCAGAATGATAGAAGTGAATGCTGTAGCATCGAACAAGTGAGCAAAACCCGTGCGACGATAAAGTTAAGGAGTTGCAAGATAGACGAGGTGATTGCTTGAGGAACAAAGGATATATATATATACACGTACTATAAGTTTGCTTATATCTTTTATACTCTTAACATTAAGTACAAATTTAGGACTTTTGTGCTTCACTAGTGTACTACAATTAAGGGGAAAGTGTTCTTTTGTTCCTATTGTTTTGAGAGTTTTACACTTTTACTATGGTGCCTAATGTAAAGTATAATCATGTATACATTGTATGTATATCAAGTTATACCATTAACACCAGTATTGATAGTACCCGAGTAATAATTAAAAGAAAATAGTATGTATAATTGTACTCTGGTACTATCTACACTTTTAATTAGTATGTATAATTGTACTCTGGTACTATCTACACTTGTGCCGATAGACATCAACACTATAGAAAATCACTTTATTTTGAATACTCATGTTTAATAAGGTATAGTAGGATAAGGTAAATACTAACAATAACATTCCAAACTATATCTCTCGACTATCAATTAAGGCACATTCCACAATTAACTTCCTCCACCGAGTTTTCAAGGCAGGAATAGTGGAGTTCTCGGGATTGGGGTATAATCCATTTGAAAAAGGAAGAAATTTGAAAAAGTTTGAATTTTGATCCCAAAACAATCATAAAAAAGTTATTCTAATACAGGATTCCTAAGTATGCCACTTATGAACTGCAAATTTAACATTTAAGTATTTAACAATCAATCTCCAGAGACCTAAGTTTCTGTAATGTAATGTCAACTAATTACCAGACATCCATTAATGGAAGAACTAAAACGTTTCACCTGAGAACTCACTCTAGCTTTCGGTTTCTTCCGCCTTTTGAATCCCTATCCAGCGTGCGTAATCGACCCACCTGCGAAGCGATTCAGAATACGATGCTTAGAGAACAATGGCGTGCCATGAAATGGAGAAGCGGTACTGGCATTCAAGAAGGGAGTCGAAAAAACTTACAATAATGAACCCAAGAAGGTGTTGCCTGTCCGAACAGCAAAGCACAGCGCGCTCAGAACCAACTTGTGTTGGTGCAGCAGAGGCTCTAGCATCCGCTGTTCAATAATCCCCGCCAACACTTGGTACCTGTTGCAGACAAAACTTCGTTTAGAGGAACCTGGATGCAGGAATTCTCGAGCGATGAGAATTAGAGAGGGCTCGTTGAATGTTATTAGTGACAAGTTACAAAAAAAAGACTGTAACTTGACAACCCGTAGCAATTATATATATATTTTTTGTCAGGCCATGAGGTGTCCTGAGCAGACTCTAACTGTAGGAGGCACTTTTAAGCCCGTACCATACTCAGAATAATCCTCGTTCGCACCGGGCCGACCCAATTAAGGGGCAAAGTGCTGGCCAGATTGATTTTTCCATACGAGAGGGGATTCAAACTCCTGACTCTCTTAAGGAACAAGAGTGCACGGCCATTCATGCCAACCAAGTTGGTTCGTAGCAATTATATTTGAGTAATAACAATATGCATCCAATCTATACGTACCGAAGGTTGCTAGAGACTGCCATGTAGACACCATATGCAAAACTAGTCGATAATACGGGTACGTTCTCAACCCCCTCTGCCGAGGACTTATCAACAGTTTTCCGTGCATTTATCACTGCATTTGTCACAAGGGTACCAACCTGAAAAGAAACCGTTAGTTCCTCCACAAAGCCCAGCAGCTTCAACTACTGTTAATCATGCAAGACCACTAGAGAAGATTTCAACTTACTCTGGGAAATAATAGAAATGAAAGGAACAAGGAACAGACAGAACCATGTGATGGAAAATAGAATCTTAGCCCCACCAAAAAGGAGGGAGGAGGAATACAAGGTTTCAATTTTAACACATTTAAGCGAGAAAAACAGAAACTTTTCGCTTTTCAAAGTTTAGCATCATATCCCCGCAGACCCCTTTCCTTCCCTCAAAGGCCAGAATAAGTCCCATTCACCTTTTATGTGTGGTTCATAGGCAGCAGTTCAGTAATAGGGTCCTAAGTAGCATATATTTATTAAAATAAAAACTTTACCAAAGAAGAAGTGGTGCCAACTGCAAAGAGCTTTGCCCCATTTCGCTGAATAAAAAAAAAAATCGAAGACATTATGAGATTCAGAACAATCAACTCTCAGAATTGTGTTATTCAGAAGAAATTTAAATTAGGGTACATATTTCTTACCGCTATAGCACCTAATCTCTGTAACAATGAATATGATATTCCAGGCAGAGCAACCTGCAGAAATACACAAGATCAGATGTTTTTATGTTTTCCTGCTCCTGGAATCAGAGGATCATAGCTGATCATTATGTTAATTACTTTATTATTTATGCAATCAAAAGCCTATTGTCTTGAAAAAACTAAAATTTATTGGGAAATAATTTACCTGGAATGCATTTTCTGGACAGTTGTAGAAGAACTTAGCAAGACGACCAGCATTAAGTGCAATAGGTGGTCGGAGAGATACAGTAGGAGCAGGAAGATAGACAAGCATAAAATCTGCAATTATGGCCATTACCTAAGCAGACCAAAGAATCATATACAAAGGGTGAGAGTAAAGTTTTGAACTACAATGCAGTGCTATTCAATCACAACAGGATATCAAATAAATGAAGAGTCTTTAAGTTTGAAATAGTTCAGGCTCCATAATTCAATAGGTACATATAAACTCCTTTAATAATTTCACAAATTCATTCACATCCAGAAAACATTGTAAACACTCTGAGCTGAGATAGTTGTCACTGCACAATGCCACAATCAATGTTGCAGAAAATAAAGCAAAATACCACCTCCATACTTGACTGGCAAGGAAAAATGTGTAGAGGAGAAATTACAGCAAATAGCTCGGGCCTTGGGTGCATTATCTTTATTTAAATTACCAACTTATTATAACAAAAACAATGAAAAAATTGAAGCAAACATGTCACACTATTATGGATAATAAATACAAGAACCATACCACATCTGCAAAAACAATTTCCAGCTCATTGAAGAAGTTTTCCCTGCGGCGTTCATACTCAGCAGCAGTCTGGACAAACAAATTAAAAAATTTAAAATGTGGGCAAACTTCACACAAAGAAACTATGCTATTTTTATGATAAAGCTTATTCCTTTTTTTTCCCCTGTTTTTAAATGCAAATATGGAGTATGATAACATTCTTTTGTCCCAAAACAACAAAAGTGATGCTAATATTGATGCCTCCCACTCAACATCTCTTTTCCCATTCATCAAAAAAGTTCAAAGTTTCCTCCTTTTCTTCTCTAAAGATTACTGAACCAGGACCAAAAGACAATCTTCTTATCCAATTCTTCCTCACAGAAATTTAGCTCTTCACTTATGTTACATAGATGATTGTCTTACCTTGAAAGATTTTGATTTCATTTTGAAGTTCAGTAACCAGTTAACAGTTTGGGTTTCATTATCAAAAATTCTCAAATTAAAAGGTTAAAAAATATCGTAATGAGAAATGAATGAATCAACGAATCATGTTTCCCTGTGAAATGACCTCTATGGTCTGGAAGCATATATTATTGTGTAAAAGTTGAAACTTGGGGGTAAAAATGTAATTTCAGGGAATATGTGGGGAGAAAAATGTAAATAGAAGTTTTGAGATTCCGAATTCAGAAAACCTTGGTAAAGATTCCGACGCCGCATTCCATTGCCACCTTAGCGAGGAAGAGATCGTCGGCTAAGAGCCGCTCCTTGAAACCTCCGAAGCCGAGCAGCCACTTAAGCCAAGCCGATTTCTCGAGCTCCAGGAACCTCAGAACTATCGATCCCGGAATCCTTCCGTTCTCGATCGCCGCCTTCAAGTCCTTAGGCAAGCTCTCGAGCGATCTCCCCGCCTCCGCCAACACCATTAACGCCTCCTTCTTATTATTGCTGCTCTGATCGCCGCCCTCCGCGTCTCCATCTCCGCCGCCTCCGCCGGAGAAGTTCCCGCCGTTGACGCCTCCGTCGTCGCCGCCGCCAGCAGCGAATGGAAGCAGCAGAAAAGTACGGCGGCTAGGGCTCAGCGAGCGATTCAAAGAGGCCGAAATGGAAGCCGGACGAGCGACGGTGGCCGGCACGGAGGCGAAAATGGCGGCGCGGTGAGTGAGGAGCCTGGGGAGAGGAGGAGAGGGAGATCGCGGCGTGGAGAGGAAGCCGGCGGCGGCGATCGACATTGCTTCTGTTGTTGTTAACGCCGCCCTTAGAGAGAGTTTGGTAGCTGGCGCGCAGCTTTGGTCTTCGCTCTAACTAGTTAACTACTTCTTTTATGCACGTTGAAGGAATGGTACCTGCTCGCATTGTGAAAGTACGTTCATTACTATATACTCCGGAACATGGATTCATGGTCTTCATTTTGAATATTCTTCTCCCAAAATTGAACCAAAATTGAATCCCTAACTTCAACGGTCCCACACTTAGTGATCTTGATTTGACGAAACATTTAGAAAGATATAAATTATAATGACTGTGTTAAATATTGATGTGTACAAAGGATCTGTTCACAGCATCTCACATTATTGTTGTTGCTGTAACTGTCAAAATTCAAACATTAATCTCTTATTCCAAATACGGAATACTACATACTAAATCAGTAAATCGAGATCGTGCCGGCATCATTTCAAATATTCTATTAGTTGATGTTTGGTTCAAAGAATTTAGATTTTCACCTTCTAAAAATTTGGTGAATTTTTTTCAAAAACAAAAAATTGAAGAAATGAGAACAACCGTTTTGAATGGGTTTGATCAAGATTTAATTAAATTAGTTTTATTCTAAGTAAGGTGAATATTAATGCAATATGTAAAAAGGAAATTTATTAAAATAATAAGATTTTTATAAATCTGATGGATCATATTTGTCTAATAAAATTTGACGTCTACATGAACCAAATAAAACAAACACAATAAGTTTACTTGTACATTTCCATAATTTGAAAGAAATAGATAATAAAAATTTGAACTAAATACAACGATAACATTTCAAAGTTTATATTGTAAAAGACTAAAAGGTTGTGTTATAATCTAAATCAAATGTTCTACAATATGTTTCATAAGCTTTGTTTTGTTAACAATTTTAGGGTGTAGCAGGACATAATTGGTGATTGATAGTATTAATACACACGTAGACTAGTAGCTAAATCGATCGCCCTAGCTTAGTGTTCGATGGATTAACGATTGAGAGCCTCTAAGCAATGATCTGTTATATCATCGGTCAAAAAGTTCCCCCAGCCGTAATAAATGCGCGTATTTATAAACGAGGAGGCGAGGAACACGGCCCGGGCAACTGGCATGGCCACCACGTGGCATATACGTGTCCTTACGCACATTAAAGCCCTGTCGATGCCTAATGACGACACGTAAGGCTGGGCAGGGCCGAAGTCCTGAGCGGCTAGGTAGAGCTTGGGCAGAACAACGGTCAGGGAAAATGTTGGTCAGGAAATAAAGGTGACGCTCGGACCGTTGGTATCGCTCGGGACATAATGGGAAAAGGTCAGCGGTCAAAGTCCGACCGAGTGTATAACCTATCATTGGTGCTCCTTAAGTTTGAGATTCAAACTTAAAAGTAGAATTTTGAACTATAAATATATTTTAATTAGTACACACCTTTCAATAATGGAGACAAGTTTTCTTTGTAAGAAAAAAAACATTATTCATATTTAAAGGTCAAGTAACTAAGAGCATCCATATCAATGCATTTTTTGTGGGGTCCAATGTGATGATGGGGAGGTGAGAGAAGAATGAGAGTGTGTGTGTGTGTGTTTTTTTTTTTTTTTTTTTGAAAATAGGGAGTGTGTTTTTAATTCATGCAAGTGAATGATTTTTGTGGGTCTTAATGAGAGAGAAAAAAAATAGCTGCGGTGTGTGTTTTGCGTGCAGTGCACGTGTGTATGTTCTGCATGCAGTGCACGCGCCCGCTGACGTGTTAACTATTTGTGTCAGATCTCAAAAAAAAAAAAAAATTCCTTATATTTCTCTATTTTCTCTTTTCTATGTATATCCTAAAAAATCGTGTAAAAATTTATACTATGCTATAATCTAATTTTAGACTCGACACACAATATATTATGTTTACTAACGTACGCGTGTTGTAATATTGTTTGTCACTTGTCACGTGTACTATGTAGTATAGTACTATGTGTGTTTTAATACCAAAATAAACGTTGAATTTGACCCCTCAAGTTTTGAAACAATTGAACATTCATCCCTACATTTATCACCTAGCCTTGAAGATAACTTTACAAAGGAAAAAATAAATTTTCTTTTTGTTTATGAATTATAAAGAAGTAACAATTTTTTTTGTATTTTAATCATGATCGTTGTCACTTTTCGTCATTTAATTGTTTGTAAAATGACTTATTAAACTAACCCTATTCCTGTAAATAATATATTTACTAAGGGATATGAAAGATGGCATGAATGCAAATATTGTTTTATATTTCTTCTATGCCATGTGACTAGTAAATTTGCAAGATTTGTAAATTTGTTAGCCAACTTGCTTGACAGATTTTCTAGGAAAGATGCCGGCAAGTTTACCTTTTTTTGTTACTATTATTTTATTATTAAATTTATAATATATGAAAATGAGATTCATTTAAAAGTGAAAGAGATTTGTAGAGATGTAGAACAAATAATGGAGAATTTGTAAATTTGATGATGTGAAAATAGACTCATTTTACAAAGTAAGAGAGATTTGTCGTGATAAAGATAGCCTTAATTCTTTTGAATTACTTCCATACAATTTTAAAAGTAAAAGTGTCATTTTTTTAAAAAAATAATAATATTCATAGATATTTTGTTTTCACTCGACACAAAGATAATTACTCATACCATCAAACATGCAAAAAGAAACTCGTAATTATTGTCTAATAATGTGTTTTTGGTAAACTACTTATATATAATAATAATTATAATAATAATAATAATAATAATAATAATAATTCATAAAAAAATACAATAGGAGTAAACCATGATCTTTTCCCACTATTAACTTCTCATAACACTTCATACAAGCAATATTATGAAGATTTTAATATTAGAAAATGTCACTATCGTGCATAGTTTGTTTTTTAATCAAAATAATAAATTTTACATATAATGCATTTGTTAACAAATTTCAACTATCCAACTTGAAAGTGAAATGTGAGCATATATATGGTGATGGCGTCTACTATTTCATTAGTAGTGGAATTAGTTGAACACATTAAAACGTTTGTATTTCTTATATTTTTATTTTATTTTACGTATTGCAATAGTATCTACATATTTTGAGGAGAAATTAATTAAATTTTGGTCGAGCCTTATTTAAAAATACTCAATTAAGCAAACATCTTTCGATATTTTAATATGTTTTAATATAAATATATAATAGTGGGATCCAAGCCTCAGTAGTGGCACTTATATGTAGGTATTTCCTTTTGCTTATGTAAAAATATATATAATCATTTAAAAATAAAATAAAAAAAAATCATCTTTTTAATCATTTACCTCTTACTTTCAAAAATAAAAATAAAAAATCATTTACCTCTTAATCTTTTTAGAATACAACGTTCTGCTTACGGAGTATACAATACACCAATAATATTACTTTTCACCCATCCCAACATATATTTGCCTAAAAAAAGAGAAATTTCTTCGCCTCCAAAACTCACACCCTAACTTAATAGAATAGTGAAGGGATTGTTCTCAAAAAAAAAAAAAAAAAAAGAAGAAAAAAAAAAAAGAATAGTGAAGGGATTTAACCTATCTGCTAAGTCAATGGGTTATCATGACTTACATTCTTCCACATGCTACTTTATTCCACATACTCTGTCGGACCAGGGTATGGGAAACCCTATGGAGAAGAAGAATAGTGAAGGGATAAATCAACAGTCTATTATGTGAGAGGACTAGTGTTTGGTGTCTACAAATAACCTCCCATTATGTGGTAGAAAGAAACCCATCACAGTGGGAAAAGTGTTCGGTACCCACAAGCAAGGTTGAAAAAGTCGCTAGGCACCCTCTAGGCGCCTGGGGACTGCCTAGGGCGCTTAGAGCGCCAAGATGGCCGACCGCCTAGGCCCGATTTTTGCAACACTGCCCACAAGAAACTCATCATATTGGGTGTAAATGTTATATTGCAATTATCAAGACTCTGATTATATTATCATTACCACCCAAGAACTAATTAAGTTGGCCGTGGGAACATCTCAACATATACTTGTGCAAATGTAAAATGGGTTTATATAGTTTAGTTGTTTTATCACATAGTACGCCATGAGACATCCATCATCTATGCATTGATTGGTTGTCAACAAGGAGAAAAGGTTAACAATGAAGAAAAGCAAAATAATGTTAGAGAGGAATTGGTGCCCCACAGGAGAAGTCTATCCACCACTAAAGATGCACCCAAGATAGAGAGGTCACACATGGCAATAATCCATTGGGGAAAATATCCTTTTTGGGATAAGAAAATGGATTGCATTTCTATGAATCACCTATTTCCCCCCCTTTGCACACTTTTTAACTAACCAAACACCCCTCCCCCCAAACTCTTTCTCCACAACACACAAACAACACAAGAGTGATCAAGAACAACTCCGAGGCTATGGCATCCATGACAGTGTCACCTGCATTCCTCCCCGCCGTCGCCAAGGCTCCCACCGCCGGCCGCCGTGGGGCGTTCACCGTCAGGGCCTCGAAGGCGTCTGAGGGCGAAACCGCCATGGCAAAGACCGGGGAAGAGAGCAGCAACGGGAGGAGGGAGTTGGTTTTTGGCGTTGCCATGGCGGCGGCGTGCTCCATCGCCAAGATTGCCATGGCGGACGAGCCGAAGAGAGGGACTCTGGAGGCCAAGAAGAAGTATGGACCTATCTGTGTGACAATGCCCACTGCCAAGATTTGCCACAAGTGAGAAACCAAGAAACCTACCTTTGCTTCTGTCTGTAATATGTTGTAATTGGTTTTAATGTAAAACCTTGTTTTCTAATCTATTCTCTTCTCCCCTGCTTTGTTTATACTCCAACCATACTTGCCTAAATTGAAGCACAAACTGTTTTTTCTACGCTAAAATTAAAACCAAGTAATAGAGAAAGGAAGATAACGAAAAGACCTTTTATTGAGCAAAATCCAGATAAATTATGTATTCCATTCAAGCTAAAGAGCAGCAGTAATGCAGTCACTATATAAAACACACACACACACACACACAAAACAGAAAGAAAGCATAATGAAAAAAACACGAATGGAAGAAGTGAGTGCAGGTTCTGCGTACTTGCATGGTTTGTTAGATAATGTAGGCCAAGACTCTACATTGAGAGAGCTGACAACAAAGTCAGCAGTCTATTTATTTGCTCAGGCTCTCGCATATTTTGCTGAGAATAACTTAACTTGCCAGCATTTGATGATGGGAGCTCTTATCTTGAAAAATCTAGCAAGTTCGTACATCCATAGCTTCTTCGCAGGTCTCTTTGTCAGAATCGAGGTTCGCATCATATCAAGATGAGGACTCAGGTAGGCTTCCTTCCCATTTGTTAATCAACTCGTTTAGTTTTTCAAATCCCTGACAAGTTATAAGAACTTGCATTAATTCATCGCCGGAATACATATATGGGAGCTCGTTACTTACACCACAACAAAATCTTATGTCTGTGTCCTTCAATAAACTACAAGCTTAAAGTTTTCAAGGATACACACACACACACAACATATCAGATTCTTGACTTTGAAACAACTTTCCGAGAAAACAGAAAGATTTTCTCTTAGTTATTTGAGTAATTTCAAGTAAAGATAATTTTGACCTTTTAGAGGAAAATATGAGATAATTTCAAAACATTGTTTATTTTGCTTCTTACCATGCGGGTTGTGAAGTCACCAAATGATTCACTTGCTTGCCGATTCTGTTTCCAATGATAGAACAAAGGCTCCAAAACTTTCTCAAGATCTTGAATCTTAGCCTTATCCTTGAAAGGCTTTGCCAATGAAGTCTGATTGGTTGTTCCACCAAGCCAAATCTATATAAAGAAAATTTGTGACCTAGTCAGCTTTCCTCTCTCCACAGAATAAGGACAGTAATTCAGAAAGGGTTAATAAAAGGGCCATATTCCCACAAAGATAGAGCTTGAACTACCTGATAACTGTTAGGACCATCACCAACCAAGCCAAGTTCAGCCATGTATGGTCTAGCACAGCCATTAGGGCAGCCAGTTACCCTTACCACTATAGATTCTTCACTCTCAAGGCCAACCTAAAGCCAAAACTTCCAAGCTTAGCAATGGTGCTATTATGATCGAATCGTTTAAGTTTGGCGAGTGTCTCTGCTACATACCTTCTCAAACATTGCTCGAACCCGCTTAAGAATGTCAGGAATTCCACGTTCAGCTTCAGTTATTGCAAGAGGGCACAGGGGAAACGCTGGGCATGCCATTGCTGTTAAATTGAGGGGATCCACCTGCCTAGGTTCCTGTACATAAAAAATAGATGGAGGTTTGTGAGAAGACATCTAGCAAACTTTAAATTACATGATTCCTCAGATCAACACCAAGAATATAAACAAATTAAGTAAAATTTTGTTTCTTCAGCTCCCTCTTAAATCAAAGAGCACCCTTCAGTTATAGGTACTCGCATCTTATACAGGCTTCATACAAAAACTATCAGCTCTGCTAATTAACTCTCAAAGATAAAGCCTCCCAAGTTCAACTTTACTGAAATACATCTTTCCTAAACCCCACAACAATACAAAGTATCATGCATTAAATTCCACAATCTGTGCAAGAGAACAGAGCATTCTAATTCCAGTTAACTATCAATCTATCATACAGTTTTCAGGCATTTCTATATACTAGCATATATGTTCTTTTATGAATCACAAGGGTACTAACCTTATACAGATGGAGACCCAAAACAAAGGACTTTTCTACTATATAATGTGTATACCATACTTATATCTTTATATTACATGTCTTCACCATGCTTAAAAAACATCGGATTAGAGATGGGATATTTTTGACAGATCGAATGTCATCAGTAAGTATGTTGCTAAATTGGGCACAATTAATTTCCAATAGACAATTTTGTCAGTAAATTGTGACTTTTAAAGTATTACAAATTTGCCAATGGATTGCTCTGTTGGTAAATTAATAAGAAAATTTTCTCCCTAGAAATAGTGCCATTTAACTAGGCAATTAAAAAATTCGGTATTTATTTTACTGACAGAGCAGCCCCTAGGCAAACTATTATCTTTTAAAACATTACTCTTATAAGTTTGTGCCTCAACGGATTGCTTCATAGGCAAATTTATAAGAAATTTCTAGCATCAAAATGCTGCCTTATAACTTAGGCAATTAAAAAAAAAAAATATGTAATTGGGGTCGTTTCGTGGAGGCTATCTAATTAGTCCTTCAAGACACACAGATGCATAGTTGCATACTATGAACAAAGACTTACCAACAGACCAGCCTGTGCAAGAGCTGTAGCAATGGAGTCCTTCCATGCATGCTGGATATCACAAAGGATCATGTTCTGGTTCGGAGTGATGCGCACATCCAAGTTATACTTCTCAATAACTTCCCGAAGCATCTTCTTAGTTTCTCCTTTTACCCGACCATTATCGACATGAAGCCCACAAAACAATCTACCATCCCCCTGCCAAGGTACAACATGGAATTATCATTAACAAATTTAAGCTCTAAAATATACTCCGTAATTTTAATATCTCATGATAACATTTGTGGACTAGGGAGTAACTTCTAGACCACCAACATGGGAATGAAAATATTAAAATATATTTTTAAAATGAAAATTTTGGTAATTAACAGAGAATGTGCAAAACTGCAAAAGGGATGAGAAGATCAAGAATCCTAAAACAACAAAATTTTACACATTGGCATACTAAAGTAGCAAACCTGTTCATGCCACCCCAAGTAACTCTTGAATTCCCACTCAGGCAAGTCACGGGAGGGCTCGAAGGTCTTTCCATAATACTGTTCAACAACATTTCTAAACTTCTCAATCCCCCACGAACTGAGTAAATATTTCATCCTGCTGTACCTACGGTCATCTCTTCTACCATATTCTCTCTGGGTAACAACAATAGCTTTCACAGCATACAATATGTCCTCTTTTGGAACATAGCCCAATGGCTCTGCAACGCGAGGAAATGTGGTCTCCATCCTATGAGTTCGACCCATACCACCACCAACCTGCAAAGAAGTCATACATGGCTTGCATTAATATCCCTCAAACACATGCAAAAAGAAAGAAGGGTCAGTATGATAGATGAAATTCTTACATATATGTTAAAACCCTGAGGCTCTCCATTCTCATCTGACACAACCGCAATGCCAATGTCATTTGTGAAAAGGTCAACTGAGTTGTCTGTTGGCACAGTAACAGCAACTTTAAACTTCCTTGGCAAGAACTGAGTTCCATAAATGGGCTCAGCTGAGTCAGGGAAGTTTGTTCCATGAGAATTATCTTCTCGAGCTTTGACTACTTCAGGAGATTCTGCTGACATAAATCTCTCCCCATCCACCCAAACATCATAATAAAACCCAGATTGAGGAGTCAGAAGTGCTGCAATGTCATCAGCAGTTTGTTGTGCAAATAAATAGCTTTTATTCACATATGGTGCTGCTGGAGCCAGTACGTTTCTGTTGAGATCACCACATGCACCAAGAGTAGAGCCCATGTTTCTGATAATAGTGCCCATCACAGTCTTAAGGTCTTTCTTCAGGACACCATGGAGTTGAAATGTTTGTCTCGTTGTCAATCGAAGGGTTCCAATTCCAAATTGGTCAGCAAGATCATCCATGACCAAGTAGAGTCTGTTTGGAACCTTTCCACCAGGGTTTTTTGTTCGGAGCATAAATGAATATGACCTTTTCCCACGCTCATCTCTATTATATTGTTGATAACTCCCATGAAACTTGATCAATTGAGTAGCAGCCTCATTGATGTTAGGTGCATCTGTAAGAATTTCCTCATTGAGAGGATACCTTATGAAGTTACTTTGCTCTTTGAATATTTCAACCTTGCTACGTTTAGGTTTGGCAGAAGTGTCCAACTCCGATGGCTGCATAATGACAAAAAATCATTAGATTGAGAAATCTCCATGTTATATTAGTGAAGTAAATCCCAAACCAGCTTCACTGTATAGTTGTTTCCTTTCACCAGCAGCAGATATGAAATAGGATATAAATGCCAATACAAGTGTTGCTTCAGGCAAACAGACACATAGAACAAAGAATCAAGTAATATTATTTTCCAAATGAGTCATATTCAATGTTTCTATTCCACAATCACAGGTTGCATTGATATCAGTAGAGATGAATGGTTCACAATTTTATTTTATTTTATTTTTGTTTGATGTTTCTCACCAACATGCAGCTCTAAGAATTACAAAAATTTAGTGCCATCACTCTTACAGCCTTTCAACATATGTAAATTGCAATTATTGGATTTTCCCACCTTGTTTTCACACCACCATTTTTTTGTGCTGAAATCAGTCATTCCCAGTCACCCCACATATCCTAAAAATTTGTTTCAGGCACAAATGCCTATACACGTAACAAACCACATAGTCACCCCTGCATGGCACATGAGCAGTGCACTATGCTATCCCAGCTATCAGTCTTGTAGTAGAGTAGTATAAAGTGTATCAGGTGGGACAAATCCCACCTGATGAGACACCATATGATTGGCTAATGGCCATGGTTTCCATGCCCTTCAATCCAAAGCCATGGTATCCACCTATGGCCTTTTTATTCAACTTCACCCAAAATACTAAATTTAGAAGTGTACTTTTTAGGAAAGTTATCTTCAAATGTGACCCATAAATAACTACTAAGCATCATTCATCAATAGTTGAGGAAAATGCAATTTGCGTCAAATAAAAAAGCAGGATTCCTTTTTTTTTTTTAAGCATATATACTTATGAAAAATGCAACTTTTTGTCAAATCCCCCTTTAACTATTCGATTCTCTTTAAACCAAAGCCACTACTTTATGTTTCAATTTCTGAAAGCCATAGAAATTCCAATGCCAGAACAGTGGTAGCACGAAGTGAGAAAAGCCTTTACACAATGCAGCTATGTTTGTACCCTAACAACTTAGGGCTATAGAACTTCATTTTTTTTTTGTTCTTTTTGCCCCAAAATTAAATGAGAATCTAACACTCAAACATTGCATAGTGTACTACACTGGTGGAACCTCGATCTGAAAACTTCACTATTGCTCCATCCACTCATTTCATGTACAACATGGAACATTTTCACCAAAAGCATCCACTCTACAGTGCAATTAACAGTAACGGATGAAATGACGGCGGGGAGGAAGAAAAATTTACCGTCGTTACGGCTCTAATGACCGAAACGTTAGGACTCGAAGCCGAGGCAGCGCGAAACACGTGAAGACGGTTGCTGAGGCGGAGCGAATCGGAGCCGCTCCTCAGCCCGGTGCAACTGGGAATTTGAATCTTCGGATCCTTGGAGATGGCGGTCCTAGCCGCTGCTGCTCCAAACGACGTCGTCATCCCCTCCGACAGAAACAGAAAACGACGGAGAGAATTTCCCTACCGGAAAAGGAGCTTTGATCAAAGGCGATTGAGGAGATTTTCCGGCTGAGAAACAATGAAGAACAGAGAAGAGTTGGACTGCGAGAGGGATATTTCGCAGTTTATATACTGAAAAGTGCGAAACGCAATTATGCAAGTGCGAACGTCACGTGCCTGGCACGAGATTATATTTTGTATCTCCAGGGTAAATTGGCTCCGTATTCGCACACAATAATATGCACGCGCTGCTTTCCGTTTTGTTTCCTTTGTTGGTTTTTGTTTTTTTTTTTTTTTTTTCTAAAAGGGTTTTTTTTTTTTAAATGTTGAATCCAAACATTTGGAATTGAAGCATGTGTTCTATCTCAACTAAAAATTTAAGATGATAATTGTATTGCACATTAATAGTTATATGCTCAAAACGCCCCCTCAAGTGTGCAGTGGGTTCCAAGCAACACGCGGACCATAGTCGCAATTGAAGCATGTGTTTTATCTCAACTAAAAGCCTAAGCTGGTAGTTGGATTACACATTAATGGTTATATGTTCAACAGGGAGGACGAGTTTCCTCATTTTGAGCTCCCACGCCCTGGCCCAACAGATTTGGGAGGATGAGCTCCCTCACATCATTCGGGTCATTGTTCTCAAATTTTAATATTGTGATCAATTAAGCTGCCCACGTCAGCTAACTTTTGTTTTTTTTTTTTGTTCAAATCTAATTTGATATTTTCTTTTAAAAAAAAAACTTTCCTTTTAATAATAACTAGACTAGATAACAAAAAGGTAAACATGATAATAATTGAGATATCAAATTTATATTTATGATATAAAACTTTGTGTACTAAATAAGCTATTGCTCCTTTTCATTCAATAAGCAAAAAAATAGTAATAAAAATTGTTGGGGCGTGAGAAAGAAGGCGCGTGGGTGATAATGGTGGCAAAACCGAAATTGTAATTTAGTTGTTGTTGGGGTGACAGGTACATTGAATGTGGACAATATTGAGCGTCAAAAGCGAAAACGAAAGCAATGATGCGGTGCGGGCGGACGTACGTGTGCGGGTCAACATTTTCAAATGTAGGCGGCTCCGTTAAATTCACTATTTTCAATTCCGAAAGACTATTTTATTGCAACACATATTAAAGGGTAATGCACAAGAGTGTGCACCTTATACATATAACTGATCAACCCTCAAGTTGTTTTTATATTGTACTACTTTGTAAATATTCAAATAATGAATGTTACGTATAAATAAATATACTATGAGTATGAAAAATAAAATATCTTATACATAGAAATAATATACTTTATGCATAATTGGTTCATACAAATTACAGAGTATATGAATAAAATTATGAATCATGGTCCACCTAAAATAATATACTTTATGCATGATTGATCAGTTATATGTATAAGTTGCACAAGAGTGTGCAACTTATATACTAAAATTCAAAATTTTCCTCCCAACTATACATACTTTGGTTGATTGGATATATGCTAAAAGAGTAAGATTAAGACATGAAAAATGAAAATTATCATCTAAAAATATAAATTGGGGATTTATGGAACAAATGAAATTAAAAAAAAAAAAAAAAAAAAAAAAAAACATAAAACATTACATCATACTATACCGGCCGTACCCATACCCCCACGGCGCCGGCGGCAGCTGCTGAAAGCCGTAATACGGGCTCAACATATACCCATAATTATTGGCCGCCGGCGGCGGCGGAGCTAAACTCTTCAAATAACAGTCATGGAAAGGGCAATCGGGAACCGAACACTCTTTACGAGCATGCACCGCCACCTCCTCCGCCTGAGGCGGCACCGCCGCCACATAACTCTCACGCACGTGGCCGGAATACAGTACATTCTCCTCCTCCTCATCATCATCATCGCTGCCATGCAGCCGGCATTTCGGTGGCCGCCGGCGGTGACCTGATTTTTTCTCGGCGGAGTTGGGCTGTGGTGTTTTCACGGCGGCGGCGTGGTAATCTGGAGTAGTATTAATGTCTCTGAGCTCAAGCTTGCAGTAGTACATTATTTCAGCCTCCCTGCCCTTAAGGTTAAGGGCACCTAGAAGCTTTATAGGGTCTGCATCTCCTCTTAGTAGGACCCATCTCTTTTCTCCATCTAGGCCAACGGACTCCACTCCTACCACAATCAATCAATTATTTTAATTTATTATACCACTTATAATTTTATTTATTTTTATACTACTAACTCTGTTACAATGTATAGTAGTATATATTCATATCTACTTTTTCAACCTACAGAAGTACAAAGAGTCCCCCACGGGTTCAAATTCATGACCTCCCATTTGTAAGAGTCATTTCATACCACTAGATTACAAGATCATTGACTTATAACAAATTATAGAGAAAATATAATTTGAGTCGTGCCAACAACATAACGTAACATTGACAGAAAGGAGTTAAATTCCGATTGGTATGTGGCGAGTCTAAGACGTGGGAGTCCTGATCGAGCCAATGAGGCATAGTATGTTGTCATTTAGTTTGATATTCAGAATAGTCCCACTCCCCAGTCGCTACTTAAAGGTACGCTTTGAATAAAATCCGCCTTATGATGTTTCTACCTAGCAAAGAACTATACGGAAGTAAACTAAACTAGCTAGGTTTTCTAACTAGGAATATTGTGTAGATAAATATATTATGAAAATGAAATAATAAATGAAGTATATATGTACCATCAACTTTTAAGAGAAGCGTCCTCAACTTCAAACAACATTCATCGCATGAACAACCATTTACTCTCAATATACAATTCTGCAATATATTAAAAAGAGAGTCAAAACTAATAACAATGTGTTATGTGTAATTAATTATATTAACCAGTTGATCAATTATATATGATTAAAAAATGACAGTAAATAAAATGCATAATTAAGGTATAACAATAAAAAAAATATTAAAAGGGATTGTTCGGCAAAGGAGTTTCTTTGTGGGGACGATCCTAGAGATGGAATTAGCTCTCATGCCTCTTAAAGCGAATGGAGTTTCGGAAAAAGACTCGGAACGCCTCGTGGTTAAAAAAAAATTAACAATAAAGAAAGACCGAAGGAAATTAAACCCTCTTGCATAATTATAAATTACCGGTTCGGGGACTTGATTTTCCATATGAGATTGCTTCGATATATACTAACAATTCTTCATGAAGAACCGAGAACCTACATTAAAAAAAATGGTAAATTGAAAATATAAAATTTCTAAAGAACTAATGTTTTTTTATGTCACAACATAAACCACTATTTGAGGGTATACAATGCTATATGTGGCTTATGTGTATTAGCAAGTATGGTATATACACTCACCTTTAATGGTGGCTGGCCTGGCCGATCCGATCCGAGAGGAAGGTGAAAAAAGAAGGAGATAGCTATCTAGGGTTTACAGACAACATATGATTTGGTTTCCATAAAAGGATGCCATCTTGCCAACCTACATATACCATATATATGTTTGTATATATGGGTTTCTCCTTTGATTAATTAATGATATACATACTTTTTTTTTTTAAATACTCATGATTAATTACAAAATAGTACTTGTTCAGTTGTTCTATGCATTTTCAATCTATTTCAGTTTAAAGAATCAATGTCTCCCATCAGGGATCGAATTCAATCCTTTGACCACCAATTTGGAATGATATGATGTATATACTTATTAGTCAACTTATTTATGCATTTTTTTTTTTTGTTATCCTACAATCTCATGCATGCATGCAATGGGCTCGATTGAGAGGATATTAACAATAACAAAACTCGTAACCTTTTGATATGAAAATCATGTTATACGCACTCGATCACCACTTTTGAAGCTATATATGCTTGGCCTGACTTGTGGTCATATCCAACAAATGACTACAAGAAGGTAAACCAGCTTAAATTGTATATAACTGACTCGTTCAAGTCAAGAAAGCCAATAGATTACCCTAATTTAGGAGTTTAATTAACTTGTAGTATTGTGATTATCAAACCAATCACCTTTGCCAAAATATTTTGACGTGACAAATATGATGCTAACTTAAGTCTGTTAAGTGGTAATCTAATAAATGCAGTGTAAATGAGAGGGGTGCATATATAGCGGCACCCTTATGTAATTGCTCAGATATCTTAATATCCATATTGTTTATTGAACTTTAATCCAGTTCATAACCAATTGTACAAGCTTAATTGGTCCAACATACAATGGCATAAGCTCTCCATCAAATGTATCTATATACTTCTTTGCTGCTGACTCATTCCTGAATCCCAGGAATCCGTACCCTCATGTCTCAAAATCACTTGGAATATTCCGGCACCCTTCCACAGAATCCAGCTAATGACATTAATAAACCAGAAATTATAAAATAAAGAAGATTTCAAAAATAAATAAATAAATAAATAAATAACAATTGCTTAAAAAAATTAAATAAAGAACAATTAGGCCCTATTTGTTAAAATAGTTAGTATATCAATTGATTTTTACTTATTTGATCACTATTAACTTTTTTATTTAATTAAACAACTAATATGAATGTTTTTTTTTAACAACTTATTGTTTTAAAATACAAAAATTCAAAAACTCAGATAAAGTCATTTTTGCAGGTAATCAACCAGCTAATTTATCAAACACTTGTCTAGAATTAGACATAGACTACTCAAACTCACTAATCCAATCACCTAATACTATTTACCAAACACCCCTATTATAAGTCTAGATCAAAAGCACAAATTTTCAAAGTTCTATAAAATACAAAATTTCAAAGAATAATGAAACAATGGGAGAGTGGAGTATATATGTACCGGTTGAACTGGCTGCCTGGAAAGGGGCAAGCCTAAAGACGTCAACTCTATAACGGCCGCTAATTTTTTCCCACACTTTCGCCTGATAGCAGCTGAAACCACCCACGCCGCTGGCGGCGGCGCCGCCGTGAGAATCCTCCGCCGCCGCCATTGTTATGTAATAAATCTTCCCGGCACTTGGTTGCACGTTGAGATTCAGAATCTCCCGGAACACGAGCCCCGCATTATTCTCGCTCTCGTTGTTGTGATTCTCAATCGCGAACCGGGCCGCCGCCTCCGCTCTCTGGTAGGCGGCGCCGTCGCAACGGCTGACTCGCCGTATACCGCACGGTATCTTCAACCCGACATCATTCGACACATAGAAACCCTGGAAATCATCAAACAAATACAATAATACACATGTTTCACTCAATATGATAATTATATCAAACTGCATAAAATTATATGATTAGTTGACCTGGCTGTCGATGATGTCGTTCTGGTAAGTGCTATACTCAAAATCGTCAAAATAATACTCAGCCATCGTCGCAAAAAGTGAAGAAGAGCTAGCCGAGATGGAGTAGAGAGAAGTTAACGGGAACTCTATGCATAATAGAAGAGGGGGAGATTATATTTACGTATTTATTTTGGACTGTAATTAGTTTAGAATTTTTATTTAATCTATTTTTATTTTAAAATCCGATTAATTAATTAATTATCTTGTCAAGCAAGAGAAAACATAACTATGCAGGTTTCTGCCCGTCATGAAAGTATCGATGTATATAAACTTTACCAACAATCCAAGTTTTTTTTTTTTTTTTTAAATATTTATTTACTTTATTTTTTTAATTAAAGATTTATTTATTAAATTAAGAAATGGAATTTTGGGCCTACTAAAAACTTGTATTATATTTAGGGAGTGTTTGGTAATAGCTGTTAGTTAATATTTGAGTTTGACTACTTTTTTTTTTTTTTTTTTTTTTTTTGAATGCTACTGGCCCTATTACATTGTAGTATCTGTTCATATACTTTCTCAACCTACTGAAACACAAAGAGCCAATAACACCTCCACTGAGTTTGACTACTTGATTGCATAAAATGGTTTCATTATAAATATGGGTCCTGTCTAATAGTTTAATTTGAACCTTCATTATTTTTATTTCAAGATATAATATAAATATAATAAAGCAAACCGTAAAGACAAAGACAATAATAAAATGACATGCAAGAAGATAGAGAGAGATTTTTTTTTAATATTTAAATTTTACTATAATGATAGAGATTTCGGTAAGAAACATAATCTCAAAAGACATCTAAAATATTAATATAGAAGTCTAGACGATCTAGAAAATATATGTAACTAAGTCGCTAAGGTAATTGAGTTCAAATCCATTTGGACTTCACGTTATTGTATCCTATGACAAAAATAAAAATGTAATTAAATATTTTTCTCAAAATATAATGCATAAAAATTTAACAAAGAAATAATACAATTCAAAATTAATTTAAAAGTTTCATTTTTCGTTCATAGTTAAACACAAAATTATTCACCAAAATTTCAATGTTAATTCATTCTAATTTTTTTTTTAATTATAATTAAAACCAATCTATGAATAAAAAATAATTATCAAGTATAAAAAATAATAGATTATATCTGCAATACTTTTTTTTTAAAAAAAATTGGGCCCCTAGCAAATGGGGGTCCTGTGCGGCTCTACTGTCAGATAATAGCTGAATATATTCAAAATCATTTTTTTAAAAAGTTGATCCAAAAAAACTATTTAAAAAAGTTTTTTGAATTTTAGCATTTTGGATCAATAAATTGTTACAAAAAGCTAATGAATTAAATATTCGTACTAATTATTTAACAAAGTTAAACAGTTAATAGACATCAAATAAGTCAACATTAACTGATAAACTAACTATGTTACGACAAATTATATCGTGCACCGTGCGCCCTGGCCAAAACGACATCGTTTTCCATTTTTGCCGTTGACTTCTAAAAAAAATCTCTGTTTTGGATGTACAGAATTGTATAGTAGAATATACATAAACTCTTAACATTATACACATAATCTAATATAATACATAATACACATAAACTCTTAATAAAATATACATAAACACAATTAAAAAAAAAAAACTATAACAAAATTAGACGGACAGAACGACGACTGTCGCGTCAACTTCCCATACAACTTATAAAAACGACGTCATTTTGGGACAGGGCGTACAATCACCTTAATATGAGCTTGGTCGGATCTTCTATTATTAGCCCATCGAAATGTTGGGCCCATCACCTTTCATGGCCCACTAATAGATATCAAACTTCCCACGGTCTCCGCCGGAAAAGAACCGCAAATTATGCTGTGCAACCGAATGCACCTTGCAAGGTGCATACGGTTGCAAAACAGCGCCGTTTTGGTTAAAAAAAACGCGCGTTCCACTTAAAGAAGAAATCATGTTCGGTTCCAGGCAATAACATTTTTATATATCCAGAAATTCATAACTATATATCCACAAATTCATAACTATATATCCACAGTGAATGAATGGAGTAAATATCTACAATGAATGAACTAAATATCCACAATGAATGAACTAAATATCCATAAATTCATAACTATATATCCACAAATTTATAACTATATATCCAGAAATTCATAACTATATATCCACAATAATGCTATTGCCGAGAATCGAACCTGATTTTTTTTTTTTTTTTAAAGTGGAACGCGCGTTTTTAATTAAAACGACGTCGTTTTGCATCGTATGCACCATACGCATGGTACATTCTGTTGCACAGCATAACTATTGGAAAAGAACCACACAAAACTCATTCGAATCTTCTCGACGGGTCATACCCGTTTTCCATCGCGACCCGAACCCAGAGTTCGAGAGAGCTTTCCAGTTTCCATTGAATAAACAGTAAAGAAACACTTTTATTGTTTTCCTATAAGGTTTTCCGTTCACGGCGGCTAACCAATCTTCCAATGCTCCGTTCCAACGGTATCCGCCGGCTAGCTTCCCGCTACCTCTCCGCTCAGCTCCGGCCAAATTATGTATTTATGCCGATTTCTCTCTCTATATTTCCGAACATAAATGTGTGCGCGCGCATTATTGCATGGAGATAATATGGATTTCTCATCTCTCTATCTGCTTGCTCACTAAATTTTGCTGCGTAATTGCAGGTTAGTAGGAATTATAGTAAGGAAAAGTGCTACCTCCCTGACATCCTTGTTAATCCGGTTTCTGTAAATGGTATGAGAATTTTATCACATTGATTTAGGTTTTATTTTATTTTATTTTATTTTTGAATAATATGAGCTCTTATTTCTCAAGTATTGCTATGATTAGCAGATAGGACTGCGAAAGAGTGGTACAGAATACTTGGTGTAAAATGTAATGCAAGTGCATACCTTACCAGGGAAACTTCTTTTGCAGTAAGTATTTGAGTGCATTTATCATATATTATTGGTGGTGTTTGGTAAATAGCTCTTAGTTGTTAGCTGATTGGGTTAGTGAGTTTGACTAGTTGATAGCATTAGCTGATTGTAGAAAAGTGTTTGGTAAATTAGCTTTTAGCTGATTACATGCAATATGACTTTCTCAAAAAAGATTATTTTAAAAAGCTACTCTGAGCAACTTTTTGAATTTTAGCATTTTGGAGCAATAAGTTACAAAAAGCTAATTAATCAATCACTCATATTGATTGTTTAACCAAGTCAAACAACTAATAGTGGTCAAATAAGCCAAAGTTGGCTGATAAGCTAATTGTGTTACCAAACAGGGCCATAATTTGCTTGTGTCTTCTGAATTTTACTAGTTTATGTTACTGGATTCATGTAACCGATGTAATCAAAGTGAAAGGCTTCTCTAACTTTGATATGTTAGTGGAGAAGAACACGTACGAGTATGACTTCTTAGGCAACTCAGTGTCTTTAGCTTTCTTTATTTAAAAGTTAAGTTAAAAGCCTGTAGCATTCATTTAATCAACTGTGTGTAGAAGTTAGAACTTAATTAAAGTTTGTAACTTCCGTTTAGCAACTCACTTCTATTGAATTGTGTTGCACTGTGCTATCTCAAGGCAGTTCTAGGAACAGGACATTTACTAATCTCTGTAGTATACATGATTGGGTATACTAATGCAGATTGATAGAGTATTCAAATTACAAGGAGGATTGCTATATCATTATACACTTTAGTTTAAGAAGGTGGTTATATATAAAGATTCTTAGAGTGACAGTAAGCAAGCAAAGAACAAGAAATATGAGTTAGTACGGTAGGCTATACGTTATTTTTTGTTCCTAGATTTTCTTTTGATCTCAAAAGAATATGCATTGCGTCTTTATTTCCTCCCCTTTTCACACCAGAATAGAAGAAAATGGTAAAACCGAAGACCCTTTCGTCAGTTTTTTCCTTCCTTTTTACTCCTCTCTCTCTCTTACCCCAAAGCAGAAGAAAATGGGGAAGCAGAAAATCTTGTTGTATGAAATTTTCATGTCGTATGGAAGTTAGAGACACTTAAGAACCTATATGTTCTATTTCATTTGCAACTAAAGTGTTCGTTCCATTACCCAAATTGTGCTATATATATTTTTAATCTCCCTTTGGTTTTTTATTTTGGGAAGGGGAATTGAAATGTTTCTTTTATACTTAAAATTAATGATCTTTTGGGAATGCCAATTTTTTTTTTTATTCCTCTTGTGGGTAATCCTTCCTTTTTTTCCCCTTCTGTGTTCCAGAGGCATCAACAATTTTGCTCTGAAGCAGGGAGCAACAACTCAGAAGAAGAGCAAAAGTTCATCTATCTTCTTTGTTTTTATGATTTGTCTGTTTGCAATATGTTGAATTTCCTCAACATTTATACGTGTCAAATAAGCCTCTGGTTTTCATTTTTCCCTGATTTGTCTTTGTTTGCAATTTGTAGAATTTCGGTAACATTTGTAGACAAGGATGGAGAAGAGCATCATATAAAAGTTCCTCTTGGAATGTCTATGTTAGAAGCTGCTCATCAAAATGACATCGACCTTGAAGGTACGCTCTTTGATAGTATCTATTCTATACTTTATCAATCTTTTTCAGCCCAAAAAATCAATGCCGCCACCACCAGGGAATCATGTGACCACCCATTTAAAATGGTAACAGATGTGCCATCACACTACATAGTAGTTGGCAGTAGTTTAGTCTGTTATTCTCTTAGAATGTATCATTCAGACTTATAAATCTGACTTTCAGTTGCGACAAGGTTAATTCACATTGGCTTTTAAAGATATGTGAGAATGAATTAAAATGCATTCGTAACAATAAATAAAGTACATGACAGATGCACTGGGGACTTGGGTTCTGGTAAGTAGTGTATTTGCAGTTTACTCCACACAAGGTCACAGTTCCTTCAACGCCATGATATATGTTTCTTTATGTTACACTTTATCGACATTTTGATGCAACAAAATAATGCCCGCCCTTATGCAGGAGCTTGTGAAGGGTCACTCGCCTGCTCTACTTGTCATGTAATCGTGATGGTATGCATATATACGTCATTGTCTCACATTCCCCGAAATTTTCAAGAATTTCATACGAGTAACCGAATCTTCAGCATGCTTTTTTGTTGTAACTTGCATTGACAGGACGTGGACTACTACAATAAACTAGAAGACCCAAGCGACGAAGAGAATGACATGTTGGATCTTGCTTTCGGCCTCACAGAAACGTAGGTTCTCCGTTCTCGCTGTCTTTTAATAATGTTTAAATCATTTATTCAAGTCTGATGCACGTATTTTCTGTGTTCAGTTCACGCCTGGGTTGTCAAATAGTCGCAAAACCTGAACTCGATGGAATTCGGTTAGCCCTTCCTGCAGCCACCAGGAATTTTGCCGTTGATGGATATAAGCCAAAACCACATTAAACTCATCTGTCAAAGGGCCTTTTTGCTGTAAGTATCTGTAACTTGAAATTCTTTGACCTGTATAATAACAACATATTAGCATGAAATTATTTTATTATTTTTTTTTTTAAAAAGGAGAAAGAAAGAAGTTTTCATACATGGGCGGTTATAGCCGCAATTGAAAATTCACTGAACCTTCACTGTTCATTGATCTACAATTTGTTAAATGAGTTTTCTTCTAAGACATTCAACTGCAGAAGCTTCCAAGTGTATTCCTAATCATCATACAAAAGCTAACAGATCCGTTTATGTTCACTTAATCATTTCGTTCGTATTTTCTAACAAGTTTCCATTCATTAGTTTTCAATTTTTCCCGCAGGTTGCGTTTCTTAAATCTATAACTTGCGTTTATGCTACTGTCTTAAATAGTTAAATATTTGATAATGTCATATGGCCATATGGGGTCCTCCGAGTATATTGATTTTGTCACGTTTAATCCTAAACTTTTAAATTGGTCACTGTGATCCTTTGATTTTTAAATTGTTACAATCTGTGGTCTAAGTTAACATCAATGGCCCTTCAACTATCAAATTTTAACTAGCCGCGGTCCTTCTAGGAGGACCCCAGCTGGTCACATTTTGAAAGTTGAGGGACCATGAGTGGTTAACTAGGACCACGGATGGTAACGATTTAAAATCGAAGGATCACAGGTGATCAATTTAGAAGTTTAGGGCTAAACATGACAAAATTACTATATACGCGGAGAACTCTAGATAATAGTAACTCCAATATAAATTTTACTTGAGGATCGAAAGTGGTGTTATAATACGTGTAAAAAAATCTCATAAAAATGCATTAATAATTTATTTGTGGTTGACAAGTTAATCTTGTCTTTATGTCCCTCTAATCTTTCTTTCCGCCATAATTAATTCATTTGAAGAAAATGCCAAGCTTGGTATTATTCTTAAGCAATCGGTATAGAGATGTAACGTTAAAACCTCCGTGTTTACTTCGTGTATAGCTGATGTAAGTCTCGATGTCTCGGGATACAATTAAACTGGTTAATTTCGTATAACTTTACTCACATTTGGATACAAGGCTCAATTTGATACGGTCAAGTCAAATTTTTGGACGTATTTGATAAATAGTTGTTAGCTGATTGTGTTAGTGAGTTTGACTAGTTGATAACATTAGCTTATGGTAGAAAAGTGTTTGGTAAATTAACTGATAATTGATAGTTGATCAAAAAGGTTGCTTTGAATATCTTTTTAAATTTTAGCATTTTGGAGCAATAAATTGTCATAAAAAGTTAATTAATCAATCACTCATATTGATTGTTTAACCAAGTCAAACATTTAATAATTGTCAAATAAGTTAAAATTGACTTATATGCTAACTATGTTATCAAACAACTCACTACAAAAATTAGTTCATGAGTGGAGATTTAATTTGGCCTAATTTAAGTACTACTTTATAATTTCTTGTGGAGTCGAGGTAGGGTATCACAATTCTAGTGTACTAGCAACCAAAATAAGTTTGATACACAACTTTACTAAGAATCATAAAATACAACGTTTGATTCTAGTGTACACGTATTTGGAGAACCTAATATTAATATTTTACTTTTTAGCTCATATATAAGTTCCATATATGTAACCAAAGAAATAAAACAATGAAAAAAGGACAACAAAGTAAGGATCCGTTGGCATTCTTAGACTATTTGTTTTTCTTTTCCAGCTAGTTTACATTGACATTATCCTTTTTTTAGTAAAGAGAAACAAATTCATTTTTCGTGTTATAAACGCTATCACTAACTCACTAAGTTTTCGGCAAAATAATTTTTTAAAGAGTAAATTACACTTTTGGTCCTATGACAATAAGGGACGTGTTAATTTCAGTCCGTGACTTTTAAAATTAACAATTTAGTCATTTGACTATGTTTTTTTTAGCAGATTTGGTCCTTCCGGCCAAATCACCGGTGAAAATTGGCCGGAAAAACTTAAACCTTTTTAAATGAAATATTAGGGGGGAGGGGGGCAAGATGGGACAATTTGAGCCTAGATCCGCCCTTAAGGATATTATTACCAATATTATCCAAAGACTAAAAAAGTGGAAATCTCCCCTGAATAACTTAAAGAGTAAATACCCAAAATGGTCCCTCGACTATAGCTAAATTCACAAATTGATCATCGACTTTCAATTTCAACCAATTAAGTCCTTAACTTTGTAATTTTGACACGACTTGGTCCTCCACCTATTTGACCGTTTATTGACCGTGATCGACGATTTCCAGAAGAACCTTCAGCTCTTGTCGAAGCACATGGAGGCCTCCAGGATGATGTTGCACTGGTTCGGAAACACGTCGTCTTCTTCGCTCTAGTACGAACTTAACTACATTGAATTCAAAGGGAGGATGAAGAAAGGCGACCGGATTTGGTAGATTGCTTTCGGCAGTGGATTCAAATGTAACAGTGTGGTCTGAAAATGCAACCAGAACCTTAAAAAACCGACGATGGACCATGAAATTACATATATATCATCAAAAATCACAGTCAACAAACGGTCAAATAGACGGAGGACCATATTGTGTTAAAATTACAAAGTTAAGGACTTAATTGGTTGAAATTGAAAGTCGAGGACTAATTTGTGAATTTAACTATAGTCGAGGGACCATTTTGGGTATTTACTCTAACTTAAATAATGAATTGGAAGGACCAGTTGAGTTGCTATGAAGTTGCATATGATTGGGTCTTATAGATTCTTCATTATTATTGTTGTTGTACAAACATGAAACTGATCTCCAAGTCAACCACTACATCAGCTTCCCCACCACGTACACTTCAATTCAATAATACCTCTTTCTCCTATTCTTTTATTCTTTTATAATAAAAAAAAGATGAGAGAGACTTCCTAGGTACACTTCAATGGCCCTATAAAAGGCCCAAAAACATGACAACATTTTACCATCCTCAGATCAACCTTATTAGCTTCCTCAGCAGCTCGATCATTCCATTCCATCATCATCTCCCGATCTAATCAATGATGTTGAGTTCCACAGTTGAGTTGATCGCCATGGCTGCTTCAAACTCCCTTCTCGTCTTCTGTTTCTTCAACTTCCTCATGGCCATCCTCATCGCCATGCCTCCTGCTAAAACCACTTCTTCTGCATGCACTCATGGCGGTGATGTCGACAGTGATAATAATGATGAAGAAAACAATACCGCTTATTATTATCCTTACAATGCTATTTCTCAACAACAAGAAAAAGAAGAAGAAGAAGAAGAAGAGTGGACAATTAGGAATAAGAAAAGGAAGATTAGTGAGCAGACGTGGACGGAGGAGAAGGAAGGTGGTAATGAAGCTATGGCGGCTGAGATGAAGAAGAAGGCTTTAGTAGTGGAAGTGATTAATCCTCAAGTAGAAGAGGGTGCAGATAGGGTTGTTTGCATTTCTGATGATCATAAAGAAGAAGAAGAAGAAGATGGTGATGATGAGTTGAAGAGGAGAGTGGAGGAATTCATTGCAAAGGTGAACAAGGGTTGGAAGGAAGAGAAGCTGAGAGATCAGATCGATCAGAGACCAATATTATATATATAATGCATGCGTGAAATCAAATAAATAAATTATGTTATTTGTTTTGTGTATTTCAAGATCGATCTATATAAATTTATTATATTTTTTAACAAGTCATTTATTTTACATTTAGAGCAAACATATAGCCAATAACCACATTGGTTGCTTCTTAACACTGGAGCTACACATCATGCCACTCCACACTCCTCTTCACTACAACAAGTGGAAACTTATACCGGCAACAACACTCTTCAAGTCGGTAATGGTACAGGTTTGAACATTTTCAGTAGATGAAAACACTTCTATATCATCTATCGCGCGTTACCTACAATTACAAAATATTTTACATGTTCAAAAACTCACCAATTCTCTCTTGTTTGTCAAACGTTTTGTGCCACTAACAATAATGTTTTCTTTGAGTTCCATCCGTCTTTTTTTTTTTTTTTTTTTTTTTTGTTATGAAGGACTTCACCACCAATCATGTTCTACTTAGAGGAGAAAGCTCTGAGGACTATACAAATTTCCGCTACAAAAATCAATGACAGTCGCCACATCCAAAGTGTCATCAAAAATTTGTCACAACCGTCTTGGTCACCCTCACTCTAGAGCCCTACATCAAATTCTACATCATTGTTCAATGTCAAAGTCATCAAACGATAGTAGTAGTACAGTTCTATTTGTTCTGCCTGTCAACTGGGGAAACCCTCACGATTTCCTCTAGAAAGAGTCACCATATCTAGTTCGTCTGTTTAGATTTAATTTACACAGATATTTGGAGACCATCCCCGGTTTTATCGAATGAAGATCGTTGTTACTTCATTATATTTGTTGATGATTATTCCAAATATACTTGGTTCTTTCCCATGAAACTAAAGACAAACGTCTATGCTATTTATATAGTTGATTGTAGAGGGCATACGGTTAAAAAAAAAAAATTGCTGGAATAATCACAACAAGATTCATTGATCTAAGGAACAAGCTCAGTGTTCTCTCTAGAGAACCTCAAGCTTGAGGCGTATTAAGACTCTATCTCCTAGTCACACTAGCATTCTTCTCTTTGTATATTCATTGTATTATTCCTCAACTAGGATTCTTTATATTCCTATGAATAGTCCCTTCATGCATATTCTATGACTTAAGTGTTCAATAAAAATTCATTATTCCAAAATTATTATTCTTCTTAGATTTAATGTTCTCATTATCTCATTGTGGGTATGCTTTTGTACGTTTTAATCTTTTCTATAAAAAAAAAAATCTCTAGGGTTTCCTTTTTCAAAATAAAAAATAAAAAAGTTCATCGTTCTATTATCAAATTAGAGAAACATATAAATAAAATATAACATTAATATACCCTTAACGGTAATATAGGATTGAAGATTTTGCGAAGAAGTCCAACACTTCATTCCATTCCTTATAAATATGCACCAACTCGTTGTTTCATCTCATGTTTACACATAGATATTAGGTTAACCATCGACCCCGGCCTTCTACACATAGATATTAGGTTAACCATAGACCCATAAAGCATTCTGGCCATCTCCATAAACTCGCATAAAACATTTAACCATAACGTAATGGAAATCTCTCTTCTGATTCTGTATTCCAGAAACAAGAAGTGATACATGTTAGAAATACAACTAACAACGTCAAGGTTATTAGTCATGTTTGGTTAATGGCGGATTCGCCAACTTTAGCATTTTGACCATCGTAAACGCCAAAGCTACTGTTTGATTCCATTGTAAGTCTCTTGCTTATGCTCTTTTCCCTATTCTCTCTTTGTTTCACTTCTTCCATCACAAGCATGGAGATGGGAACCTTGGAGTTCAATACTTTCCCTTTTCTCCACTAGTACATCTAACTCACAACATTCAACCCTAATATGGGTACACATATGGCAAGGGTGAAGAAGTAAATATAAAAAAATGAGGCATTTAATTTAGTAAATTAACGTAAAAACATGTAAATTAAGGAATGTGCATTATATAACTTGCTTGTATTGTGAGAGTTTGCATGACCCCCTTTCTCTTGTTCATCTACCATCATTTATGAGCTTTAAGCATCCATCCCCTATTAACTTCAAGCTGAGGCTATTGAATTGCTCTCTCGAATACTGCCGGGACGCTTTTCTCCAATCTGTACCCGCCTTCATCATCGTCACGAATTCCTCGTAGCTTATGCGCCCGTCCTGCAAAAGATGTCACACGCAAAACTCCTCAACTGAACTATATGTTCTATCTCAACTAAAAGTCTAAGCTGATAGCTGAACGTACTGCAAACACTGTGAACTAGGGTTCTTATAGCTACATAGCCTCGAGATAAGTTGGTTCAAACATCAAGTTCAAATGTGATGATCATTGTGAGGATGAATGAATGAATAGACTACCAAACAACACGTGATTGGTGTACTATGAATTGAACTCTATGTTTTATCTCAACTAAAAGTCTAAGCTGATAATTGGACATACTGCAAACACGGTGAACTAGGGTTCATATAGCTACATAGCCTCGAGATAAGTTGGTTCAAACATCAAGTTCAAATGTGATGATCATTGTGAGGATGAATGAATGAATAGACTACCAAACAACACGTGATTCGTATACTATGAATTGAACTATATGCTCTGTCTCAACTAAAAGTTTAATATGACAGTTAGACGTGTTGCCAACGCTATGAACTAGGGTTCATATAGCTACATTGCTGCATTGTTTAAACAGATAGACAAGTGAATGAATATATATATATATATATATATATATATATATATATATATATATATATATATATATATATATATATATGAGAGCTAGCTCGATCTAGTGCAAGAGATGAAAGCTAACCTTATCTGTATCTACATCGTGCATGACGGCTATAATTACTTCTTCGTTGTTGCCATCGTCTTCATCGCTCAAGGCAACCCGGAGCTCTTCAATCTCTATGTAACCGCTCCTATTACGATCAAAGAATGAAAAAGCTTTGTGCAGATGCTCGTCGTTAGCCATCCTTCTGAGATGAACAGAAACAGCAACGAACTCCCCATAGTTCAAACTCCCGTCTCCATCAATATCAGCCTGCAGAAAACATGCATAGAAACATCAACAAGAACAATTCATACACACATTAAAAAGAATTATGGGTCATCAAAGGTTGTTTTGTATTTTACTGTCAAAGGTTGTTTGTAAAAACACATTTCTAAAGAGAAACTGGCTTCGATGTGGGACTCTATTCAACGTTTTTTGGGGAAATTATTGCACTTACAGCTTCCAAGAGGATCTGAAGATCTGGATCGGGGACCTGATGACCGAGCTTTTGTAGGCCAATTCTAAGTTCTCCAATGCATATTTTTCCATTCTTGTCAGCGTCCATCATGTCAAACGCTTCCTTTATACGAGCAGCTTCCTCCACCGACAAAAATTCAGCAATGACCTGTTCGTGCAACATTACCAAAGTCTTAACCGTCGAGAATTTCATTCATTTTGAGCTTCTGTTAGATAAAAATTACCATAAGAGCTCTTTTCTTGAGCTTGTTCATCACCGAGAATTGCTTAAGTCTTGCTTTAATTGTCTCACCCAATGGAACATTCGGCGCTTTGCTTACATTTTGTAGCCATGGATGTTCTACAACATTAGATTTGTAAAAAAAAAAAAATTAGAATTAACCATTTTCGTTAACAATAGAAATAAGGCATAGAAGAAAGATTTACCGAGAACTTGCTGAGCAGTAAGCCTCTTACTAGGCTCGGTTTCAAGCATTTTCTTTACGAGGTCCTTAGCATTATCAGAAACTTTTGGCCAAGGATCTCTCTTGAAATCAACTGACGATCGAATAATTGCCTGAGCCACTCCTTGCTCGGTCTCTGCATTAATAATGATCGTTACGAAACAAGCTTTTTATGCTTTGATTTGGTTGAACGAGTAATAAAGATCGAAGCAGACCTGCCCAGAAAGGAGGAACACCGCAAAGAAGAATGTACAGTATAACTCCAGCACTCCAGATATCAACCTCCGGGCCATAATTGCGTTTCAGAACTTCGGGAGCCATGTAATAAGGACTTCCAACTATCTCGTTAAAGATCTCTCCTAGAGAAGAAAGATGGTTCAAAGGCATAAGGACTATAAAAGTTTCCGGGCAAAATGGTTAACATTGTTTCTTGATTTCATCATCAATGTTCACTTACCGGGCTTAAAGAAAACAGATAACCCAAAATCAATCGCCTTTAACATAGCCATCTCTTTCTTGTTGGCAAAGAGGAAATTTTCGGGTTTGAGATCACGATGCATCACCCCGTGCCTGTGGCACATCTGCAACGCAATGAAGCATAAGCCTTTATCGATGGCACCAAGAAACGTTGTACTAAAGAGTTAGAAATTCTTAACACCCACAAAAAGAAACTCAAAGATTAGAACTTTTTTAAGCCATGAGAGTTGAGTTTTTATGTCCATTTCTTGTTCCACAACGAATTTCATTCGAAACTAGAATAGTATAAACATAGATACAATAATTATATGCAAAGATGTAATTGGTTTAAGGTCACAATACCTGGACAACTTCGACAATAGTCCTGACAACCCCAGCAGCCGCCCTCTCGGTGTAGTGTCCCCTCGCCACAATCCTATCGAACAACTCCCCTCCCTCGCACAATTCCATCACAATGTGCACAGCGTTATCATCCTCGAAAGTGCCTTTCAAGGTCACGACGTTTGGGTGTTTTGGCAAGTGCCTCATGATCTCGACCTCCCTCCTCACATCCTCGATATCCACAGCAGTCCTCAGCTTCTTTTTCGATATGCATTTGCACGCGAATTTCTCGCCCGAGTCCACATCTGTGCACAAGTATGTGATCCCAAACTCTCCCCTCCCGAGCTCACGCCCCAAGTCATATTTTTCATGGATTTTACGCCCCGTGGGATCTTTCAACACGACAAGGTTGTTGTTAGAATCCCCACTCCCTTGATCTGCTGCCCCATTGTCAATGGAAAAGGGGTTGGGCTTCTTCTTGTCCTTATTCTGATTTCCCTTATTCTTGGCTCCCTTATTCTTGGCTTCCTTATTCTTAGGTTTCTTAGGTATATCTTTAGTCCTCTTCCCAGAAGAACCAATAGGGGTTGCACAGCAATTCCCCATTCAAAAGTTCAAACCTTGGAGTATTTCACCTCTGTATTCTAACTCCTAAGCATTTCATCAAAACCACCAAAAAAACAAAACAAACCAAAGGAGCAAATTATTGGTATTATAATTGTAAAATTTCACCAATAATTTAGAAAATGAGATTAACGAGAACAATAAACTATAACAATGGCAGAAAGTAAAGAAGACAGACAAGATTTACGTAGTTCGACAATGTACCTAGATATACAAAAATATATGCCAACCTTTCATAAAGGGAGTGTTGATTCTGGGTTCTCCAAGAATGTAGGAAAATTCTGCAATTCTACCCAGAAAAAATTTAAAATTAAAATAAGAAACCAATGAGCTAATCAACCCCAAAAGATAATGAATAACACCAGAATTTCGAAGCTTTTAATGCATTTAACGAACATATAACGTTAAAATTTGCTAGAAACACAAAGAACAACCTGAAAACGAAATCCCAGAAACAATGTAGCTCAAAAACTAAAGAAATGCAGGAGAAATGAAGCTACATGAAACGAAAACCAAAAAAGAAAACAAAAAAATCGCACCTTGATATATGCCCTTTTATCCTGTGAATTATTGGATTTGGATGCAGAAAACTCCGAGGAATTCCAGGCCAAAACGCAAAGTAGACGATGAAGAAGAAGGTAGAGAATGCGAAAGTGATTAAGAAGAAGAAACCGAATTCACCATTGACAGAGAAGAGAGAGAGGGGGTCATCTCTCTCTCTCTTTTTATTTTTACCTCCTTTTGCAGACTTTTCTCTCTCTAGAATTGAACCCCCTGCTGCTGCCCCCTCTCTCATCCCCTGTCTCTATCTCTCTCTAAATCCACCATTTATGAGACAGAATGACCCTTTTTCTTTCTACTTTTTCTCCCTCTCTTTTGACTTGTCGTTCCAACGACATCCTCTGTCAAACCTCTCAACGTTCGTGTGCTTTTTAGACAGTTTTTTTTTTTTTTTTTTGAAATTTAATCTACCCGTAAATATTTTAATATTTTTTTAATGCAAGGGAGTAAAAAATAAAAATAATAAAACAAATGAAAAATATTTGTTGGTCCGTTGGGGTAAAGTCTAGATGAGTGAATAGACTTATAAAGTTTTAAAAAAAATTTAACTACTCATTTAATTAAATCGAAAGATTTCGTAGAGAATGCATAACAGGAATATTATTAACTCATTTTAAGTGATATGCACGCGATTTTTGTTCTTTTAAAAAGTTATAATTTGGTCATGTTAGAGTATGAATAAATGAGAGAGTAAGAGATTTTTATAATGGTTCGGTTAAAGAGGTTTGCACTAATCCTTTTAGTAAAAGAAGAACGTTTAATGGTTCAAGCCTTGAACACCAAGCCGGTCTTGAACTTTTCAACTCAACGCCAAGTTTACTCTGACTCTTTCTACTTCTACATAATAGAATTACAAAGGTTTCAAAGAAAAGGTTTCTTTAATTCTCCAACTAGAAGACTTGACTTTGATGACGAACTAGATCTTCTCCTTTAAGTAGCCCAAGCTTCTAAGAGCATCCACACTTGTGCATATTATGGGGAGATTTCATAATGACTTCTTCTCAATGGAGATAATAACAAATGTGGGGTAGAGTTATTTGTGGAAATAATTATCTTGCAAATACAAGGATAATGGCAGAAAAAGAAGAAAAAGAAAGAAAAGAAAAAGGGGCTGCTATGCGCGTTTCGCGCACAGCAACCCGCCCACACCGGCGCGCCTGACAGTTCTTTATTTTTATTTTTTCGTTTGTTTTTTTATTTTGGTTTTTTTATTTTTTTTCCTCCCTTCCCCACATTCTCTCTCCTAATCACTCTTACATTATCCTCATATTCTTCCCAACTAATGTGGATGCTCAATGGTCTTACTTTGAACTTGTTAAGAACACTTGAATCAATTGTAGTATTCACTTCAATAGACCAACATCTTCTTAAGTCTTGAATGAAGGTATTTATACATGTTTTGAAAAGGATCCGTTGGAGAGAAACCTATTTCAAACGTCTATTGATAAGTGGATAGTGACCAGCGAATTTTTCTGAAAGTAGCTTTATGCGTCAGACTTTCCAACTGTTATACTACTCAATTTGCACTGAACATATCTTTTTATTCTGCACAAATTGTCTAGTCTTTTTACTTGAAAAGTATGCCCTTCCACCATTTGAACTTTGCAACTTTCGATCTTAAAATCTTATACTCTTCGTCTCGTCTCGTCTCGTCTCGTTGAACTCTCATGATCTTTCATTTTTCGAAGTCTTTTCTTGATTTTTTGAAACGTAACCATTCAGTTCAATACTCGAACTAACTTAACTATTTGTAACGTAACTTCTCGGGTTATTATTTAAACTATTCAAATTAAAGAATAGAGCTCCTAAGCCTAAGAGAATAAAATAAATTAAGAGCTAAAAACTCATAACTTTTAGTATCAATAAAATCTAAAGTACAAATGTTAGTAACAATATTACATAAAATTACTAACAAAGTTGGCTTGATAAAATGGTGTATTGCAATTTTTAGAATAGAACATTTTTAGTTTCAAGTCCTTTGCGTTGGACCTTAGCTGATACCTTTTGCCTATATCATGTTAATTTTGTTAAGCAAGGTAATCTCTAGAGAAGCCTAGACAATTTGTGTGATATGGAGGTATTCTTCATGGGTGTAATTGCTTCTTTACAAAGTTAGAGAGGTTACTAACTTACTATACCTCCACCAAGGTTCAAACCTATTACTTCTCACATAAGAGAGTAACTTGGTACTATTGGATCATAAAATCTTTATACATGTTTCATATCTTGATTGTATATAGCCCGCGCAAAGTTGATACGCAAATTATGCTTTGGACTCGTGTCAACAATGCATTGTAGACACAAGTCCAAAACGACGTTGTTTTCAAGGAAAACGCGGCATTGCTGTTATTTTATTTTATTTTATTTTTTTGATTTTGTCTCGCTGTTAACGGCGTTATTCGTTTGTGGCATTATGAATGTACAATTGTGGAATTATGAATGTAAGTTATGGAATTATGAACACAAAGCTCTGACATTATGAACTTACAATTATGAACATATAGTGATAAATTATGAACATAGAGCTCTAAAATTGTGAACATAGAGTTTCGAAAATTATGAATGTATAGTTATGAAATTATGAATGTACAGTTATAGAATTATGAATGTATCGTTATGGAATTATGAATGTACAGTTATGGAATTATGAACACAGAGCTCTGACTTTATGAACTTACAATATGAACATATAGTGATAAAATTATGAACATAGAGCTCTAAAATTGTGAACATAGGGCTTCGAAAATTATGAATGTACAGTTACGAAATTATGAATGTACAGTTATGGAAGTATGAATGTACAATTATGGAATTATGAACACAGAGCTCTGACATTATGAACTTACAATTATGAACATATATTCCTATATCGAAGCGGTCTAAAATATAAAAAAAAAAATAGAAAATAACAGTATCATTAACGACACCGTTACCGTGTTCACAATGCAACACAGGTCCATAGCATAAGGATTGAAGTTGATAAATCTTGGTTATATAGTAAAATTGTAAAAAACAAAGACATTAAAATCCACACCAGGCCCATTGTAGGCTTAACACATTTCAAACAGCCCAAAGGTAAAGCCCAATTTCATGAATTAACTTAAGGTGCATCGGCGGTCAGTAACGCATTCAGAGAGAGATGAAGAAACCGGCAGGAGCAGAGAAGAAGAGGGTCCGGCGATCCGCCGGTTCTGTACCGAACGGTTCGAATCCCACCGGCGATGCTCCTCCAAAGGTAACTCACAACCTCCTCATCTATGCATACACATTCATGCATCCATCACCCTGTTGTATCGATACGTATGCTTTATCATTCCCGTTATTTTATTATGAGGTCATTCAATTGTAATCTATTTCTCTCCAGATAGATCCGTGAAAATGCTGAGAATTGTTCCTTTTTGAGGAATTACTTCAATTTCAATCTTCATGGATAACAAAATTCTTTGTTTTGGAACGTTATTGAGTCTAAAATCTAAATCATGTGATTTTTTGGTCAGGTTTCTTAAAAAATGAGAAAAAAAAATCCTATAAATTGCTGTTTCACAGTAGTTCTTTCGCAATTGCTGAGGGATAATAAGTACCATCTAGGAGGTTTTCTTCATAGTTTTCACCCAACAGAAAAATCGCAATATATAATTAGTTTTTTTTTTTTTTTTTTTTTTTTTTTTTTTGAAGTTCCTTTTCTCTGACAGATATGGTGCTGAAACATTGGCTGGCCAGAACAAAATATAATTATCTGGATCTTTCAAACTTTTGATGAGTTAAAATTATTGGAAGTCATGCATGAAGCAATCATTATGTATGACTAAATGAAAATAGATGAAGAAATAAAATAGAATTATCTCATCAAAATTATTGGAGTGTTAATGGTAGACAGAAAAAGGATTGCCTAGAAAGCAAATAATCTGTCTTAAATTTTGACCTTCTGTACCAAAGAATTGAGTGTGCATAAGCACAGGTGAGTTTCATCAAGTTATCATTGTTCCTGTGTTTTTCAACCTTTAACTGTTATTTGCTGACTAAATTAAAATTGTCATTCTAGTCTTATTTATTTTTCTTGCTTAATTTCCTATACACGTATTTAAAAAAAAAAAAAAAAAAAAAAATCCCTATGTAATCTTAATTTTTATGTATTCAATCCCAATTCCAGAAACAATCTGCAAAGAAGGATGTTTTCCAGTCATTTGCCGAGAAAGTGAGAGATCACAAGGACTTGATGTCAAGATGGGCTGTCCTGCAGGAAACTCGAGTTGAGTATTTCAGAGGAAAAGACTTTGTGAGCTTTATGAGAAATCACCCAGAATTTAAAGATATACTGGAATCAGATAAAAATTTGGAAACTGATGATATTGCAAATACTTTGCTTAGAAAGAATCTACTACTGCGTTGTGACCGTGTAGTAAAAATTGTTCGGCCTGGAAAGAAAAAGTTGTCTACTTGGCCAGCGCATTTGGAGATATATCATGTATGTATTATTCTACTCAAACCATCATATTTATATGAGATCTATTTTTCTCTCCCAGTCAGCAGTGTATAACTATCTGCTTTGATTTTTATGCACTGTTATGGCTTTATATCATATTTATCCATACTATAATACTATCATATTTTTCTCTCCCAGTCAGCAGTGTATAACTATCTTCCTATCATATTTATCCATACTATAATACTAACTTTATAGAATATATTTTGAGAGTTTATCAAAACTTTGTGATCTGAAGGATACTCGTGAATGTTCTGCTTTCAGCAAAGGTCTTTAATCTGTCTCACAATATTTCTAAATAATGTGACATGTTAAGCTATTTGGAATCTGGTGGTATTTCTCACCATTGCTAGATGTATTATCCTTCTTGGCCTTGAGAAAAAGCTTATAGTTAGTTATCCTGATCTGCTATTGAATCTCATTCAAGGTATTAGCTTTTTAATGGATCAATAGATAAATAGAGATGCCTCTTTTACACCCTGATAAGCCAGTGGTCCTCATTTTTTATCCTTACATAAAAAAAGACCCTTTTTTCTGTTTATAATTAGTCATACCTTGTAGTTAAGATTACTTTTCCTGATTTCTGTAAGCAGGATCAAGTGTTCTCTGAAAATGATGCCTTTTTTGCTTGGACATTTGAAAAACGAAGTGCCCTTTGGCAAACGCTTCTCTCATTTTCCTGGCCAGTTTTGACATTAGCAATCTGCTTATTTCCTGTGTATCCCCATCGGTGCAAGCTCATTATACTCTACTCATGTGCCAGCCTCCTCCTCCTCATACTATGCCTTCTTTTATGTAAGTTATCTGATGCTTATTTTCATCTTTACTCTTGGATTTGTATGCCTCTTTACCCTTTGCTTCCTCTGCACAAGTTTAAGCAATTGTAGTAGAGACATTCAAAGATTGAAGCATAATGATATTAAGCTATATATTCACTTCATTATCTTCTAAGTTAGTCCAAGTATCTTCATCTTGGGACTTGGGTTTATTAAAGTGAAAAGTGAATGAAAAAAAAAAAAATTTAAAATATCTTCCATGTGAGTTTGTACATATAGTTTCATGACTTTCATCTTCATTAGGCTACCCATGAATTGGCCTACCCCATCAGGTCGAAATGAGTTATAACAGAATTCACTTATTTTGATGTGGAGTCAATTATTTTTATTGCAACTTGCAACAAACTGAGGAATTCTTGTATGTTGCAGTGAGAGCATTAACCT
The DNA here is from genome assembly GCF_001879475.1 of Ipomoea nil. Classification (NCBI taxonomy): domain Eukaryota; kingdom Viridiplantae; phylum Streptophyta; class Magnoliopsida; order Solanales; family Convolvulaceae; genus Ipomoea; species Ipomoea nil. Next base: position 432,449 of record NW_017618831.1, on the reverse strand, counting down.
TTGGTACCATATGGATTCTTTTTGGAAAGCGTGTCTGGTTTTTCCCCAATATACTTGCTGAGGAAGCAACTCTTGAAGAGTTATTCCAGTTTTGGCCCAAGAAAGATGAGGGGGAGCCACCGAAGTGGTCAGCAAGGCTTTTCTATGCAATTGTAGCGGTGATTGCTATACTGGTTATGAGGCATCATGCTCCAGATGAGGCTGCAAGAGCCAGGTAAACTGACTCATTATGTGTTCATTGTTAGACGAGAAAATCATTTAAAATAAAGGATATAAAGAGGAGGGATGGAAATGGAGAAGGGCGTAGATTACATGTGGATAATTGCCTAATAGGGAGAAATCTCTTGATGCAGTGAATAAGCAACACTTTATCTTTCCCCTGCGCGATTTAACTATTTTTTTCAATTCATAACTATCTCTACGAAAATGATTCTTAGATCAACCTAATGTATTCTGCCATATTGCCATCTATTCCCTTCTCCATCTACACAAAAATGATTCTTAGATCAACCAGTGTAATGTATTCTGCCATATTGCCATCTATTCCCTTCTCCATTTACACTGCCAGGTCCTTAATCAGGTGAGAACCATGCCTCAGGTGAGAACCTGTGGACAAATCCAAGCCATTGATCTAAGTAGATCTAACAGTTGAAAATAAACAAAATATTGTAATATTTATGAAAATGACCCCGCTCATTTTAAAAATTTGTAATAATTATGAAAATGACCCCACTCATTTTTTACTTGATTTCTCATCCATTAGATCTTGCAGATCAATGGTTTGGAGTCGTCCACAAGTTCTCACCTGGGAAGTAGTTCTCATATGATTAGGATTCTACAGTGCCATATTGTTTTGTTACACCATATTGCCATATAGACCATTGCCATGTGTAAAAATGCTGGAGTATTTTGCTATAATTGTGTTTAATGGTGAAATACTTCTTGTAGGTATCAAAAGCGGGTTTCCAACATTATTGATGACGTGATCGAGTGGTCTCCTAGTCTGGCTCTATCAGGAATGATGGACAAACAAACCGTGGTCAATGTCACAGAGCACAATAACATGACTGAAGATGGCGAAGGCAGTACTGAAGACATAGATGGAGAGTCTATGGGAGACCTAGACGACATTGAGGACTCTATCAATGATTTAGAAGATAGTGATCCCCAACATCATGACGATAACTCGTAAATTATAAATGTATGTAGAATATAAACTGGCAGGGGAAGCGGTGTGTTCAGTTTCTCTTCTCTCTGCCAAGTTTTCTGTTCCTTATCTCAGTTCAGATCTCAAAAGTTGAGGTATGAGAATAGATAGATTGGCCCTCATAGCATGATATAATTTTGTATGCTAATCTCACTATCAGACCCTATTCTGCTCCTTTCTTCTTTTTCCCTTCATGGATCAGCATAATATATAAATTCAGATCCGTTAATTTATTTCATTGTTGATTGCTATGATTTGGGTCTGAATGTTTCTTAGCTTCTAAAACTAGTATATAGAGGTCTTCTCTGTTCCCCTATTATAACATATTATATATTTTCAGTTAACAAATTATGTATATGTATATGATGAAACAGTTAATATATTATGAGGAAAATTTGCAGTCACCAAGGACTATATACAGGGTAAATTCGTCTTATAATCTTAATTGACAAAAGACCATAATGAAGTAAACAAGTTTACGTTTACTCATAGCTGATTGATGTATATTGTAACTACCATTACTATCATGTAAATTTGTGAACCCCATGCACCGTTGAAGTGTGAAATTGGACGGTCAAGATCTGAGTAGTGGAGCAATGGTGTATCCGGTACAGTTGTGCAATGGTGCAATGATGTATATTTACTAGGTCAAAATCATTATAAACCACACGATCGAGCAAGATCAACAATGCATAATGATATTGGTTCACAATATATATATCAAAGAAAAAAGAAAAATATATAATAAGAAAGACCCTGTGAACTTACATAGCATAAAGTAAGAAATTTGAAGTTCAATTCCCATTCATCTTATTATTATGTATATAAAAAAGAAAAGTTTTATGGTAAACAAAGACCAAATCCCAGTAGTCCCACAAAACCAGAAAGGAAAATCACAACCATTTGCTACATCACACTATCTATACTTCAGATCCTCCTAACTGATAAACAATCCATTAACTATTAACCTCACAAAACACATACATGCTTCATAATCCTACACCTACTTCCATTACTTCGAACAACAAAACAGAAGAGCTAAAGATTTCATGAGCCAGGAATGAATTGCCGCCCAGCATGAACGCCCGAGATCCATACATGGCTTCCTCGTTGGATCGTATTCGATCTTCCTACATTTCACCGGAAGCTAATTGCGTGGCGACAGCTGGGGTAGAGAGGTGCTTCACTGTTACTTGCGTGTGGAGCCTCCTCCCGAGGACTCGGCAGAATGCACGTGATATAATGATTCCTGAGAGCAGCATCGGCTTCCATAGCTGCCCCCGCTGTTTATGTACTGATGAAGATGAGGCTTAGGTACTGCTTCTTGACAGTTATTTGAAGCGCCAGACGGGAAAGATTCGGGACCAGGGAGTGTAAGGGATCGGGGGGAGAGAGATCCACCGGAGCCCGTCTGCTTTGGAGCATTGGAATCAGATTTCTTCACGAATCGCCCTCCAGAACCCCGAGCTCTCCTCAGAGCATGCTGATGTCTAGATTCATGAAGGTATGGCTACAAACAGAAAAACACAAGGCATGCAATTGTTGATAGGCTTCTTGGCAATTGGCATCGAGGTTATTATAAAAAAGGAACAAGGGTCAAATAGGTCACTCAACTGCACACCAAATTGCAATTAAGCCATCGAACTCAAAAGAAGTGCAATTGGGTCCCTAAACAACGCAATTCAATCCAAAAAAATGACTTGATTACCTGAAAACGTGCTGACGTGACGGTCACCGAATTAAAAAATAATTTTAAAAACACGTCAGCATGTTTTTAGGTAAACAGGTCATTTTGGGTTGAATTGCATGAGTTTGCGTTGTTCAGGGACCCAATTGCATTTTTTTAAGTTCGATGGCCAATTGCAATTTGGTGTGCAGTTGAGTGGCCTATTTGATCCTTATTCCTATGAAAAATAACAGCAGAGATGAACAGTAGAATTGCGATTAAATTGCTTGAACAGCTAATTTGAAGGCCATGAAAGTAAATACAAAGTGCATTATTAATTGAAGTTCTAATTTGGCAAAGTTTAAAAATTTTGCACTTATTCATATCAAGTTGTAGTTTTGATCTAAAAACTAAACAATATGACGTTTAGATAGACACATAAGCATTTTATCCGGTGTGTTGAATTCATATTACGAGATGTAGCACATGCATCAAGTAAAACAAATCAAAGCTTCCGAGGAAAAAGTCGAGAAAACTAACCTTTCTAACTTTTATGAGCTTCTTCTGAAGTTCAGCTTTAGCACGTGACTCTCTTCTACGAAGAATCCCATGATACTGCTTGGCATTCACATAAACGGGCTCTTGAGTCATTTCGAGGGGCAAAGGCATCCTCATACGGTGCATATCAAGTATATCAGGAGGAACCTGATCACCGAATAATTTGTTAGCTTCAAGCTACTAAAGAAAGAATTAAAACTGTTCTTCCCGAAGTAGATGTACAAAAACTGACAATCTATCCATTAAAAAAATCCCTCAGATCTTAGCAGTTTATTATCTTCTAAAAAGAACACACAAAGCTCATCGAGAATGAACTCTTGATGCTTGAGAAACACTAAAAATTAAACTGGAACCGAAGTAATTGCCCTATGAACCAGAGATTAAAGAGTATAACCAATGATCGTTCCTATACACAATATCCTATGAAGCACAGAGGCCCGAGTAAAATCGAATAGCTTCTTATTTATGCAACCATCCTAAAAGAATTACAAGAGGTAGAAAGATCCACATACCACATAATTAAAATTAAATGAAAATACTAATATTCCAAACACAAGAATCAAAAAGGCATAGATAAAGATCCATGTCTAAATAAAGAATTGCTTCAGATCAAAATGTGACCAAAATATTCACTCGAGAACAATTTTGCATACCAATGGTTGACCATAAGCAGCTATCATTTGCCCAAAATACGGGTCAATGTATGGATTTGGAGCACAAGCCTGAAAGTCAAAACATCAAATCAGGCACATGAAGATCATTGAGGCATCTTATTCCACAGAGAATTACTTATCATTGTTCCCAAAAGGTTGAATCCCCAACCCCAAGGACCCCAAACGCCCTGGCCCGACAAAGCATTTGGGAGGATGTAAATCATGGTATCTTAGCTGAACACAGAAGCTAGACCTTTGCCTATTGCGCACAAGGAGCCCCCCTCACTTTGAGAGATTGCTCCCACATTGCTGCTGGTGAGACTCGATCCTGGGTCATTGTTCCCAAACTTCACCCCCGTGACCAACTGAGCTGCCTATGCGGGCAGAGAATTACTAATCAACAATTACCCATGGACGCCTTATAAAATTACTTACAATTGAATGTCCAACAAATTCAAGCTGTTGTGGCTGTGTTAGGTGCTCATCACTTCCATCTGGAATGACTGATGCAACTTGCTGAAGATTCTTATCTACTTGTCCTCCACAACTTCCTTCTAACCTTAAATGAAGATTCCATTAGTAATAACTACATAAACAAGATGAGAGCATAACATTTACGTAAAAGAATTTGGTCAAATTAGACCTCTCTTTTTTACTTCTTTCCTGTCTGTATGGGCTTGGGAGGCGGGAAATTTACCAATGGTGTTTCATGTCTTAAGCTATTTTTTCATGACTTAAGAAATAAAAGAACCAAAGCTAGGCCATGAGCCCCAACTGCTACAGAAACTACAGAAAATCTGATATTTACTTTCTTGAGTAGAAAAGTACAGCTAGCAAAGAATGTATAGTTCCTGATTATACTCTTCAGCTGATCCCCGATTCTTAGGAATTATGTTGATTTCCAATTATTAGGAGTTCTTCATTGGTAAGAATTTGATAGGGAGCTTAATCCTTCATAGTTTGCTATATCTTTATGTACAAATACAGACTATATATCACAAAAAAGGTCTTTTTTTTTGGGCACAGAAATGAACCATATTGTAGTTCATAATTGTTTGATAGAGGAACATCCCACTGTGAAGCAATAACAAAATCTCCATCTATACCTCAAAGAAGTTAAGTTGTCTAAATTAACTAATTGCTTTATAGCATAATAAGTTATTGTCATGGTTCATTTTATCTATGGATATAAGCATACAAGAACCTTAAAACTTTTTTTTTTAAAAAAATGTGCAGTCCTATTGGAAGTGATAGCAGCATACCGCATTTCAACTATCCTATTGGTAAAAAATAGCTTTTAGTTGGCGGGTTTTGTGTGAAGCAATGATGTAGAAGAGAAATAGAGTAAGAAAAATAGAAGAAAGAATTCAACGTCAAGGCCACGTGCCACAGAATACTTTGAAGAGATTGGCTAAAGTAAGATGTGTTATTCTGTTGTTCATTTTAGAACTACTTACATCCTACCTTGAAGCGAAGGTTTGCTAGTTTGTGATTTTTCAGTACCGTCATCACCTTCGGGATTTACTCCACCATCAGATTGTGATTGGTCGTCCAGAGATTGCTCGAGAGAAGACGAATCAGAAGCATCTCCCTGCACCATGCCCGGAGGAACAGAATTGTAGCCAGCCGTTTTCCACCAAGGTTCAGCAGAGTCAGCGGAATGAGGAATGTTATGTGGATTGGCTCCCACAAGATTTGCAGTTTTGGAATTCGGTTGCATAATCTTGATGCACTTCGAGAACGAAAACCAAATCTCCTAAATAAATTCCCAACAAGACATGTTTAAGCAGTGTCAATTAAGATTTCCAACAAAACATGTTTAAGCAAATAAGCAGTGTCATAAATTTCATACGAACATTTTATCCAGCACCTATGACTAGAACAAATATCAATTCCAATTTCCGCAAACAATTATGAGAAGCTTGTATGCTTAAGGTTCCATTTCACAATTGCCTCCTATGTTCAGAAGCAGCACAAGAAACCCAAATATAATGCATTACTCAAAGAACATTATGACACACCCAAAATCAACACAGCAAAGATTAACAATGAATTGTACCATTACCAGAAAGACACAAGTTAGTACAACATAGTTGGCTCCCAACTAACAAGCTGCTGAGTCACCGTGATTTACCCCTCCACAATCCTGTCGGGCCAAGGTGTGGGCCCGGGACGAGGGATTTCGCCTTTTGTGCAAGTACAAATAGTTGACTCCAAAAAGAGAAACTATAGGTATAATTAATATATAATACACCCTAACATTTATGTTTTACTCTAAACTCTTCCAATTACCACAGTAATCACTTCCTAAGCTGCTCAATTATTACTAATAACACAATTATAAGCTGATTTATCAGTAAAACAGAACACAGTCATAACCACAGACACTCCATATTTACTGTTTACATCAAATCCCATAGACTCCATACCTTCTTGTAATCTGGCAACCCATTTTCAATAAAACCCAGTAAATAAAGCTATAAACTTTCCATTTGTCAAAGATGAAAATTAACTATTTTGATGTCAGAATGTCACATAGCAATGGAACAGCATCGAGAGCATAAATTCTGCTCAAAAGCCATAAAGCATCAATCTAAACAGGCATAATCACGAGAATCAAAATTAACCCTAAAAGTAGCAAAATTTGAGACCCCCCAAGGCCGCAAATTCCTAAATTGTTAGTGAGAGAGAAGAATAAGAACTAAAATTTGGGATTGGGTAGTTTGATTTACCAAAAAAAAGATTCGAAATTAGGGAAATATTTACCTGATGCGAGAGAGATTAGTGATTGGATGAAAAATATCTCTTAAAATTTTTTGTGGAAATTAGGAAGAGAGAGATAGAGAAGGGGAGTGGGGGGTGGGGGGGGGGGGGGTGCGAAGACTAACCGAGTGACCGATAACAGATGACGCAAGGAACTGACGACACTTCATAAATTCGTACACTCACGAGCTCCGCCACCGACACGTAACGGGATGTAAAGCTTTCTATATTTGCTTATTTCCCCCTTAATAATTTGGATAATTGCGATTTGGCGATAAATGTCTGGGATAATAAACACCAAGAATAGTGAAATTTGGGAAATGGCCTAACCATTCATATCTTTTCGGAGAAGTTTGAAATTTGGTAATTTTTTAATTTGTGAAAAAAAAAATCTATATTATTGTACGATATTATGTTATATAATCAAAAGAGAAAATAATAATATAAAAAATATAAGTAACATACGGAGTAATATATTATTTTTTTTGCCTTTGATCAATTATTGGCAATTATCAGTCAATTTTGACTTATTTGACCACTATTAGATGTTTGACTTGATTAAATATAGGGATAAAGTATAAATAAGCCACTGAACTATTTGGAAAACATCAATTAAGCCATCGAACTCAAATAACCATCAAATAAGCCATTGAACCCGAAAAAAAAGAGCAAATAATCCATTGAACCCTGAAAAAAAGAGCAATTAACATTTTTTATAGGTTAACTCTAAATTTTTGCTGATTGAATTGCCAAATGTTTATTTTATTTATGTTTATTATTATTTTTATTAATATTATCCACTTGGATAGTATTATATTTTAAAATAATTATAAACAAAATAGTTTTATCTTGTCGAGATTTGATTTGTTTATTTATTATTATTTTTTCACTAGATCTTTTGTTTTAAAAAATAATAATAAATAAATAAATTAGATCTAGACAAGACAAAACTACTTTGATTAATTACTTTAAAATATATTACTATGTAGATTGATTATAATAATAAAAAAAACGTAAATAAAATAAACATTTGGCAATCCAGTCAGTAAAAATCTGGAGTTAACCTGTTAAAAATGTTAATTGCTCTTTTTTTCCGGGTTCAATGGCTTATTTGGGGGTTATTTGAGTTCGATGGCTTAATTACTTTTTTCCAAATAGTTTAGTGGCTTATTTGTACTTTATCCCTTAAATATAAGTGTTTGATTAATTAACTTTTTGTAAGAGTTTATTGCTCCAAAATGCTAAAATTTAAAAAGTTGTTCAAAATAGCTTTTTTGATAATTTTTTTGAGAATGTCGTTTTGCATGCAATCAGATATGCACTAACAGCTAATTTACCAAACAACTTTCTACAATAAGCTAATGATATCAACTAATCAAACATATTAACTCAATCAGCTAACAGCTATTTACCAATTAGTACCCCTATACTTTCTCGTAGATTTAAAGTACATATTAAATCATGGTGTTGTTTCCAAAAAAATTAAAAATAAAAAATAAAAAATTAAATCATGTTCTTTTTGAAAGCCAATGAAAGAGTAGATTAAAGAATGAGGTGCGAAATGCACTAGGGAGGGGGCTTAATTACTCCATAGATTTGGATGGATGATTGCATTTGTGTTTGCTCACTTTGCTATCATAGGATAGTTGGTGTGTAGAGTACGTAGTTGGCTTTTAGGGCGTCATTCTCTCTTGTTGATAAATATTTTTTTTTTTTTAAAGAACTTTTAAACTCAATTAGTTTGAAGCATTTGGTAAACGGGTTGTTAATACAATTATTAATTGAAGGTTTGATTCTTGTATATATATTACATTCATTGTGAACTCAAGTTTAATTAAATTAGCCAATGTAGTGTGATGGTATCTTTATTACCATTCTAAATGGGTGGTCACATAATCAAACTCCGATGATGGGGGCTCATGGATTATATTGACACGGGTAGCCCGACTCAAATAACTCAATAAATATAGAATAATAAGGGATAAAGACAAAGACAAAGACAATATTGAATGTTATGCAAGAAATAGTTGTTACGGGGACAAGATCGTATTAAGACTCGTGTAATAGCATTACAAGGGAATTGAGTCATGCATGATCCCCTAATAAGACAAAGAGTAGTGTTTTTATACTAGGTCGCGCCCCAACCGCTTCGGCGAGAAAATGGAGGGTAGTTTGGACCTCCTTGATCGAGTCTAATGCTCCACTATGCGCGCTACAACCGTCCATGAAGCCACAAAGGCTGAGCCCAATAGCTCGGCCCTGGACCTCCTCAAGGTGCCGAGCTCGGAGCTCAGCATGGGACCTCCAAAGTGCCAAGCTCAGGACTCGGGCTTGGACCCAATTAAGTTTGGTCGGGTCCTCTTCACCAGGTTGATTTTCTCGGTGTCCATTTATAAATCATATTTTTTGTCCGTAAGGTACGTCAGAAATCAACGAATTTTTTGTAGTGATTTCACTATTTCTACCCGACCGCAGAAGGAACAGGGACACCAAGAACCTTCACACACGTGGGGGAAATCGACAACAACTACAACCGGCCATGTGCATGAGTCACACGTGGTGCACATGCCGACCCCTTGGTATGTGCTCCCTTCACACCTCTATAAATAGCACATTTAATACCTTGAGGGGGACTTTTTGGCACTTCCACCTAACCATAATCAACTTGGGACTCTCTGACCCACTGACATCTTTCACGAGCTCAATCACTTATATAATCATACGAGCTAAATTCGAATTCGCATACTTATTCATATATCCCAGTGTATTTATCTCATCATTATTCATTTGAGTTTTCTTACTTTCAACAGAGATCATGAATAGCTAGATTTCCTACAGGGGTGTGATTAAGTCTTCTTTTGTGATAGATGCTATGTGAATTAAATTGCAATATGAGATAGTGTAATGATTTAATGATGATTATAGTTGTGAGCTTGATGATTTGTTTTGTATGAACTATTGTATAATTTGGGCCCAATTATGCAAGAGGATCATGGATAAGTGTTGTTGCTATGAAAATAAGGAAACACTATAGCCACACCACACACATTTCCAACTTTGCTTTGAGAAAAATGGATTGTAAGGAGACGTGAACACTACATGTTTGATCAATTGCCTCAACTAATTTAGGTCACCATAAGAATGGGATCTAAAGCTAATTGATATACCAATGACCATGAGAGTGGCATTGGCATTTAGTAGTGTCTCCCTTGTTCCGTTGTGAAAGTATTACGTGATTTCTAACATAGAAAACACTATAGTGTCTAGACAAAAGTAGCTTAGTCCAAGCCCTCCGTTTGAATATTGTTCGTATTTCTATCATTGAACCACTTCACAATTCTCCAACCACTTTTTTAGAACTTTATTCCGAACACTATATACTTTCATGATTAACCACTTACTATTCACTCCCTTTTGATCCACTCCTCTGAGATGATATATCTGGTGTGAGGATATATACCCTCTCACATATACAATCACCACTAAAACCAATTTTCAAATGACAACATGTTGTGCAATTGAGGCTAGCAAGTAGTAAGTGCTTGATCATGCCAACTGGTATCAGAGTAGCACGGATTCTAACCCACAATTTTCACCTTTTGCTAAGCGTATACTGACATTGGTAACCGACCCAAAGCAATTTGATTAAAATTCAATTCATGCCGATCATAAGTAATTGGGATCGCTGATGTCTATTAGTACGTAACAACTGATTTCAAAATCTTAGATCTCCATCTTCGATTTGCCGATTTCTACTAGTACATAGCATATACTTTCAAAATTTCTTATCTCTATCGATCTATGATATGCCACCATTGATCTCCATAAGTACATATATAGCAACTAATTTCAAAGTTTGTGATCTTTATCGATCCATGATTTGCCATTGCTTTTTCAAATTAGGGTTGGGATTCGTTGAGATTATGAATATGTAATTTTTTTTTTATTAAATACAAATTTATTTTCTATTTTATATGTAATTTTGTCAAAGTTAGTGGGGATACGACAAATTATATCGTGCACCATGGTGCATAATTAATTACGCACTGCACATCAAAATGACGTCGTTTTGTTTAATAAAAAGAAACGGCATCAGTTTCCCGCCGTTCCGCACCCTTCAGCAAAAAATAACTCTGTTATTCAGTTTCATTTTGTATACACTGCAGTTTCAGTTCAACAAAACTACAGTTTCATTTCGATATAACTACAGTTTCATTCGATATTTATAGACTCAAATATGTGAAAATGTTATTTAATTTTATTTTATATACACTATAGTTTTATTAAAACACAACTACATGATCATTTTGATATAATTACAGCTTCATTGTACAATATACACTCAAATATGTGAAATGTTATTTAGTTTCATTTTATATACACTGCACTTTCATTTCACCACAACTACAATATTATTTTGATATAACTACAGTTTCATTTGATAATATAAAAATAATATGTGAGGCAATGTCAGTTTAGATATACTGTAGTGTTAGTTGGTAATTAACATACAAAAAGATGCGTGCTCCGTTAACACTAACGGTGCGCCGTTTCTTTATTTAAACGGCGCTGTTTTGACCGTGGTGCACGTGCACCGCAGTCCACGATATAACGACCCGTGGGGATACTTGACCCACCAATTTTAGAAAAGTGTAAAAGAAATGGCCGGAGTGGGGCGATTGCATGACCCAAAACAAGAGGGAATTTGACCCAATAAGGGAGGTAGTGGAGGTGTGCAACCTAGTTGGATTTCTTATATCTTTCGCATGATGCTTACACGCCTCCACTAACTTCTAGAATCGGTGGGTCAAGTGTCCCCACTAACTTTGACAAAATTACATATATAATTGAAAATAAATTTTTATTTAATAAAAATTACATATTCATAATCTCAACGAATCCCAACCCTAAATCTACTATTGTTTAACTGGTACCGTCGCTCTCCATTAGTACTGATGGGGTGTGAACCCCGTGGGCTCGGGGCCCAGGAAGAAGAAGAGAAACCCAAGAAGAAGAGAGGCCCAAGAGGAGAAAGGGCCATGTCCAGAAAAAAGAAAAGCCCAAGAGGGATAGGGGCTAAAACCAAGGGGTCGGCTCGACCCGGAGGTCGGCGCGAGTAAGGGGTCGGCACGAGTAGGCAGTCAGCTCGGAGATAGCTGTTAAGCAATAAAGAGGTCAATTTAAGAGGCCCGGTCAACAAGCCGTTGGGAGGCCCAGTAACGGCAGCCCAACGGCCCCTAGAATTAATGAGCCAATTTATGGCCTTAAATGTATACTTTTTGAATGATCCAAAAGGAGATCCCACTATAAAAAGGATGCCCCTTAGGAGTGTACGGGGGGACGGCGAGAACAGGCCAAGAATACACATACACTTACAGAGCTATTATTTCACTTCTATTTTTGAAAGGTGAATCCGCCAACTAAGGTTGTGTTGGACCTCCCTGGACCCAAAAACCCTAAAACCAACAAGTACGTAACACAACTATTTTCAAAACCCTAGACTCCATCGATACATAACATCTCCATCAACCTAGGATTTTCCATCCCAACCTTAAATCTACTGTTGTCCAATTGGTACCGCCGCTCTCCATTAGTACGTAACAACTATTTTCAAAACCCTAAATTCCATCTATGATATGCCGCCATCGCCGACTCCCATCGATACATAGCGTCGCCATCAACCTAGGATTTACCATCCTTGATCTCCATTAGCACATAGCAACAAAACGCAAAGTCTCTGACCTTCATCAATTCGCTTTCTACCATCGCTGATTTCCATCTATACATAGCATCTAATTTCAAAATCAACCTCTAATCTCAATTTGCGATTCACCATCGTTAATCACCAGAAACTCTCAACACCTCTGTTCACCATCATCGTCAATCGGTATGTGACTAATCTAGTTATATATTTAAAGTTACCATTTGTATCCATTATTTTTATTCAATCTTCACCCATGAGTACCATTTGTATCCATTATTTTTATTCAATCTTCACCCATGAGTTTTTGCAATTGTGAATGGAGAATTATATTGATTATTAGAACTTTGAACTAAATATTTTAACTATAGTCCCACCCACTTGTTTAATTAGTTGTAATTCGCTCCACTTGCTTGATTCTTCAATTCAATTTAATTAATTAAAGTTGTAAAAATTAAACTTCTTGTGTTATATATGTTTGTGTATATACGGATCGGATAGATATATATTAATTGTTCTTCATTTTTGTGCAATGAAATTTTCAACTGATCATTATTTTGGAATACGAAATTGCTAAGATATTCTTGAATTGTATAATAAAATACTTGTCACTAAACAGTAATTTTACATTTTTATGAGATAATACACAAAATAGTTCTTCGATTATGTCATAATTCTTAATTTGGTCATCGTTTATCAATTCACTCAAAATGCTTCATCGATTAAGCAAAACTTTACTCAATTTTAGTCTTTGATGTAAGCAACGTCGTAGGATTGAAATGGGTAAAATTTTGCATAATTGAATAACCATTTTGGGCTAACCAGATTTGGAAATTATGGAATAATTGGAACCATTTTTAGTATTAATTTTATATTAATTGCTTTTTTGTTTTTTTTGTGCAGTGAAATTTTCAATTGATCATTATTTTGGAACATGAAATTGCTAAATAATTATTAAATGGAAAATACTATGTGTACTCCATTTTTTATTCAAATTTTTATTGTAAAAATTTGTATTGGAACCACATAAAAAAATGTAGATTATCAATATTCGCCACATCAGGTAGTAAAACTCTTATTTTTTTTGAATGTTACTGATTCTATTACAATGTAGTATCTGTTCATATACTTTCTCAACCTACTGAAACACAAAGAACCAATAACACCTCCACTGAGACTCAAATTCATAACCTTTCAAATAGAAGTCCAACCCGGGTACTATTAAACCACATAGTCTTGATTGGAGTAGTAAAACTCTGATTAAATTGTATAAAATTATATAATAAAATGCTTGTCACTAATCAGTAATTTTACATTTTTGCCCTCACTAATCTCTTTCTGAAAAAAATTTCAGTTTCTTGACAAAGGACAAAATGGTAAGAAGATGCTACGTCTTCTGCTACCGCCATGCCGAACCAAACATCGGCAATTTTAGTTTCCATCAGATGATTCAAGAAGACGTCCCAACCTTCGAAGTGACCGAAGTTACAACCAGTTTTCCCTTCAATCCTCGGCAAGATTTGGCTTCGCCGGAAACTGCTTTGGCCTTCTTCTCCGGCGCACTCGCCCGGTACCGTGATGAATTGGGTGCCGCATTCGTCGACGGAATCGCTCAGAACGCGGCGACGATGGCTTTCGCCGACGCCCAAGACGGCAACTGGCAGCACGGGCTGCTCGTTTTGATGATCTTGGAAATCACTCCCGACCCCAGGGGATTAGTGTCGCCGCCGCGGAGTCCGAGGATGGCGGCGAGAACGCTGGCGATGGAGGACACCGATCATGGCGTGGAGGTCATTGATTTGAACGATATTGGCGATGGCGGCGGCGAAGAGGCGGAGGCGGAGGCGGAGGAGGAGGAGGAGGCCGCTCCGGTAGGCTTGTCCGAGCACGATATCTCAATGCTGAAGAAAGAGGAGATTGAGAGTGACGCCATTGATGAATCGTGTTGTGTGTGCTTGGAAGAGTTCACGGCGGGGGCGGTGATTACTCCATTGTCGCCATGTTCGCACAGATTCCACAACCTATGCATTGTTAAATGGTTGAGGAAAAACGGGATATGTCCTATTTGCCGGAGCATATGCAGGGTGGATTAGGATTAGGGTTAGGGTTTATGCTAATTAAGCTCCTCCGATCCATTAGGAACCTCCCCCATATTTACATTCTTGTTTGTAACATTATTACCTAAAACATCTTTCGTTTTCGTGTTTTAATTTTACTGCAGACTTTATAATTTTAAGACCTCAATTGTTATCATTATTGTCTGATCTCGATCTTAACAGTTCTGGTCTCGGATTTACAAGATCATAGCACCTGATGAAATCCTAAGTGCTAATAAGATCAATCGGGTGCCTACTAAAAAGCGCTAAGATCTAATCTTGGATTTACAAGATCAAAGATCCAAATACCAGGAAGTATTATTGTCTGATCTCGAGCTTAGCAGCTGAGGTCTCGAGTTTACAAGATCATAGCACCTGAAACCCTAAGTGCTAACATTGATCAGGTGCTTATTAGAAAGCATTGAGATCTAGTCTTGGGCTTATAAGAATACTCGAAACACTAGAAAGCACCGAGATCAGGTATCGATCGAGCTTACAAGAGTGCCTAAATATGGTTGTTACAAACAAGAAGGGAAATATTGGGGAGATTCCTAATGGTGCTAAGCATAAACCCTAACCCTAATCCACCCTACATATCCTCGGGCAAATAGGACATGTCCGGCTTTTCATCAACCATTTAGCAATGCATAGGTTGTAGAATTTGTGCAAACATGGAGGCAATGGAGTGATCATTGCCCCGCCATGAATTCTTCCAACCACACACGACACGATATTCATCAATGTTGTCACTATCAAGTGACTCTTTCTTCAACATTGAGATTTCATGCCCGGATGAGCCTACGGGAGAGGACTCATCCTCAACATGTCATGCTGGTTTGATGCAGGAGCAATGGATTTATAGTGTTACAAATAAAAGGTTCTGTTGCATTAAAGAGATAAATATTGGTCAATTGAGGGACTAGATTAAAAATATAGAGAAAATTGCGGGATTAAATTTTTTATTTGTACTTACGGACACACGACTCATGTGATGCTAGAATAATTCTTATTAATTATTAAATTTTTCTCTGTGTGTGTGTCTTTTTATTTGACTATGTAGTTAAAATTTTGTCAACTTTGCAAGACGGAGAGAAGATTAAAGTCATTTATTCAATAAGTCATATATATATGGAGTTAAAATGGAGGCCGGTAGTAGACGACATGAGAATCTTAATTTGTAATTGAATAAGTATATGATCATAATCATTACAAACACGTTGTTTGCCAACTTTGCATGACTTGAAAAAAGATATATGCCATTTATTCAATTGTTATAACGCGATGAGATGTTAAAGTGGGATTCACATTAGAATCTTTGTATTTGAATTAGAATGACAATAATTATTACCAACATGTTGTTTGCCAATTTTGCATGACGTGGAAATCCCAAGGAGGAGTTAACGTGAGGGGAAGTGGGTCACATGAATATCTTTTTTATTTGAATAAGTATGGCCATAATTATTACAAACGCGTTGTTTGCCAACTTTGCATTAAGTGGAAAAAGATCTATGTCATTTATTCAATTGTCATAACCCGACGAGATGTTAAAGTGGGGGCAATGGGTCAGAAGATCGAGCATCTTTAATTTATATTCGAATGAGTATGGGCATAATCAATAAAAATTGGTTGTTTGCCAACTTAGCATGATGTGGAAAAAATTAAAGATATATGTCATTTTTTCTATTGTAGTCATAACGTGATGAGATGTTTGAATAAGTATGACCATAATCATTACAAACACGTTGTCTGCCAACTTTGCATGACGTGGAAAAAGAAAAAAGTTGTTTACTCAATTATCAAATCTCAAGGAAGAAATAAAGTGGGGGAAGTGGGCCACATGAAAATTTTCTTATTTGAATAAGTATAACCATATTGGCACATTTAATCATATCATTGCCAGCACGATGTTTGCCAACTTTGCATGACGTGGAAAAAGATAATAGGCATTTATACAATTATCATATCGTGTTGAAGAGTTAAAGTGGGGGTAGTGGGCCACATAAGTATCTTTATATTCAAATTAAATGAGTATCATCATAATATTCATTAAAAATGGGTTGTTTGCCAACTTTGCATGAAGGGGAAAAAGATATATATAATTTAATCACTACCAAACGCGTTGTTTGCCAACATTGCATGACGTGAAAAAAAAAAAAATAAAAGTTGTTTATTCAATTGTCAAATATCGAGAAAGAGAAAAAGTGGGGGCAATGGGCCCTATGAGCATCTTTTTATTTGAATAAGTATGACCATATATGGGAGAAGTATGACCATATATAATCATTACCAATACGATGTTTGTCAACTTTGCATGACGTGGAAAAAGATAAAAGTTATTTATTCAATTACCATATCACGAGAAGGAGTTAGAGTGGCGCCGGTGGGCAACATGAGCATATTTAATTTGTATTCGAATGAGTATCACCCTAATCATTAAAAGCGTGTTTTTTGCCAACTTAGCATGACATGGAAAAAGATATATGTCATTTATTCAATTGTCATAACCAGACGAGATGTTAAAATGGGACAATGGGCCATATATATAAGTATATTTATTTCTAAATAAGTATGACCATAATAATTACAAATACATTTGCAACCACCTGCATGATGTGGAAAAAGGAAATTTTTTTTATTCAATTGTTAAATCCCGAGGAGGAGATAAAGTGGGGGCAGTGAGTCAAATGAGCATCTTTTTATTTGAATAAGTATGAACATATATAATCATTATCAATGCGATATTTGCACATTTGCGTGACGTGGAAAAAGATAAAAGTCGTTTAGTCAATTATCATATCACGAGGTGGCCGAAGTTAAAGTGGGACAATAGTGGGCCACGTATGTATCTTTGTATTTGAATGACTATCGACGTAATCATTAAATACGGGTTATTTTCCAACTTAGCAAAACGTGAAAAAAGAAATATGTAATTTATTTATTGTCATAGTAACTCGACGAGATGTTAAAGTGGGGGCAATGTACCACATGAGCATATCTATATTTGAATAAGTATAAACATTTGGGAGAAGAATAAGTATAACCATAATCATTACCAACGCATTGTTTGCCAACTTTTCATGACGTGGAAAAACATAAAAGTTGCTTATTAAATTGTCAAATCCCAAGGGGAGATAAAGTTGGGGCAGTGCCTCACATGAGCATTTTTTAATTTGAATAAGTATGAACATATATTTTTTATTGCTACAAGATATTTGCCAACTTTGCATGACGTAAAAAAAAAAAAAAAAAAAAAAAAAATATATATATATATATATATATATATATATATATATATATATATATATATATATATATATATAAAAGTTGTTTAATTTATTCAATTATCATATCTTAAGGAGTTAAAGTGCCATCGTTATATCCTACACCACGTCGCACATAGCACTGTGCGCCGCGCGCCTCCCAAAACGACGTTGTTTTGGGGTAGTGTTGGGAGGCGCGGTAGGAAGTTGCTGAGATTATGTGTATTTGTTCACAACGTTATGGGTATTTGTTCACAACGTTATGTGTATTGGTTCATACAGTTATGTGTATTTTTTATACAATTATGTACATTCTTTTTATACAATTATGTACATCCGAATCAGAAAATTTGTGTGTATTATGTTAAGAGTTAATGTGTATTATGTTAAATGTTTATGTTTATTATGTATTATGTTAGATTATGTGTATTATCTTTTAAAAAGAGTATGTATATTTTGTTATATAATTATGTACATTCATGTATAACATTATGTGTATTCTAGTATAACATTATGTACATTCTTGAACAGCGGGTTTTTTTTTTAAGAAAAAACTACTGCCATTCACTGGGGCGGGAAATTTCAAAAAAAAAAAATTTAAGACGACGTCGTTTTGCATCTGGGCGCATAGTGCAACGCGCGCCGTGGTGTAGGATATAAATTGCCGTTAAAGTGGGGGTAGTTAGAGCTGTCAAAACGGGCCAACCCGGCCCATATGGGCTGGCCCGTCTCGGGTTCAACTAGAAACGGGACGGGACGGGCCGACCCGTTTTTTCACGGGTTAGGATTTTCCCAACTCAACACGTGTAGGACGGGCTGATGGGCCAGCCAGTTTATTCTTTTTTTTTTTTTTGGACAATTATCCGTGCATCATATCGATTATGTTTTTTTATGTTATCCTTGCTTGAATTGAACCCATGACTTCTAAATTAGTAGCCAAGACTATTTTAAATCAACCATGTTAACCATGGTGAACAAATATGTATATTTATATATATACAAATATGTATATACACATATAACATATACACATATGACATATATACATATAAAATTAGATTTTAGTTTTTAATATGTAATTATAATTTATTTAATTTATATTTAATACTAATATATTTTACATGTAATATTTTTTATTTTGTAATTATAATATATACTATATACTATTAAAGTATTAAGTTATAAAGTTTATAAAATATATAATTTATTACTTTATGTAATTTATATAATAAATAAACTTTAAATTAATATTTATATAAAGATATAATTAATTGTATTAATTAATATTTGTAATAAATGTAATATAAATCAATTATATATTTAATATTGCTTGTGAATAATGTAAATAGATAGATAATTATATTAAAATGTTCAACATGTGTTATTAGCATAATTGGTTTTAATAGTAATAATTTAATAACTTAAGTAAAAGGTTAAGGGTTTAAGTCTTATTAGCAACAATGTTTTTAAATATTAATAAAATCCCCAATTATACAACACATTTGGAAGTGTGGTGGGTGGGGATACGGGTTATACGGGCCGGCCTGTATAACCCGTATCCCCCACGGGTTACACGGGACGGGCTGGAAATCCTCCAACCCAGCCCATGTAAAATATGGGTTAAACGGGCCCAACCCGACGGGTTGGCCAGGCCCGTTTTGACAGCTCTAGGGGTGTGAGTCACATTAGCACCTTTTGTATTGGAATGAGTATCACCATAATCATTAATTAAAAATGGGATTTTGCCAACTTAGCATGACATGGAAAAAGATATATGACATTTATTTAATTGTCATAACCCGACAATATATTAAAGTGGGGCATTGGGCCACACACATCTTTATTTATGAATAACTATGAATGTATGACTATAATCATTACCAACACGTTATTTGCCAACTTTACATGCCGTGAAAAAAGATCAAAGTTGTTTATTCAATTGTCAAATCTCGATGAGGAGATAAAATCTCAAACACCTCCTTTCAAAATATCTAGTTTGCCATCACTCATTCACCACAACTCCACAAGCCCACAACCCCTTCTATTCACCATCATCTCAAACTAGTATGTCATGAAATTTTATATATCTATTTAAAGCTATACACATCATGAAAAGTTGGCAATCCACCGTGTTTGTAATATAATGATTATGTCATACTTATATATATCGTGTAACCAATTGCGCCCACTTTAACTACGTCCTCAGATTATAATAATTGAATATATAAATGACTTTTATCTCTTTCGACGTCAAGAAAAGTTGGCAAACATGTTTGTAACGATTATGTCCATACTTATTCAAATACAAAGATGCATTTATAAACCTTGTATTAATGTGTGTGTTAATAAATCGTACGAATACAATAAAATACATAAATAAATCTTTTAACTTTGCAACATATATGCGCAAACATTGTACACACATTCAAATTTATTATTACTTAGCTTGCATAACTAGTTCTAGTTTGTTGCTTGATTTTTAAATTAAATTAATCTTCTAAGAATTATATTTGTGTCCTTATGTGTGTATATACGAATAGATATATGAATTATATATTCTTTGTTTTGTTAGGTAAATTTGTTAATTGATTATCATTTTAAAATAGGAAATTGCAAAATTTTGTTTTTTGAATTTTATTTTTTAAAAAAATTGTTTGTCGTTAAACACTAATTCGACCCTCAATGTGTTGAACTCAAGCACATGCAAATTAAGGCCCTGTTTGGTAAA
Source organism: Ipomoea nil (assembly GCF_001879475.1). Lineage (NCBI taxonomy): Eukaryota > Viridiplantae > Streptophyta > Magnoliopsida > Solanales > Convolvulaceae > Ipomoea > Ipomoea nil. The sequence continues at coordinate 411,817 of NW_017618831.1, read as the reverse complement.
ATAATTAGTCTATAGGTCAATTTTGGCTTATTTGATCACTATTAACTTTTTGATTTGGTTAAAAAATTAATAAAAGTGTTTGGTTAATTAGTTTTTTGTAACTTTAAAATGCTAAAATTCAAAAAGCTGCTCAAACCAACTATATCAATTAACTTTTTGAGAAAAGAAATTATACCAAACAGTTATCAGCTAAATTGACAAACATCTTTCTACAATCAACTAATGTTATCAACTAGTTATACCCTCTAATTAACCTAATCAACTAACAGTCATTTGTCAAATATGGTCTAAATTAAATCTCTAATTGATTACTCAAGCCATGATACCATTATGTTTCGAACCCCTATAACAATATAACCAGAGTCACGTACTGAATGTTTGTTAAAGTATCGAAATGTCTCTATTGAAGACACAACATGTTTACAACAATATACCTGATGAATCATGCTTGTATGGAAGAATTTAGGGAGGGGGCCGACCGGCCGAGAATTCATCACTCCATTGTCTCCATGTTTACATAAGTTCCAAAACTTATGCATGTCTCAGTCGATGAGGGAAAACATGACATGTCTTGTTTGTGGAAACATATGCATAGTGGACTAGATTTGAGAGTTTATTCTTAGTTTGATTAGGAATTCCTTCCTTCCTTTATCCGGCAAATTATATCGTACATCAGGGCGCACAATGCATTGTGCGTCATGTCCAAAACGACATCATTTTGTACTTGTTTAAAAAAAAAAAAATCGTTTAACTTCTTAAAAAGAAATCACATATTTCAAATGTATATAATTGTATAATAGAATACACGATCTTTTTTTAAAAGGATAATACACATAATCTAACATAATACACATAAACTCTTAACTCTTTAAAAAAATCTCATGTTTTGAATGTACATAATTGTATAATAGAATATACAAAATTATATAACAGAATACACATAAATTCCGTCGCGTCAACTTCCCATACAACTTAACAAAATGTTGTCGTTTTGGTCAGGACGGGGCGCATAATATATTGTGCGCCCTGGTGCACAATATAATGATTGCCTTTATCTTCTTTATTCGTTTCATATAGTGTGATCTCAATGGAAATTAATCAATCATTATGGTCCACACAAGTTGTTGGACCATATTTTGTCTATTGTAAAATAATGTACATCCAGTACAAAAATAATGTACATTCAATATAAAAATAATGTACATTATATTCAGGGATGTACATTATTTTTGTTCTGAGTGTACATTATATTGTATAATGTACATACAGTACAAAAATAATGTACATTTAGTATATTAAAAATGTATTTTTTGTTATGGTTCACATAACATTGTGTGGACCATGGTCCATACAATAATTTGCCAAAGTTAATTAGATTTAACTCACAAATGGGTTTCAAGTTATTGGGCCAATCCTCTTCTTCTAATAAATTTGTTTGGGCCTCTTGAACAATTGAGTCAAGATTTTTGCGAAGAATTTAATTAAGAATTGCTACCGAAATAAAATCCCCCCCCCCCCCCCCCCCCCCCCCCTGTTTTTAATATAAGTATTTGATGATTTTGTTGGAATCGGGTTCACCATAAATCAGGTATTACAAAACGGAGGCAGGAAAATAGTAGTATTATTATTTGGAGCGTTAGGCTCAAAACAGTGCATAATATTATTATTATTGTTTGGAGCGTTAGGCCCAAAACAGTGCATAGTATTATTATATTGCTTGGAGCGTTAGGCCCAAAACAGTGCATAGTATTATTATATTGCTTGGAGCGTTAGGCCCAAAACAGTGCATAGTATTATTATATTGCTTGGAGCGTTAGGCCCAAAACAGTGCATACAAGGCCCAAAACACTAGATAATACAAGCTATAACCGAAGTAATGAACTTAGAATAATATCGTTACTACTAGGAATCGAACCCTAGTGTATGGGTTGAAGGTTAAGAACCCATACACTAAAATGGGTTGAAGGTTAAGAACCCATACACTAAACCGGGGGGATTAAGTGATCCAAGGGATGATGTCTTAAGGAGGGTTGTGGAGGGCCTTGCGAATGGTCACACACGTGTCCCACCACTACTTTGCTTCCAGAGCATGCACTTCCCATGCACAAGTGAAGCTTCTTGCCTTTTAATACACAAGATCTTGAGTGGCTTGGGTGGGTAGTGCTTGTGTTGTTAATTCATAGGTCATAGGCCGGTCCAAATCTTGTTGGCTATACTTTCTCTAATATTTTATTCCATGCTTCCTTCTTTTTCTTGACAATAAAAATAGACACCCCACTTAACCTAACATTTTTCCAATAAAATGACCTCCAAAGTCCCATGTCCTCATCAGTATCTAAAATATATTTAAGTTTTGTGTTTATTATGTGTATTCTAATGACTAACTTATAACCTAGGTATACATGCGCTATGTGTGTGTATAGTTATGTGAATAAACTACAATGAAGGCTTTTTCGTGATGAAGAAGATAAATCCAAAAAGAAAAAGGGAATTATGGATTACCTCTCATTCTCTCAAGACACACATATATATCTCTATTACATTGTAGTATCTGTTCATATACTTTCTCAATCTACTGAAACACAAAGAGCTAATAATGCCTCCAGCCCTCCACTGAGGCTTGAACTTACAACCTTCCAAATGGAAGTCCAACCCGGATACTATTAGACCACATAGTCCTGGTCACATATATATAGTTAAACCCATTACATTTTCACAAATACAACAATCAAGAAAAAGGGGGTGTAAAAAGTTTTTCTTTTTTAAGATAAATTTTTGAGCTGTATTTAGCTATAATTCTTCTTTTCTCAAATATTGCCTACTGATACTGCTAATTCTACGTAAGCAATATAAAATATCACGAGACCAATTAAAGCAAGTAAAATCTTTATTGATCCCGGTAAAGGCCCTAAGTACAATCTACTTGGTTGTTCTGAGTACCGACTGACTGCGGTCGGGATTCTCTAACAACAACCTATCGATCGTCCAAAAGTCCCTTACACTGTAGCTACTGTGGGTATTTATAGCCGCTATGCCGGGGACAGGATTCCAGCCGTTCGGCATGTCCTCCACGTAGCCACCACGTGTCATCCTCCCGGGTGCCCTGCCTGTTGATGTAAAGAGCCGCCACGTGTCCTTCGTCAGCTCTTTCGCCCAAGAGCTACCGCTCGGTGGTCGACACCGTCGCTTGGGCAACTCCGGTCGGTCTACGACCGGGTTCTTCTCGTGGAGCCCGACCTGCTACCTGCAAAGACAAGGAGAAAGAGACAAAGACTCCTCGGTCGTGGTGAAGCTATGTCGGTCGGGATATTCCCTACCAAGAGCCCCCCAGCCCGGGCCTTTTTGATCAGTCGGAAAAAACGGGACGGGATGAAGAAGCCCAACCGTCAGCCACCAAGCCGACCTGCCAGCTGTCATTCTTTCCTACGCCACGTGTCGGCCTCTGCCGGCCTCGGCGATCCCATCCGTCGCCTCGGATTCAGCGCGGGTCGTGTCAGGCAAGTTGGCCCATTTCCCGCCTAAATGCCCTCCTATAAATAGGCCCTTGAGGCCCTCATTTGAACTTTCCTCACTCTTTTGCTTCAGTCGGTATCCTCTAAGAATCCCGAGCAAAGCATCTCAGCAAGGCGATCAAGCAAAGCAAAACTTCAGACCTTCTTCAAAGTTTCCTCACTCGGTAAGCTCTTAGTTCTTTACTCTTTGTTTACTCTTTACTTAGCGTAGAAGTAGGATAGCACTAACTTCGAGCTAACTCCCCGAACCCTGTACTAACTCCCGACCGACCTTTAGGTAGAATTATGTCGGACTCGGATAGTCAAAACGCCTCGATCGCGGATTACGATGAGGAGGTCGAGCGTATCAGCGACGAGGCAGTGGACATTATGTCCTACACTCCCGAAGCCAGCCCCCGAGCAACGCCAGCCCCCGATCGAGCCGTCGAGCATAACAGCGCATCAAGCTCCTCCGGGACGTCAAGCTCTAGCTCCAGCGGATCGGGGAGCTCCAGCGAAGAAGAGGAAGAGAGAACCACGTCAAGCGGGCGGGGTTCTCCGACCGAGGGCGTTAGGGAAACGCCTACCCGGGTGGTTGGGGACCACCCGGAAGCTGCTCCTCGAGGAGGTGATCGAGAAAATACCCCCGAGCAGACCGAAGAAGACCCGGCCGGGCCGGCCACACCAGCCGTCGAGCTCGAGTTCTTGAACAGCGAGAGTGTCGAGCAAGAAATGAGCCTGCTGACCAAAGGCGAAGCGGCTCGGATTACTGAAATACTCCAGGGTCGGGTTGAATTCGACACGAGCCGGCAGTTGGGGAACGTGATTGACAGGCATCGGGGCAAGTGGATCGGGATGCATTACAACTCCCTAATGGCCCCGATTGCCATTCCCTTCCCGGCCCTCTTGATGGCCTTTCTAGCGTACTACCGGGTCGTTCCGGCTCAAATCTGCCCGAACGCACATCGGATCCTCGCCTGCTTCCCGCAGATATGCACTCGGCACGAGGCCGAGTGCACGATGGAGTTGTTCAACTTCATCTACCAGATCAAGGTTCTCCCGGGCCGCTACGGGGGTGGGTTCCTGATGCTGCAATCCCGAGCAGATATGTGCTCCATCAAAGGCCTGCCCGGGAACAACAAGGGGTGGAAGAACAGAATTTTCTCCATCAAATACGACCCCTGGATCCTCCCGGTCGATCGCACTTGGAGCAGCCACTTCAGAAAGCAAGTGGTGCCGGTCGAGACGCAAGCGCTGAGGGACACGGTCAGCCGGATTTCGAGCGAGGTGCACGAATACACAATCTTCCGGACGGCTGAAAGTCTCGCAGCCGCCAAGCTCCCGCCCCCCACGTACGAGCTAAAGGAGAAGTACCTTCCCGTACCGATGGGCGTGACGGTCGCCAAGCCGTCGAAACGGAAGAAGAAAGGTTTAGCTCGAGCTGTTCCTCCCGACCTAGCTTCATTTCTTGATCTATCTAACTTAGCTCTTTTATTGCAGCCATGGCAGAATTCGGCGATGAAGACACCGCCCTTCCCCCGCCCACGAAGATCTCCCTCGGCGGGAAGAAGAAGGCCAAGACCAAAGCAACCGGGGAAAAGGAGATTCCCACTGCCCGACCCCTGAGTGCCTCGACCGTGTCGACGGGCGAGGGCTTCATCGTCGAGCAGCCTGACGTCTTGGTCACCCGGGTGGAGGTCGCCCGGGGCAAGGAGAAGGTCGCCGACCAGGGCGCGACCGAGGTGGGCAGCCTGAAGCGCCGCCGTGACCAACACAGCCCGAGCCCTTCTGTCGGGCGAGAAAGGGGTTCTACGTCCGTGCTGGCACGGATCGGCAACGCCGCGCCAGCCCGAGTGGATCTGGGGAAGATGACCCCGACCCAGGTGGCTGAACAGATCGGCCACGACCTGGCTGAGGTGAGTTTCCCAACTTATAATCTTTCTTTGCCCAAGTGTTTTCGATCGGGCTAACCGAACGTCTCTTGTTCTGCAGATTTCCCGGGCCGCCCAGCTCCTACAAGGTCGAGCCATGCTGGCCGAGGAAGCTGATCACCACAAGAAGACGGCCGCCCGTCGCTTGAAGGAGATCAAGGACCTCCAAGCCGAGCTGGAGAAGACCCAGAAGGCCCTGAAGAAGGGCGACGAGGAGCGGGTTCTTGCCGAGAAGGTCGCCAGCCGGGCGATCGGAGAGGCCAAGGAGCTGAAGGCTCAGCTCGAGAATCCGAGCGAGCTGGCGCGGGCAGCCTTCAAAGACAAGGACTTGGGCTCGGCCTTCCTCACAGCAGCCCGGGGAACAGAGATCGGGGAAGAGCTGATCGTCTCGTTCGGTCGCTGGGGCTTTACGGCCGGGAAGCGGAAGATGCTTGAACGAGTCCGTTCTCGGTTGGAACAGGCCCTAGACGGGGAAGACCTTCAGCTGGTCCTCTCGGCCTTACCCCCAGACCTAGCCGATCCCGGTCCTTCTCCGTTCGCCCCAAAAGCCAAGGCGGCCGAGCCTGGAGCGTCGTCGGCGGCCCCTTCAAGCGGGAAGGAAGCGGCTGCTGGAGCCCGGGAGGCAAAGAAATAGGCTAGGCTGTCTCCTCCTTTTTGTAAGACACACCGATCGGGAGCCCGGTCCCGAATTGTACCGGGCACCTTTTGTCAATTAACAAAATTTATTTTTTTGTGCTTTCTTGCGTCGCTCGTCTCTCGTTTCCTTGCTTCCAACTTGCACACACTGATCTCAATCATTCGACCCCCTGGCCTTTAGACCCGGTCTCGCAATATTCGATCCGCTTAACGCCCGACCTTACGACCTTATGGCCTGGTCGTTCGTTCAATATTTCGACGTCAAATCTGACCAACCGATCGGGTTTACCCGATCTCCGGGCCTTTGTCGAAAAAATATATATTTTTTGAAAACAAGCCTCTACGGTCGAAATGTAACCGAGCGACGGGCCTGTAAATACTTCCTTATCCCAGCCCCCACACTATTGTGCGCTCGAGGCACGAGTGGGTGCAATAGTGGATAGAAGTTGGACGGATCGGGGAATAATGCTGAGAGCTCCTGACTTCCCCGATCAGTGGCATGACTTGGGTGTCCGCCCGTGTGGAGCGCGTTTTGACCAGTCGATAGATTTCGCCCGGTTGATGAATGTTGAACTGATCTGCATGTAACGAAGGTGAAAGAAAATAACCGATCGGGCCGCGGCATACAAACGGTCGGGCAATCATCGATCGTACATACATTAAACTTTCCCGCTCGCAGGCGGTTGAATCAATTTTACAACCATAAATTTACATAGAAATGACGACCGGGACTAACTCGCAGGTCGAGCCCCCACTTCGTCTAAAAATACAAAAAATGGGCTAATGCCTAAAAAGAACGAGGTGCTCGGAATTCCAAGTCCCCTCGATTAGCCGACCAGTCGTTGTCTCTAGTCGGTATGTACCCGGCCGTATGACAGCATTGATGATGTACGGCCCTTCCCAGTTCTGAGCTAGCTTTCCGCCCTCTAGAGGTTGGCTGGCCTCCCTTCGTCGTAGAACGTAGTCTCCGACTTGGAAATAACGAGGGTTGACCCGAACATCTTTAGAACTCTTGACGCGCTTCTGATACTCGGCTATGCGTCGAGCGGCTAGCTCCCTTTTTTCTTCGATCCCATCAAGGTCCACGGCCATCGCGTTTTCGTTCTCTTCCGCATTATAGGTTCTCTCTCGATCGGTCGGAATCCAGGCCTCAATCGGAAGTCGGGCCTCGGCTCCGTAAACCAGGGCAAAAGGGGTCTCCAAAGTAGCTTCCCTCGGGGTCGTCCGATAAGTCCACAAAACATATGGCAACTCATCGGCCCAACTACGACCGACCGAGTGTAACTTCTTTTTCAGACCTTCCAATATTGTCCGGTTAGCATTCTCCACTTGTCCATTTCCCTGTGGGTAAGCGACCGACGACCGGACGTGAGTCGTCCCGATCGTGGCCAAGAAATTTTGGAAGTATTGGCTCACAAACTGGCGACCGTTGTCGCTAATGAGATGCACGGGTGCGCCAAAACGGGAAATGACATTGCGCCAAAGGAAGCGAGCACACTGCTGAGATGTGATCGTGGCTAAGGGCTCGGCTTCTATCCATTTGGAGAAGTAATCTATGGCGACGATCACGAATTTTCTCCGACCGGAAAGCTGAGGGAAGGGGCCCAAGATATCTACCCCCCACCTAGCGAAAGGAATTGCGGTCGTGACTGGCTGGTAGAACGTTGCCGGTCGTCCAGGCATCCGTGCGTACAGTTGGCACGTCTCACATTCCCGAGCTAACTTTTCACAGTCCAGCTGGAGGGACGGCCAATAGTACCCGATCAGCATAATACGACGGGCCAGGGATCGACCTCCTTGATGTGAGGAGCAGATTCCCGAGTGCAGCTCCTTCATGACTAACTCGGCCTCGAACGCGGTCAAGCAACGCATAAGAGGGCCTCCATACGATCGCCGATAAAGACGACCATCGAAGACTTGGAACCTCGGGGCTCTCAGCTTGGCTTTTCGAGCGCGCTGTGGGTCGTCTGGGAGTCGATCGTGCTCGAGGTATTCCTTCAGATCGGTGATCCAGCTGTCCTCCACCGGCTGAATTGGATTGACCGGCAGGCGATGGATACTGTGTCTGGGGATCACCAAGATCCGAGCTATCTTCGAAATGTGCTCCGGGGCGTCTTGGGCCAGTTTAGATAAGATATCCGCATCGGCGTTATCCAACCGGGGTATGTGTCGGACGGTATACCCCCGGAACTGAGCGAGCTTTTCCATGGCAAGGTCTCGATACAACTGCAAACGCTCACCATTAACTTCATAGTCCCCGAGAACTTGCCCGACCACGAGCGCAGAATCTGTCTGTGCTCGAATGTAGTCAGCCCCCAAGTCCCGGGCGCACTGCAAGCCGTTAACGAACGCTTCGTACTCGGCTTCGTTGTTGGTCGGGTGGAACTGGTACATAAGAGCAAAATAGATCTTGAATCCTTCCGGGCTCGTGACCACCACTCCTCCTCCTACCCCTTTTTTGCTACTCGACCCATCTGTTGCCAGTGACCACCACTCAGCCTCGGGATCCGCAACCTCAGGAGGCCGGGTATCCCGGGCGGTGCACTCAACCAAGAAATCCGCAAGAGCTTGACCTTTAATAGCAGGTCTTGGTCGGTACTCGATCGCGTACTGTGTTAGCATTAACGCCCATTTGACTAGGCGACCTGATGATGAAGCAGTTCGGAGGACTGGCCCGATCGGCTGATCGGTCAACACGCGAATTGCTCGACCTTGGAAGTAGGGAGCCAACTTCTTCGCGGCAATGTAAAGGGCGTAGACGACCTTCTCGAGCCGGGAGTACCGGAGCTCGGGACCATGTAGCGCGTGGCTTACATAGTACACCGGTCGCTGGACCCCTTCCAGATCGGTTCGGCACAGAACTGCGCTTACTGCACGATCGGAGACGGCGAGGTACACGTCTAGCTCTTCTCCGAGCTCGGGCTTTGAGAGCACAATTGGTGACATGAGATACTCCTTCAGCTCGTCAAAAGCCGCTCGGCATTCCTCGTCCCAGACGAATCCATTAACTTTTCGCAATACCTTGAAGAAAGGTAAAGCGCGCTCGGCTAGCTTGGAGAGGAACCGGCTGAGGGCCGCCAACCGACCGGTCAATTGCTGGACTTCCCGAACGGTGGAAGGTGGCTGCATGTCCAGAATCGCTTTTACTTTGGCCGGGTTAGGCTCGATTCCTCTCTTGGTCATCATATAGCCGAGGAACTTGCCGGTCTGAACCGCGAATGTACACTTGGTCGGGTTCAGCCGCAACTGGTACTTCCTCATGATCTGGAAGCACTCCCGAAGGTCCCGAGTGTGGTCGGATCGGTCCCGACTCTTGACCAACATATCGTCGATGTAAGCTTCCATCGTTCGGCCCAGCAGATCAGCAAAGAGCATGTTGACCATCCTTTGGTAGGTCGCTCCTGCGTTTCGGAGGCCGAACGGCATCACTCGGTAACAATACAGCCCATCCGGGGTCACGAAGGCTGTCTTGCTCTCGTCTTCATGGTGCATCATGATCTGATGGTATCCCTTAAAGGCATCCATGAAGCTCATTAACTCGGCCCCAGCCGTCTCGTCGACCATCTGATGAATGCTCGGTAGAGGATACGGGTCGAGCGGACAGGCTTTGTTGAGGTCCGTAAAGTCGATGCACATCCTCCATGCTGGGGGCTTAGGAACAAGAACAATATTTGCCACCCACTCAGGATAGACCACCGGGCGGATGTGCTCGATCGCCGCCATCTTTTTGACTTCTTCTCTTACAAACTCGCGGCGATCAGAGGAGAGGTGTCGTGTCTTTTGCACGACCGGCTTAGCTGCGGGATCGACGGCCAATTTGTGACAAATGACCGACCGATCGATCCCGGGCATATCTTTGGGCCCCCATGCAAAAATATCGGCATACTCCCGGAGCACGGCCAGAACTTCCGCTCGGAGCTCGGGAGTGAGGGCTCGGCCAATCTTAATCTTCCTGTCCGGGCGGTCCTCGGACAGGGGAACTTCTTCAATTTCTTCGGAAGGCTCAGGCTGCTCCTTCCGTTCCTTAGCCTCCTCCTTGGCTATGGTGTTCACCCGGGAAGACGGACCGGAGTCACGTCTATTGACCGCTCGGGTGTAACACTTCCGGGCGGATTGGACATCGCCACGGACCACGCCGACCCCGTTGGGGGTGGGGAATTTCATGCATAGGTGAGGCATAGAAATTATCCCACCGATCTTCATAATGGCGGGTCGGCCCAAGATAATGTTGTGGACGCAATGGAGGTTGACCACAACAAATTCCAGCTCCGTTTGGATCGACTTTGGAGGCGTGCCGATCTCGACCGGGAGCGTTATTTTTCCCTCGGGGTAGATAAAAGCCCCGGTAAATCCTGACAGTGGTACACCGACCGGAGTCAGCTCCTTCCTGTCAAGGCCAAGCTTCTCAAACACGTCCAAGTATAGGACGTTCACGCTACTGCCCGTGTCAACCATAACCCTTTGGACATCCGTCCCCTTGACGTCAATCGTGACCACGAGCGCCTCCATGCCGTGATCACTGCTGGTGGGTTGGTCCTCGAGGGTGAAGGTTATGGGCTCCATCTTCTGCCTCTTCCCGGTCTCCCGGGAATCCACTACTGCGACCGGGCAATTTGTCCGCGGTCGGGAAGCATCTTCCAGCCCACCAAAAATGACATGGATGGTTGGTTTTCCGGACGGGCGGCTTCCGGACGGAGGGTCAGGGTCCCGTCGGTCATCATGACGATCGTCCCTTCGATCGTCTCTTCGGTCCTGGCCCGACCGATCAGAGCGGTGATGAGATCGTCTGTGATCCCTCCGATCGGTATTTCTCTTGCTGTCTTCTCTCTTTCCCACACACTTGTCCAATTTTCCCAAATTGAGCAAATCTTCCAATAATTGGCGCAAGTGGGTACACTCCTCGGTGTCATGCCCGGCGCATCGATGGTAAGCGCAATGCTTACTCTTGTCAGGGCCGTCTTGATCGGGATGGGGAAGTTTGATGAGATTGCAGGACTGGGCGTATTGCATGGCCTCCGCTGCGGATCGGTTCAAGGCCGTAAACTCCCCAGGCCTGGTTCGGGATCGGGGATGGTCATCTCCCGACCGGTGTTCCGCCCGGCCGGCCGGTTTACGGGACGAAGAGCCGACCTCCTGCGAGCGCTTGACGGCATTCGCCTCACCTGCGTTGGCATAATCAGTGACCCTTCGGAGGGCCTCCTCATATGTGGTCGGGGGGTGGAGGATAAAATCCTGGTATAGATACCCCGCCCGGAGGGAGATGTGCAGCATGTGAGTGGCGGTCGCATCATCCATGGGCTCGACCTCCCCGACTGCTGCCTTCCACTTAATGAGGAAGTCGGTCAAGCTTTCCCCTTCGAGCTGCTTGGCCTTTTCGAGGTACATATAGGACTTCCTCACCACTTTGGAAGTAATGAACTTCCGTACAAACTTGATCGCCAGGGTCTCAAATTTGTCGATTGACCCCGGCTGCAGGGTTAGGAACCATTCTGCCGCCCGACCGGTGAGCGTTGAGTAGAAGGCCCTGCACATCACGGCGTCTGAAACGCCCTTCAGCATCATATTGCTGAAAAAATCATTCACGTGAGCCTCAGGATCTGTCCGACCGTCGTAACTCTTCTCTCCCGAGACCTTTAAGTCGAGCGGGTAAGGCTGAGCCATTACCGCTTCTGTGAAAGGCGTCTGGTGTAGGGTCGATCGGTCGGCCGGGGGTGCTGTAGGATACGCACTCCTGAGCTGCGCAACTTCTGCCTGGAGGTTGTAGAGCAATCCTCGGGTTTCGTTCAGCTCGGCGGCTTGAGCGGCTTGGGCTGTATCCCGAGCGCGTCGCCGTCGGTGAGATCTCGACCCGCTATATCCGGATGAAGCCTCGTGGCTAGCTTCCTGCATTTGTACGTCTTCTTGCCCGCGATTTGGGTCTTGGGGTCCCAAACGCTGGCGCATCTCCGGTCGAAGATGATCAAAAGCTACCGCTCGGGCAGCTTCTTCAGGGTCCTCCGCTTGAACGGCCTGAGCTGGTGCCTCCATCGCATCAGCACCCCCCGACCCCAACCGCGAATGAGCCGAGCGTCGAGCCCGGGAAGTGGACTGACGCTGCGGCTCTACTTGTGCGGTCGGTTGTACTGGAGGGGCGGCGGCTGGAGCTGTATAGGCAGGCGTATATGGTGGATAGCCAACCGGGGAAGTGTAGCACATCGGTTGGCCTGGCCAATACCCGTACGGTGGAGGTGGGACCGGGTACGGGTACTGGGCGGGATACATCATCGGCTGCTGCTGGTATGGCAGACCGGGTGGTGGGTATCCCGGTTGTATGTAATTCACCGGCTGCTGGGCGGCCGGGTATGTATTCGACGGATGTGGCGGTGAGAGATTGAGGTTGAGGTCCATTGTCTGACCTTGCTGTTGGGTAGCATAGTGGTCGGAGGAGCTCGCCGCATCCGCCTGGTCGTCGGCGAAGTTGTTGTGTGCCCACGGATACATGTCGATATGGTGATCGGGTGCTCGTCAAGACGTTGGTTTCTTGGACGGGTCCCCACAGACGGCGCCAAAATGATACTGCTAATTCTACGTAAGCAATATAAAATATCACGAGACCAATTAAAGCAAGTAAAATCTTTATTGATCCCGGTAAAGGCCCTAAGTACAATCTACTTGGTTGTTCTGAGTACCGACTGACTGCGGTCGGGATTCTCTAACAACAACCTATCGATCGTCCAAAAGTCCCTTACACTGTAGCTACTGTGGGTATTTATAGCCGCTATGCCGGGGACAGGATTCCAGCCGTTCGGCATGTCCTCCACGTAGCCACCACGTGTCATCCTCCCGGGTGCCCTGCCTGTTGATGTAAAGAGCCGCCACGTGTCCTTCGTCAGCTCTTTCGCCCAAGAGCTACCGCTCGGTGGTCGACACCGTCGCTCGGGCAACTCCGGTCGGTCTACGACCGGGTTCTTCTCGTGGAGCCCGACCTGCTACCTGCAAAGACAAGGAGAAAGAGACAAAGACTCCTCGGTCGTGGTGAAGCTATGTCGGTCGGGATATTCCCTACCACCTACTAAATCATTTACTATGTAGTGTGATGGTATTTCGGTTACGGTTCTAAATAAATGAGTGGTCATAGGTTCGAACTCTCTGGGCTGCCCACATTGTTGCTCGGGAAGCCGTTTCTATGTCAAGTTGCGGGGAATGGTTTGATACTCCTCCTCTTTATCTTATTGATTGTCTTCTTTCCGATTTAATGAATTAATTTCTTATTCTAAAAAAAAAAATGTTCTAGGCTCCCTCGGCTGAACTAGCACCACTAAGTATTTTAATTTATTTAAATTTTGTAATTGAAGTATTTATGTATTTATATATTTATGTCAAATTATGTTTGATCCCTAAAATTATTAATATGTAAACTTAATATTAAATTATTAGAACTAACTAGTAATTCACTCGCGCGATGCACAGAAAAAAATTATGTTATTATAAATATAAATAAAAAATAGAAAAATTAAAATATTTTAAATTATTTAATATAATAATATTTTTGAGCTTCCATTGGTCAAGTATTTATTATTTTTATAGAATACAAAATTACAATTAAAATTAAAATTAATATTAAAATTATAATTTTGTATGGTTAATATAATCTCTAATTATGTGCATATTCAAATAAACTTATAGAGAGAATTTACATAATTACATTGATTTATTCTTAATTGTATTTCATCTATATTATAATTTTCACAATACAAATAATAACTAAGATAATTACATTTGGAAAGCAAATTTCAAATTTTGTATGTGTAAATTTAAACTCTAATTGAACACAATTTTTATATGATTATATAATATATAGCTATTTTATTTTTCAAAAGTATATTTTTTTTATATGATTATATAATATATAGCTATTTGTTTTTAAATGTTGTGTTTTTTTTTTATAATAAAGGAGGTTGTGGCATTAATTGTAACATTAATTATTTCCCAAACCATATAGCTTTATTATATAAAGGATTTAATATTAAATTATTCAAAATCAAGTCATGATTTCAAAAGTTTAAACGTACAATTTAAATTATTTAAACTTGGTCTAAAATTATTCAAATATTGTTAATTGTATAAATATATTAGTAATTTTTTTATATTTTGTGAAAATGGAGATGGGGCCTATTTGGGACAAAATAATTGAAAAACTAGACTGCAGAAGAGGGTTTGGACCCAACATACCGTAAGGGCATTAGACCAAAATCTTATTGCACTTTTTGGTCGGTGACTTTTTTTTTTTTAGAATTTCACCCACTCACAGTGTTGCTTTTTTTCCTTGAAAGAGAGGAGAGATTTTATTTTTATTTTTATTTATTTTAGTTATAACCCACAACCATAAAATAAAATAATAAATTAGAATATTTATCATTGCGAATTTTCATAAATTCGTGAAAGTGACCTCACATCAGCAAATTTCCTTTTTTCCTGATAAAAATATTTAATGTTGTTTATGTATTTGTCTTTTGTTTCTTTTAATTTTCCCAAAAAAGAAGAAGAAAAAGGCATTCTACATGTTATGACTCTATATTATGTATATTTATTCTTGTTGTAATAATACACTCAAATGTGTATTCAAAATAATAATAATAATACACTCAATGTCAACCATTCATGAATTATAAATCTAGCTCTTCTCTTTCAAATTTTACAAATATAGTTCTTTAATTATTAAACAAGTTATAAATTCAGTCTCTAATTAATTGAGACATAAAACTCGATTTGTATCTTAGTTTTATGCAAGAATAGATAATAAATTGAAAGTTGCAAATATATCATTATAAAATCCTGGTTACAAATAAAATTTGATGTCTCAATTAATTGATGGACTAAAATTATAATTTGTTTAACAAATAAATATCCAAATTATAATTCAAAAATAACTAAGTGACCAAAAACTTATTTTTCCTAAAACAAATATAACAATACTTAAGACCCCAAAGTAGTGGTCTGGTGGATGAGTTGTCACACTTAAAACTCACTTTCAGCCGTTAGGTTTAGGATTCAAACCCTACCACATAATTTAGAGTTGAGCTTCCTAGACTTAGACCATGGTGGGGGAGCGGGATTCTGTGCAACTGAAGTGTACAATTTGGTGTGCATCTTAAACTCTTAACCCTACTACGTACAAACAATCAGGAGTTGGGCTCCCTAGACTTAGACTAGGGTACGTGGGGAGCGGGATTTTGTGCAACTAATGAAATGTACAATTTGGTGTAGGTCTTAACATTAGGTATGCTCATTTTATCACCTTATGGGCCTAGAGGCAGGTCCATACGATCTACAATTTAGTCCGAAATAATAATACAAAACTTTTCTCCCAAAATGTTGAATCCCCAACGTAACTCCAAGGGTCCCGACACCCTGGTTCAACAGAACATTTGGAAAGATATAAATCACGGTAATTTTAATTTAATGACTCAGCACACAGTGCCAAATGTCGATGTGTACAAGGAATCTGCATATCCACTTTGAGCCACTGTCGGTGTGCACAAGGAATCTGTATATCCACTTTGAGCATAATCTTCACACTGCCACTGCCAATGTTTGGACCGACATCATCACCAGATTTATTATTTTTTTTTTTTTGAAGAAAAATCACATTAAATGATAATTAGTTAAGCTTTTATGGTGAACTGCAAAGTTTTGTGGCTCTCGACCTCTGTATAATTAAATGTATTTTGAAGAACTTGCACTATATATATCTATCTAAATTGAAAGCTCTCTTTATAGAGGGGTAGTGAATGGATTACTGCAAAGTTCTCAGAACATTGAATTTGGGTGCTTTCGTAAGAGCCTCGATTGCATTAATGAAGGCAAGAGACAGTCCATGATACTGTCATTCTTAGCAGCTGTCAATGTATAGTATTATAGTATACAGTTATACACACACCAAACTATATAAGTATGAAACTATGAATCATTTACTTCTTGTCTTATTCCTTGTACAATAACAATGTGGCCTTTTATTCATCATACATTACATTTACCAGTTTTATAATATCGTGAATTACAATATCGTGTATTTTATAAAATTACACATTGTGTTCAATCAGATGTAAATAGGAGGAAGAGTACTATGTATTGAAATTTATGACATTGTACAAATTTTCATATATATATATATATATATATATATATATATATATATATATATATATATATATATATATATATATATATATATATATATATATATATATATATATATACTGGTTCAAATGAGGACAAGATTTTTTGTGGGGTCGATTCGGATTGCACCATTAAGTATGTATAAATGCATCACATAGTTTCGGAAATGCACTAAAATAAAATGTACAAATGCACCACACACCCAAAAAAAAAATGTACCACACTTATGGTGCATTTTTGAACACTTTGTAGTGCATTTATGCATATCTAATAGTGCGTCACCGCAAAGCCGCAAGGAAATTAAACCTGACCTATACATATATACATTGATGAAATTTTTACAATGCTTTATACTATAACGTCAGTTTCCAAAAATAAAATAAAAAGTGAATGTATTTTAATCACATCAATTGAATTGAAAAAAAAAAAAGAAAAAAAAAAACTAACTGACAATGTATCTGTGTAGGAAGTAACATATGACAAAAAGTAGCATATAGCCATATACCACATTGGCACAAAAATGTCATTCTAATTTTTTTTTTTTTTTTTGGGCATTAAAAAGCATTCTAGAAGTTTAATAGAAAAAATATTGTATCTTTCAAGGCGTATAAATAATGTCAAATGAAGGAGTCAATATGTTTTATTTCTCTTAAATTACTTTTCAAGAATCATTTCATATCTAGATTTCTATAATTTCTTTTTGAACACACTAGTGAGATGATGTAGCAATTGTCTCGAGTCATTTAAAATTTTGACAACTATTTTGTAATTGGAGCAACAAGTATTAAAAGAACTTCTCATATAAAGTTTGATAAATAATGTAATCTTAAATTAATATGCCAAGAAAATCACATATATTAATCAATTAATCATAAAAATATCTCGTACAAAGTGATTATAAACATTAATGTATTCCTTGAATCCTTGCTAATAATGTGAAAAAAGATTGTTATATATAATATAATCCAACTAGTCAAATGAAACAACAATTGTCTTGAATCATTTCAAATTCTGACAACCGTTTTATAATTCAAACAAGAAGTATTACAATTGTTTCTTAAATAAAGTTTAACAATTGTTGTAATTCAAAATAAATTCATATACCAAAAAATGCAATTATTAATAAATCAAAAATATCTCATACAAAGTGATTATAAATAATTAATTTGTATTCTTTGAATCCTTGCAAATGATGTGGAAAGGTTATTGTAGTTCAGCCCGCACGGGCTTAGCTCAATGGTTCAATAGACAATGTTTGAGAGAATAGATCAATGTTTGAACCTCAGCAGTGAGTCAGTGACAATGTGGGAATTATGCCCAAAGTGGACAGATCCCTTATGCACACCAGCATTTGACCTTGTTTGCAGAGTCATTGAGTCACCGTGATTTAGATCTTCCTAAATGTTCTGTCAGACCATTGGGGTTGGAGATTCAACCTTTTGGGAGAAGAGAAGGTTATTGTAGTCCAACTAGGTAGATAAGGTAACAATTACCTTAAATCATTTCAAAATTTGACAATTGTTTTATAATTGGAAAACCAAGTATTAAAAGAGTTTCTTAAATAAAGTTTGGCAATTATTGTAATTCAAAATAATAATATACCCAAAACAACACAACTATCTATTAATAAATCACTAAAATATTTTGTACAAAGCGATTACAAACATTAATGTATTCCTTAAATCCTTGCAAATAATATGAAAAGACGGTTATGGTCAAACTAGGTAAATGAAGCAACAAGTGTCTCGAATCATTTCAAATTTCAACAATAGTCACATCAATAAGTATTAAAATGATTTTTCAAATAAAATTTGATAATTGATTCAAATTGTAGTCCAACTAGGTAGATAAGGTAACAATTACCTTGAATCATTTCAAAATTTGACAATTGTTTTATAATTGGAACAACAAGTATTAAAAGAGTTTCTTAAATAAAGTTTGGCAATTATTGTAATTCAAAATAATAATATACCCAAAACAACACAACTATCTATTAATAAATCACGAAAATATCTTGTACAAAGCGATTACAAACATTAATGTATTCCTTAAATCTTTGCAAATAATATGAAAAGACGGTTATGGTCAAATTAAACTAGGTAAATGAAGCAACAAGTGTCTTGAATCATTTCAAATTTCAACAATAGTCACATCAATAAGTATTAAAATAATTTTTTTTGAATAAAATTTGATAATTGATGCAAATTGTAGTCCAACTAGGTAGATAAGGTAATAATTAACTTGAATCATTTCAAAATTTGACAATTGTTTTATAATTGGAACAACAAGTATTAAAAGAGTTTCTTAAATAAAGTTTGGCAATTATTGTAATTCAAAATAATAATATACCCAAAACAGCACAACTATCTATTAATAAATCACGAAAATATCTTGTACAAAGCGATTACAAATATTAATGTATTCCTTAAATCCTTGCAAATAATATGAAAAGACAGTTATGTTCAAACTAGGTAAATGAAGCAACAAGTGTCTCGAATGATTTCAAATTTTAACAATAGTCACATCAATAAGTATTAAAATAATTTTTCAAATAAAATTTGATAATTGATGCAAATTGTAGTCCAACTAGGTAGATAAGGTAACAATTACCTTGAATCATTTCAAAATTTGACAATTGTTTTATAATTGAAACAACAAGTATTAAAAGAGTCTCTTAAATAAATTTTGGCAATTTTTGTAATTCAAAATAATAATATACCCAAAATAACACAACTATCTATTAATAAATCACGAAAATATCGTGTACAAAGCGATTACAAATATTAATGTATTTCTTAAATCCTTGCAAATAATATGAAAAGACGGTTATGGTCAAACTAGGTAAATGATGCAACAAGTGTCTCAAATCATTTCAAATTTCAACAATAGTCACATCAATAAGTATTAAAATAATTTTTCAAATAAAATTTGATAATTGATGCAAATTGTAGTCCAACTAGGTAGATAAGGTAACAATTACCTTGAATCATTTCAAAATTTGACAATTGTTTTATAATTGAAACAACAAGTATTAAAAGAGTCTCTTAAATAAAGTTTGGCAATTTTTGTAATTCAAAATAATAATATACCCAAAACAACACAACTATCTATTAATAAATCACAAAAATATCTTGTACAAAGCGATTAGAAATATTAATGTATTCCTTAAATCCTTGCAAATAATATGAAAAGACGGTTATGGTCAAACTAGGTAAATGATGCAACAAGTGTCTCAAATCATTTCAAATTTCAACAATAGTCACATCAATAAGTATTAAAATAATTTTTCAAATAAAATTTGATAATTGATGCAAATTGTAGTCCAACTAGGTAGATAAGGTAACAATTACCTTGAATCATTTCAAAATTTGACAATTGTTTTATAATTGAAACAACAAGTATTAAAAGAGTCTCTTAAATAAAGTTTGGCAATTTTTGTAATTCAAAATAATAATATACCCAAAACAACACAACTATCTATTAATAAATCACAAAAATATCTTGTACAAAGCGATTAGAAATATTAATGTATTCCTTAAATCCTTGCAAATAATATGAAAAGACGGTTATGGTCAAACTAGGTAAATGAAGCAACAAGTGTCACGAATCATTTCAAAATTCAACAATAGTCACATTAATAAGTATTAAAATAATTTTTCAAATAAAATTTAATAATTGATGCAATTTGAAATAAATGAACATTCCAAGTAAAAACACGCCACCCCCTATTTGATAATATAGTTAGTTTATCAGTCAATTTTAATTTATCTAAACAATATTAACTGTTTAACTTTGTTAAAGAATCAATATGAGTGTTTGATTAATTAGTTTTTTGTAATAGCTTATTGCTCCAAAATGTTAAAATTCAATAGACTGCTCAAAACAGCTTTTTGATAAAATCATTTTACATGTAATCAGCTAACAGTTAATTACCAAACACTTTTTTACAATCAGCTAATGTTATCAACCAGTGAAACTCACTAACACAATCAGCTAACAGATATCAGCTAATAATTATTTACCAAACACCCCTTCGACTAATAAATCAAAACAATGTCGCACAAATAATTATAAACATTAATATAGTCCTTGAATCCTTGCAAATGATGTGAAAAGATTGTTATAATCCAATTGAGGATATGCTGCTCCTTTGGTGTGATCGTTGACATTTTTTGCATGTGAAGAGAGAGAGGGCCACGAGGGTACAAAGGTAAATCCACAGCAGAGTAGTCACGTGTTGAAAAAAAAAAGGTTAAAAATAAAAAGGCGCCAGCGGAATCGTACTTCAACTTATTAAAAAATAAAAGCAAAAAATTAAAGATTATTAAATGGTTTGGGGGTCAACGAATGACGTGTGGAGGGACAATCTAACGGTTGTTATCACTCTATAAGAGAGGAAGTACTGTATCCACCATCCGTATGTATATATACAGATTACACAGAGATCTTCCTTGGTAAAATGGAGGGAAAAATGGAGCAAATATAAAATCTCCTCATTTAATTCCCATAGAGTACACACTCAAACTCCTATCCCTTTCACCAACCTCAACAATGCCACTAAGGACATTTAGAATATGAAACAAAATAAACCAAAAACTTAAAAAGAATAATATTATTTTGACCTTGTATTTAACAATTGACATGTTTAGTCCATCCAATTTCAATGTATTAAGAAATAATACACATAGAGCCACAATATTGTATTAAAGGAACAATAAGGGTGCATTTAAAAAGTTGAAAAATGAGTTATTTTTTGAAAAATATTTCTATTTTCCGTGTTTGATTGCATTTTAAAAAACTGTCATGTGTTTAGTTCATTTTTAAAAAAATAAACAGAATTATTTTTAATTTAAATAGTTATTATTATTATTATTATTATTATTATTATTATTATTAAAACCCGCAACCGTTCATAACCAACAGTCCAAATCCCTAACCAAAAGTCCAAATCTTTCCCCTCAGCAACGGAGATTGGCGAAGAAGATGGATGGTTGGGCAGCGACGGTGGAAGCTCAGCGTGGAGATTGACGGATGATTGGGCAGCGATGGTGGGATCTCGGCAAGGCGATCGATGGTGGCGCTGGGCGTGGCGACGACAACGACGAATAGCAGGTTGGTTCTTGAAGACTTGGTTTGGGAGAATAATTTGCCTCTGGAAAATGACCTCCCCCCCCCCCCCCCCCCCCCCCCCCCTCTTGGCAAACATTGGGAACCCAGAAATTGATTTTCATAAATCATTTTTTGGGTTTCCGAACACACCCTAATGTGTTCAATACAAGGTCAACAATTCGTTATCTATATTTTGAAAGAGTATAGACCTCTAGTTTTTTTTTTTGGTGCGTATAGACCTCTAGTTGAAATACTTAAATATTGATCTATTTCATTTTCAATATGCATTTGCGAGTCAATTCTATATGTCTCTCAATAACGGATTATGCTTATTGAGGTAATAAGCAAGTATCCTATATTTATCAATGAGTATCAACAAATTTTACTCAAACTATAAATCTCTTATCCGTGCAAGTTCGGTGGCACATCACTGGAAGCATTAAATGTTCGTCTAATCCCTAGCAAATATGCACATTTGTTGGTCAGTTCTCTCAAGTATGGGTTGAAGCCTATACCGGTAGTCACATTAATCTAGTAAATGTACTTTTATTAATTCAAAAATACCCTTATTAAACCCCTTCATATAAATATATCCCCACGCCTCATTTAGACCTCCTTAACAATCTGGTAGTGCCTCTACCATCGTAACCTAAGTAGATCTACCATTGTCTCCTCACGCCTCATTCAGACCTCCTTCAACAATTTGGCAGCGTATCTACCATCGTAACCTAAGTACATATACCATTGTCTCTACCACCATAACCTGAGCATAAGGTATGCTTATTATTATTATTATTATTATTATTATTATTATTATTATTATTATTATTATTATTATTATTAAAACCCACAACCGTTTATAACCAAAAGTCCAAATCCCTAACCAAAAGTCCAAATCCTTCCCCTCAGAAACAGAGATTGGCGAAGAAGATGGATGGTTGGGCAGCGACGGTGGAAGCTCAACGTGGAGATCGACGGATGGTTGAGCGGCGATGGTGGGATCTCGGCGTGGCGATCAATGGTAGCGCTGGGTGTGGCGACATGACAACAAATAGCAGGTTGGTTCTTGAATACTTGGTTTGGGAGAATAATTTGCCTCTGGAAAATGACCTCCCCCTACCCGCCGCCACACCCCCCCCCCCCCCCCCCCCAAAAAAAAAAGGGAAGTTGTTTTTCAGAAAACACCCCTATTTTCCATTAACTTCCATTTTTTTCCCTCTTGGCAAACATTGGGAACCCAAAAAATGATTTACAGAAATCATTTTCTGGGTTTCCGAACACACCCTAAAGTGTTCAATGCAAGGTCAACAATTTTTACTCAAACTATAAATCTCTTATCCGTGCAAGTTTGGTGGCACATCACTAGAAGCGTTAAATATTCATCTAATCCCTAGCAAATATGCACATTCGTTGGTCAGTTCACTCAAGTATGGGTTGAAGCCTATATAAATAGTCACATTAATCTAGTAAATGTACTTTTATTAATCTAAAAATACCCTTATTAAACCCCTTCATATAAATATATCCCCACGCCTCATCCGGACCTCCTTCAACAATCTGGCAGCGTCTCTACCATCGTAACCTAAATAGATCACATGAGGTACGCTGATTCTTATTTCATCTACGTAATCTTTTTTTTTTTTTTTTTTTTTTTTTTTTTTGGCAAAATTACTTGTGAAATTTGTTGTGTTTTTGTGTTTTTTTTTTTTTTTTTTTGAATGATTGTTGGATCACTACTTTCATTTGTTAAACTCTATGATATTAGAATTACTTTTGGAATAATATTTTTTTGAGTACTATTGACTCTACAAAGTAGAATCTGTTTGTAACTTTCTCAACTTACTGAAGCACAAAGAGTTAATATCGCCCCACTAGAGCTCGATCTCATAACTTCCCATTTGGGAGAGTCACTTCGTGGCACTAGACCACAGTGTCATTGGCACTTTTGGAATAATATAATTTTGTTGATTATGTGATATTAGAATTACTTTTGGAATAATATAATTTTGTTGATTATGTTTGTATGTATATATTTGCATATGTTTTGTTTTTTAACACTATAATATAATTTCTTCTATAATCATAAGTTTATTTCTTTTGTAAACCAAACAATACTATAATATTCTTATTTTATTCAATTCCTTTATATTACATTCATGTTGGGATCTTATTCATATTCCATCTGTTTTCATTATGTGAACTAAATGTCACCTAAATCTTTTACCCACTCTGGTTTTGTTGGTACAACATTGGGGTGTTAAATGTTGATTTAATTCCTATTACATATGCACATTTATGATTTAGTTCTCTCAAATATAGTTGAAATGTGATCAGTCCTTTCTAGCTACCTTTCGATAATGAATTGTGCATATTGAGTCGAGTTAGTATCTTATATTATTTTACTCAAACTATAATCTTTTATTTGTGCAAGTTTGGTGTATGGTGCTAGAAGCATTAAATGCTCGTCTATTAATCCCTATCAAATATGCACATTCACTGGTGAGTTCTTTAAAGTATGAGTTGGAGCATGGACCCTTCCTCTCATTGAAAATCAAATCACGCTCGAAAAAATAACATATTTTTATATTAAAATTTTCACGATGTGTAAGGATAGATAATTATAACCTAAAAAGTCATTACCAACTATAAATCTTTTACCAATTTTGATTTTGTGATATATCTCTAGGCTGTTAAATGTTGATTTAATTCCTATTAGATATGCGCATCCACAAGTTAGCTCTCTCAAATATGGGATGAAACATGGCTTACTCCTACTAGCTATCTCTTGATAATTGATTGTGCCTATTGGATTAGGAAAATATCATATATTTGTTTATCATGTCAAAAGCCTTGTAGTCGAGCGTCACAGCTATGGTCCCTCAAATTAGAAGTTTCAGGTTCAAACTCCAGTGTAGAGGCATTAATTCTTTGTGCTTCGTAGGTTGAGAAAGTATTTATGAATAGATACTAATTGTAATAGAGTCACTAACATTCAAAAAATATATATTTGTTTATCATTATCAACAAATTTTACTCAAACTATAAATCTCTTATATGTGCAAGTTTGGTGCTATGGTGTTAGAAGCATTAAATTCCATCTAATATAATGCACATTAGCTGGTCAATTCTCTCAAGTGTGGACCGTTCTTTCTAACTTTCTCTTGGTAATGGATTGGACCTATTGAATTAAGTTGGTAACCTATATTCTATCAACAAGTATTAACAAATTTTACTGAAACTAGTACAAATATTAATTGCAAGAATAATATGGGTTGGCACAATTACAACTAATTACCTTTAGAATATATGTACGAGTGCATGGATAGAAAGTTAGTTTATTTTTTGTATAATACATCAACACTAAATTTCACCATCACTGTCTATTGTTAGATATATCTAAAGACAATTAATAAGGGAACAACTACATATTTAATTCTCATATATACCAAACACTATGAGTGAAATTCACAGTAATTCTATTCATATCTACCAAATAATAAAATTTAAATTCATATTTTATTCTCACCTTATTCATTTTTCAATTCATGATTTCCTCAACTGAACGACTTGCTAAGGTAGGTAGCTGCAATGTATGAAGCGGGACTCGAGTCTTAAAAGTTGCTATTAGAAACTAAAAGGGATGAGTACAAAGATAATCACCAAAGCTATTAATTAAAACTAAGGCAATTCTATCTCTCTCATGGACCTTTATCAACATAACCTCATTGACATTGAGAGAAAGTTGCGATGACCACAATCTATCCCAACTTTTTGTCAAATGCTCTTTAGGTATGAAGCACATCTTTCCCTTCAAAAGTTTAAATTCCACAAAGCATCTTTTTACCACATTTTCACTTGACTTTAGGCTTTAGCACGAGAAGGCATCTTGAGCTAAGAACGTATCATTGACAAAAGAAACCCACTCTCTTCCCTTTTTGTCCCAAAACTATATTAGCCATGTTTGGTAAAATAGTTAACTTATCAGTCAATTTTGACTTATTAAATAATTATTAGTTGTTTGACTTGATTAAACAATCAATATGAATGTTTGATTATTTAACTTTTTGTAAAAACTTATTGCTTCAAAATGTTAAAATTCAAAAACCTACTCAAATTAAAGTAGCTTTTTTTTATCAGCTTTTTGAGAAAGTCTTTTTGTATGTAATCAGCTATCACCTAACAACTAATTTAACAAACGCTTTCTACAATTAGCTAATGCTATCAATTAACTAGTCAAACTCACTAACTCAATCAGCTAACAACCATTTACCAAACACACCAATTACTCCCTCCGTCCCATTTTATGTGTCTAATTCGATTAACTAGACTTTACTAAAGTTATTTTTAATTCAATTTTTCATAATATTAAGTTTAATATTAGTATACAAAATTTATATATTTAGAAACTAAACTAAAAATACTATTAAACACAAAAGTCAAGTTTAAAAATCAGTAAAAAAAGTATTAAAGAAAATAAATAAAAAAAAGAAAGAGTTAGTTTGACCAATGAATGATAAGTAAAGGATAAAATAGAACATAAGTAATACTATATTACAAAAGTATAACATCCAAAATACTCCGCATAATCATAAATTTTTATTAATTCGTGATAGGGTCAATCAATTTGTGAATGGTTAACTATATAAATATATTATTTTATTTACAATACTGTAATGTGTAATGTGTTAGTGTTATATGATCGATCAAGTAAGGATTGGATAATCTCATATACAATGTAAAGTCTAATGCTTTATTTTATACACTAGGTGAGTACTAGATAAACGGAAGGTAAATTGCACGCTCTATGTAAAGGACTTGACTAAATGATGTTTACAAAAATTAAACTTGTGACATATTGGTTCAAAAATCATATTTCACTCATTTGATTATCTCTTTCGGAACAAATATTATTTTTTGTTGTTGTAATTAATTAACATATTTTTACATTAATTTAATGTTTTCAAGCAAACGATCAATAACAAAAGAATAATAATACACAAACTCTTTTTTTTTTTTTTTAACTCTGATTAACATAACATGTTCTTATCGATCAAAAGAAGAAATGTGCTACTTCGAAAGAGGCATTTCACTAAGGAGAGCATAATTTTCATATTTAAAAGTTACATAATTTTTTAGTGTAATTTATTTGATTGGAAAACATTTATTCCGTATTATTTATGCAATTTTTTTTTTTTTTTAAAGTATTTCTCCCAAGTTGTGTATTTGTGTCAGGGAGCATTGCCTTTTAATGCTTAGCTGGAGTAAGAGGAAGACAGCTGGCGACCTGTACTGGTTGCATCAGTTACAACGTCGCCGTTTCTCCTCGTATATAAAATAATATTATAATATAAATTTTTTTATTTAACCTTAAAATTCCTGTCTTTTTGGATTTTTCTTTATTTTTACTTTTTTCTTTTTACCCCAAGGGAGGGGGACCAAACTAGTCAGCACTCCACAAATGACAAAGCCCCCACCTTTTTGTCATAATGCCCCTTTTGCCCCTCTCTTCTAAGTTTATGTTTCATATGTCCTTAGAACAACAATATAATTTTGGGGGTGAATTTTTCACTTGGGTGAAGGGGAAAGTGTATTTGAGGTGGAGGGAAGAGAGAATTTTTTTTCTTTAAACAATTTTTTTTTTAAATAAATGTTGGGCTTGCTTTTATGAAATTTTATCAAATTACTTATTTTGGAGGGAGTTTTCAATACAATTTTAAAATTAAAACTTGTGCAACACTATATGGCATGATAATATAGTCGTAGTCTAACAAATTATATTTTTCCCTAACATTTCAGAGTTGATACATATAGACTATACATTTTGATGATTATTGATACACATATGTATGACAATGTAGTTCCATAGTTTAATATATATCACATTAAAAAAAAAAACTTTACATGTAATATTATCGACGACTATATTTAAAAAAAAAAAAAGTAGTGAGACTGGTTCAACCGATTCACCTTCTAATCCACGTGAAGTAATAGCTTCCAATAGCCCATTAGGGAGTTTGTTGATTCACCTTCAAATCCATGTGACAAAACAGCTTCCAATTAGGAGTGTGTCAATTCACCTTCTAATCCATATTATACAAGAGTTTTCAATAACCCAATCGTTATGCCATGGAACCGTGTTCACCATGGATGGTGAACACGGTCCCAAACGGTAACGATGCCAGTTAGTGGCACCGTTTTTTTTTTTTTTTTTTTTTTCTTAATTTAACCTCGCGACTTTTCTTCTTCATTTTCAC
This sequence comes from Ipomoea nil, assembly GCF_001879475.1. Classification (NCBI taxonomy): domain Eukaryota; kingdom Viridiplantae; phylum Streptophyta; class Magnoliopsida; order Solanales; family Convolvulaceae; genus Ipomoea; species Ipomoea nil. The sequence continues at coordinate 384,238 of NW_017618831.1, read as the reverse complement.
ATTTCGCGGTTTCACTTCTTTTTCGCACAAGCTTCTTCAACACTCATAAATTATGAATGTGCAGGCATGGATTTATGAATGTGCAATTATGAAATTATGAATTTTCTTGTATGAGATTATGAATTTTCTGTTATGAAATTATGAATTTTCTGTTATGAAATTATGAATTTACAAAAAAATTATGAGATTATGAATTTACAGTAAATTCATAATTTCATAACAGAAAATTCATAATTTCATAACAAAAATTCATAATTTAATAAATGTAAATTCATAATCTGAACAAACGCCGTAACCGCACATTAACTAATTTTCTTTTTCCCGTAAAAACGATGCCGTTTGGAACCGTGTTCACCATGAATGGTGAACACGTTTCCACGGCATAATTTGCCTCAATAACCTATCAAGGAGTGTGTATGAAAATTTGTAATGTCTGTTATCATAATTATACTTTTTTGGCACTTGTGTATAGATATAAGACTATCAATTACATGCATTTTTTGTTATGAAATGAAACATTATTTTTGCATTATCTCTCCCTTTTGAATTCTTAGCTTTTTTCCTGAATAACTCTCATTTATGCTTTACCTGTTTGTCCCTTTTGAATGCTTTTTTACTAAAATAAATGTTTGTATTTTGTTAATACATGTGTAAAACACCATTAGCATATACAAAATTGACGAAAATATCAAGATGTAATGCGTGCAACAAATGTGTGAAATGTAAAACGTGAGTACTAAATTAAATAAGGAGGTCAATTAACTTTCAACTTGAAATAAATCTTCACTCATTTCATTCACATATAATATTTTTAAAAAATACTAAAAAAATATCATAACACATCATTTTCAATTCTAAATTTTGTTAACGTACTCCAAACAATACCAAACATGTACCAACAACGCCCAGATAGTGCACTCACATGCTGAGCACGTTTTTTTCTTTTCCACTTTTCCTCCCCCTTATCTCTATTGTTGAAAAAAAAAACTAAACACTTTTTTCATAATTGTTGAATTACTCATTTTGAAGGGAACTTTTAATATACTTTTAGCAATAAAGTTCCTTAGTTTAATATATATCATTTTAAAAATAAACTTTGTAAGTAATATTATCAACGACTGTACTTTACCAAAAAAAAAAAAATTATAGTTCATTGCATCTCGACAAATTACTCTCAGCTCAGTCATTACTTCATTCAATTCACATTCTAATCCATGTGACGCAAAAACTTCCAATAGTCTATCATGGAATTGTTCGATTCACCTTCTAATCCATGTGACACTACACCTTCCAATAGCATGTTCAAGGAGTATGTTAATTCACCTTCTAATACATGTGATACAAGAGCTTCCAACAGCATAACAAGAGTCTGCATGAAAATTGTGTAGTGTCTGTTATCATAATTACATATACTTCACTTAACAATTATACTTTACAAAACTACTAGTTCATTGCTTCTCGACAAACTATTGCCAGCTCAGCCAATATACTTCAATCGATTAACCTTTTAATACATGTGATGCAAAAGCTTCCAATAGCATGTCAAGGAGTCTTTTCATTCACCTTCTAATCCATGTGACATAACAATTTCTAATATCATAAAGGTGTATGCCAATTCACATTCTAGTCCATGTGATACAAGAGCTTCCAATAGTCTAGCAAGAACCCGCATGAAAATTGCATAGTGTCTGTTATCATAATTATACTTTGTTGGCAATTATGTACAAACATGCAAACGATCGCACACCTTTTATGTTATGAAATGAAATGTTATTTTTACGTTATATCTCACCTTTAAATACTTTTTCGTTGCATAAACTTCCTTTATGCAAACGATCGCACACCTTTTGTCTGCCCCTTTTGAGGAAAACGAGCATTTCGTTTATGCTTTTTCCGTTTGCCCCTTTTGAGGAAAACGAGCATTTCCTTTGTTTGTTTACTTAATAAAGACGTTACTTAACTTAGAAGCCAAGCACATTGTGCTCAAATGACATGTAGTGACATATCCTATAGGAAGGTCATGATGAGGTCGAGCCTCAACGTCGAAAAAATAGGTTTGAACAGATACTACAATATAATAGAGTCATTAGCATCCAAAAAAAATTTCAATTTAGAATAATTATTTTAAATTTTGTAAAATCCAAACCAAACATGTACCTTTTCACATTTCTTTCAAGTTTCAACTAAGGGCATGTTTGATTTGCTGTAAAGTGTTTTCCCAAGGAAAATGTTTTCCTTAATAAAAGGAAAACAAGTATTTTCTTTGTTGGGTTCATGAAAAATATTTTCCTCAACAATGAGAAAAATATTTTCCTCAAAAATGAGGAAAACATTTTTCATACCCCCCTCTCCCGCCGCCTTGGTATTTTATTTCATATGGAAAACAAGTAAGACAATTATGCCATCATCATCTTTTCTTAATTATTATTATTATTATTATTATTATTATTATTATTATTATTGTGTATAATTATAATTGTCTTTATACTCATTATTTCTTACAATTTCAAATCTAACTAAATAATAAAATCAATATTCTTAGTAATTTATTTTCTACTAACTAAACAATATAATTAATTTTTTCGATAATCTTTTTAATAAAATTTTAATTTTATTTCCCTTCAAATATTTTATGCGAACTAATGGGATGTAAAAGAAAGTGACCACCATAGCAAGAGAAGAAATCAATCCACACCCTTTGAAACATCACCAAGTTAGCCATTCTTAACTCCCAAAAAAAAAAAAAAACTCCCAAAAACCAGTGCAAGCCCTTTTTAGTAATTTGGCATCGGGAAAACAAAATTCTAAATTGACACACATTCTCGAATTCCCAAACGGTCAAAAGAAGAAAAGAAAAAATAAAAATCTGATATTCAAATCCGTCATTTGGTATGTTGTTCGAGGGCAAATCCGTCCTTCGCGTGGCACTATAAGTATACAGCAGTTCGCTTTCCAACACTCGCTCTACCTCTACCTCTTCCGTACCTGCTAGTGTACAAAACCCAAAGAACACCGCCCACACTCTCTCTCTCTTTCTCTCTCTTCGTCGTGCTTTCATCTCCGGCGAGGCATATCGCCGCCGTTTAATCGGTTCCAGTCCTCATAGAGCCGGCGATAAACATCACTTTGAGGGAGTAGTTTAATGGCTGACGAGCATCTCCCCTAGTCACCGTATTTCTGACTATGATTTAGGGGAGACTACTCCGCAATTTGACCGGTACCGATTGGCGTTCTTCTCGCCGGAGACGGCGATGCTTGTGGAGTGTGTGCGTGAACGGCACTGTTTGGTTCAATCGCCGATTGCTCTAAAAAGGAGGGAGTTTTAAAACGGGACTGTGATTGAACGCCGTCGTATTACTAGAGTTTGACTGATTTAACCTCGAAACTAGAGAAAAGAGCGCAAAGGCCAGCAGGGAGGCAGGAAATAAAGAAGTAAAACGTTGCTGTATATGGGGAGGCTAGCGGTGGGGCTGGCGGCGGGCTGTGCCTCGGTGGCTTGCGTGGCGGCGGCGTCCATGGTGGTTAGGCGGGTACGGTCGTGGATGAAGTGGTGGAAGGTGTTGGAGGCGCTGGAGGAGCTGGAGAAGGGGTGTGCCACCCCTGTTGGGCGGTTGCGGCAGGTTGTCGATGCCATGGCGGTCGAGATGCACGCCGGCCTCGCCTCTGAAGGTGGGAGCAAGCTCAAGATGTTGCTCACACATGTCGATAATCTTCCAAATGGGTATGTGCAGATACATTTACATATATGGACGCGCATTTGACTTGTTTTTTCGGTTATATGTGTTTGGTTGCGATGGCTATACCTTTCTCTAATGTGGAATGATAGAATCATCTCAGATAGGGTAATCTGTTTGTGGATGACTGTAATTTGTGCTTTCTTTATTTTGTGTCTCTCCATTGGTGAGTTTATGTGATTCCTACTTATATTGATCCAGATTCAGTCAATCTGAATCCTTTCAGCTAATTCATTTGTTTGGTTTTGAAATCTGCCATTGACTTTGGTAATTCTCTTAAGTGTTGGTTCAGATTGAGCTTTGCAGCCTGATTTGTTTACAGAGGAATGCTATTCAATTTATTCACTGAACAAAAGATTCAGGCATACTATTCTTCAAAATGAAATTTTCTAAACTTAATTTTTAGGAGTAATTTCTTGTCATTTTAGATGTTGACTACACATTTATTACTGTGATTGTTATGGAAGGGCACATTGAAGGTTGAGAAGATGAGTGGATTTTTGGTTAAATTTTTTAATCCCATTAGTCTGTTTAGATTTATTGTGCTGTGGTGTTTTGCTTTAGCTTGTTACTCTGTTCATTTTTTTTTTTAATTCAACCTAAATAGTTGTATGCATATGCGTGGGAAGTATTTGTAAATTGAATGTTTTTATGCTGGTTGAATTCATATATGGATCAAAAAACTTTACTAAGTATGGCACATGGGTTTCAAATCAGAAAATGAAAGTTGTACATGATTTTGTTCCAACATTTCATCTCTTCTAACTACATATTTTGATTATGATTTTTTCTTGGAATGACATGTTTTCTTTGTTCTTGACAAACTGATATTTTAAGTTATACAGGAGTGAGAAAGGGACATGTTATGCTTTACATCTTGGAGGTACAAATTTTCGGGTTTTGCGAGTTCAAGTAGGTGGTGAGAGGTCTATTGTTGTAGATGACGTGCACCGACAACCAATTCCTGAATATTTAATGACTGGCACCACTGAGGTGGTTGATTTTGTTCGATTATTTGTTGGCTTCTCTATTAACATGATGATTAGTTGCTCTGGTGGTGAGGAATTTGACCTTTTCTTTATTTTTGCACTCTTATGTTTAATGGCAGGATCTTTTTGATTTTATTGCATCATCACTTAAGGATTTCATTGAGAAGGAAGGTAGTGGCTCAGAGCATTTGCAAAACAGGAGAGACCTTGGCTTCACATTCTCTTTTCCTGTCAAACAAATTTCTGTCTCATCGGGCATTTTGATGAAATGGACAAAGGGCTTTACAATTGAAGACATGGTTAGTTGGCTGGTTGTTTTGTTTTTTGGGTATTATTGGTAGTAGATATTCTATTATGTCTATGTATTTTTGATGAATGTATCCTGAGCTGGCTGCTGGCTTTCCTTGTTAGTGAATGCTTTTTAGCATGACATTTCATGTTTATTCTGGAGTGGGTTTGTCTGGTTTCTCAAAAACATTATATTATATATGTTTATACAATAAGATGGCCGTGTTCTTAGTTTATGGTGTAGATGGGGTTTGAGTCTATGGAAAAGCTTTTCTTTTACCTGAATCTCTAGAGTGTACTGATTTTATTGTAGGTATCAGCTCTGTTAGTGTTTTTTTTTTAGTTAAAAAACTTAATTGCTACTTACGTAGTATTTGAACATCTGATTGTCAGGTTCGAAGAAACGTTGCTGAGTGCCTAGGGCAAGCTACTTCTAGAAAAGGCCTGGATGTTCGGGTAGCAGCTCTGGTATGTATATTCAGTTTTTTTGTTTTATGTTCTCTTACCAAGTTTACTCTTCATGAGAAATTTAAATATACTCTCCTTTTGATGAAAGAAAACTGTCGTACATTATGCATTATGGAGTATATTCAGGGTTAAGATCCATCTCAACCTTTTTGGTCTACAGGGAGTTGAGAACTGGAATAGTTTCCCAAAGCACTCACTACATTGACTAAATTTTTAGAGTACACCAATCATTGTGCCTTAAATTAGCATTTTACATGATGCATTTGTCATTGTAGTACTACACAGTTTTTCCTTTATATTCTTATGATTTGTCAGTTTTAGTAATTTAGTGTATTTGGTAAGTTCAGCTGTTCAACTGTCTACATTTTTGAAGAATTTATTGTCAGCTTTGTCTGTTTTTCAATGAACAGATAAATGATACAGTGGGAACACTGGCTCTCGGACACTATAACGATGAGGACACTGTTGCAGCAGTCATAATCGGTACAGGTACAAATGCTTGTTATGTGGAGCGAGCAGAGGCAATTATAAAATGTCAAGGCCTGTTAACTACGTCTGGAAGCATGGTATATGTCTCATTTTCATATTGTTCTTGTGATAGATAATATTTGCGAAAGCTGCTGTTTACATGTATTTCTGCTCCGTGGTATTTACTATTTAGGTTGTCAATATAGAATGGGGAAACTTCTGGTCATCTCATTTGCCAAGAACATCATATGATATCGAACTAGATGTCAATAGCCCAAACCCTAACGATCAGGTAGAATTTGGTACCTCTTAAAACTGTCACTAACATATTTTTCTGTGCATTATACCTTTTCAATCTTGTTGCAGGGCTTCGAAAAAATGATATCAGGAATGTATTTAGGGGACATTGTGAGAAGAGTACTTCTTAGAATGTCACAGGAATCCAATGTTTTTGCACCTGTATCTTCTAAACTTGCAACGCCATTCATCCTAAGGTATATTCTATTTTCAATGCCCGTTTCCAATGCATAAGATATTCTACTTTCCGATCCAATGGATAATATATATGCCAGGGAAGATATTGGATTGACCATCTCGTGCACTCCTGCACCCTAACCGCATTTTGATGGTGTTTTTAACGCAATTAGCAACACCCATTGGCTTCTTTTGTTGTTATATCTATCATCGTGATGTTTTCTTCCCCGTTTAACCTCAGGACGCCACAGATGGCAGCTATGCACGAGGATGACTCACCCGACTTAAGTGAAGTAGGAAGAATTCTACGAGAAACTCTCGAGGTAAACTCTCCGGTCTACATTTAATCCTGCATTGCCCCATCAACATTTTGCCTCTAAGCTTGCTAGCATTTCATTTCACCCCACAGTTACCAGACACCACTCTTCCCGTCCGGAAGGTCGTGGTGGAGGTATGCGACGTGGTGACCCGACGAGCTGCCAGGCTGGCAGCCGCGGGCATCGTGGGAATACTAAAGAAGATCGGCCGTGATGGCAGCAGCGGCATATCTAGCGGGAAACAAAGAGGCGCGAAGAAGCCAAGTAGGATGAAAAGAACAGTGGTGGCCATTGAAGGAGGTTTGTATACAAGCTACAATATATTCAGGGAATACCTGAATGAAGCAGTGACTGAGATTCTGGGGGAGGAAATATCGTCTTATGTTACTCTGCGGGCAATGGAAGATGGATCAGGCATTGGGGCAGCTCTTCTTGCTGCTGCGCACTCGGGCTCTAGTGTGGATACAGTACAGTTGGCATGAATATAAAGCATATATATATATAAAAAAAAATATAAGGGCATATACAGATAGAGCTCTGTAAATGGGGGTGGAAGTAATTTTTTAAATATATATTTATATATTTATATATATATATATATATTTTCGATCCATCAAAATATGTGAAAGGGGAAGGTTGTGCATATGTTAGCTTGGAATGCTTCTCATTCAATGAAATGAAATTTGTTCATTTGTTTATTTATTATTTTGATTGATTATTTGCTTCTCGAATTTTTGTTGATGAACATTACTATCCGACCAAAAGGTGTTGGTTCAAATGAAAGATATTTGAGTTACTGCGCATGTTGTAGGATAGGTGTCATTATTCATGTATGAGATATGTTGGATTAGATTAGTCTAGAATGTGAATACAATGCATCTATCTATTAGTTGATAACTTGATTTCTTATTTTAAAATTGAAAAATGTTTCTTAGCAATAAAATCATGAAAAATGGTTAAATAGACTATTTATTTAACTTTATATAAAAGTGTATTTAGGCCCATTAATTTTTGAAAAGTTAAATTAAGCTCATGAACATGTTATTTTATGAATTGAAGTCTTAAAATCAATTAATGACCTGCAATAGCAAATTATTAGGATTCCGACAATATTTTGACAATTTCGATGATCGGTAATGGTCATTGGTTGCCTTTGAAGAAGGCGAGCCTTCTTCATTACCTTCTCATTGGAGAGGGTAACCTGTGGTTGCCTTCTCCACCGGAGAAAGGGACTGCTAGTCGGAGAAAGGTTCTCCACCGGAGGGTAACCTGCGGTCGCCTTCTCCACCGGAGAAAGGGACATGCTAGTCGTTGATTTTTTTTTTTCTCCAATTGTTATCAACGACAACAGTCGATGACAGTTAGTGACAGTCAACGATGGTCTGCATATCGATAAATTGAATTTATTTGACCGATTTTAATAAGTTGAAGTGTTTAATTGCACTTTTTAATAATTTAGGGGTTTAATTATACTTTTGTGCAAAGGTGAAGGACCTATTTGACCATTTTATTTATATTACTTAACTACTTGTGAATTAATTGACCCAAATAAATGTTAAAAGGTGAAATCAAAATATCAAATAGTGAATGTAGCATAAGTTCTTAAAATTATGATATGAAATTATGAAAGTGCCTAATTTAGAAGATATTGTATACCACTAAGCCAAAAGCAATAATGTATTTACAGCTCAAATTTGATATTTTTAGAGTATTTGGAAAAATTATGCGAAAAAGATGAAGTGAAAGGGAAGCAAAGTACGTACAGGTTGGAGAACTAGCCGTTGCGGTCCACAACGTTCGAAATTTTTTTGAATTTTATAAAGCGGCGGCAGTTCATGGCAGCTTTTAATAACCCATCCGAGTCCCTGCGAACCCTAACCGAACACTCTTCCGGCAGATAATCTCTCTCGCTCTCTCTTTTTTTCTCTCTTTCTCTCTCTGATTCTGTACCGGAAGAGTCTTTCTCTCTATCGGGTTCAGATCATTAAGAATTTGTGTAGCAATGGCGGCGGCAAATACCAACCCTAACAGTCTCCCCGTGATGCCGTCACCGAAGAAGCCACTGCCTCCAGCTAAGACCGTCGACACCCAGTCCGTTCTCAAAAGGTCAAGCGTCTCTCTCCTAATCTTCTTGAATTGGATCTAATTAGTTTGGATTTGGTCTTCTGGTTCTTAATTGATTCCGATCTCGGGATAGGTTGAAAGGATCTGAGTTTTTTTTCTGGAACTATTCTCTAATTAGTTCGGTTTTGGTCTTCTGACTCTTAATTGATTCTGATCTAGCAATAGGTTAGAAGGATCTGAGTTATTTCTGAAACTTTTCTCTGATTTTGAAGGCTCTCTTCTGTTCTCTTGAAAGTTGAAGCATTATGAATCTCAGGCTAACAATTTCTCTTACTGATTTTTAAAATATTAAATATTAACCTAAGAAAATCTAGAGTTTGAACAATATAGGGTTATTTTGCTCAAAACGATGTCGTTTTGAGTGAAATAATCCATTTTAAAAAAGAAAGAAACAATAGCTAATCTTGGCCGACTAGGCGGCCTAGCCGGCCAATTGCCTATTCCACTGATATAGTGATACGCTAGGCAGCCGGCCAACGCCTAGGCGGGATTTTTGCAACACTGTCTAGTGGTAGCTGTTTTATGAACATTTTGTTTTAAATCTAATTGCAGTGTTTTTGTGTATCAACAGGTTGCAATCCGAACTGATGGCTTTGATGGTGAGAAATTCGGGTTTCCCTTGAGGCTGTGATCTCTGTATTCTCTTTATTTTTCCTCATTGGAATGAATCTGACTGTATATCTTTATTCTTTCCAGATGAGTGGTGATTCTGGAATATCAGCATTCCCTGAAGAAGACAACATATTTTGCTGGAAAGGGACAATCACTGGTAGCAAAGATACTGTTTTCGAAGGAACAGAATACAAGCTCTCCCTTGCCTTCCCGAACGAGTATCCATTCAAACCCCCCACCGTGAAATTCGAGACTGCTTGTTTTCATCCCAATGTTGATGTGTTTGGGAACATATGCTTGGACATTCTTCAGGTTACTGCTCAGCTTCTTTTAATCAATCCGGGTTCTTACAATATCGTTGTAAGATGCAGTCTGACATGTAATTTTACAGGACAAATGGTCATCTGCATATGATGTCAGGACTATACTACTCTCAATCCAGAGTTTGCTAGGAGGTAGATTCTACATTTCTACCTGCTTTATATTCCCATTATTACTTAACCCCGCAATCTATTGTCATCTCTGGTACTTAACTTTCCCGTTCCATTGTTTTGATCTTATGATTCAGAGCCAAACATCAGCTCGCCTCTCAATTCTCAAGCGGCAGCGCTATGGGGCAATCAAGAAGGTAACATATAGATTCGGGTCGCTTGTTTTTTTTTTTTTTTTTTTTGCCTTTATAGTGTCTGAACAGTGGGCATTTGCTTCTCTGCAGAGTACAGAAAGATGGTTGAGAAGCTATTCAAGCCCACACTGTAGATTTCAAAGTCTTAAACTGGTGCTGCCTGTTGTGGTGAAGAGAAGAAGATCAAGTCATTCTTCATATGATGATAGATTGGAAGAAAAACTATTGCCCCATTGCTTAATAATTATTAGGCTCACTTGAAGCTGTGTACCACCACATATACTAGCTTTACCATTTGTTTCTTTAAATCAGATGAATTCATATGATTTTTTTACTCAATATAGTGCATAAGAAGTCGAATTTTAGATCCAAAGTTTTACACAATTCTTGTTTTTTACTTTTTATTATCATTACTTTGTGTTTATAGAAACACAACATGACTGCCTCCACCTTCTTCTAAAATTTTAAAAAAAATTATTATTTTTTCTCTTAAATTTTAAAAATAATAATTAAAATAATTTTTATATATAATGTGGCATTAATTTAAAGAAAATTTGAAAACAACCTTTAAAAAAAATACTATTTACACAAGAGTTTTTAATGGTAGTCCAATTGCCTTCCTTTTTTTTGGTTCAATGGTTCAATTGCACAATGTGTTAAAATTCAAAGTGTATTTGACACTTCTCATTCTTTTTTAAAGCTATTTTATCACAAAAGTATATAAATATTTTACGCAACATATTTCATTTGTCTGATGGTGTGATTTTAAGTTAACACACAAACATAATAAGTTTGTTTATCTGGTTTGATTTGGGCACTTTTTAAGTTTAGTGACCAATTTGGGCACTTTTTAAGTTTAGTAACCAAATTGCACAGATGTAATAAGTTCAAACAGTTTATTTGACACTTTTTTTTTGGTCAATTCCTATCAGATCCTTCAAAACTTTACTGGTTTCAAAGTACCAAAACTTTTGACCCCTCTTGCAGACCAAAATATGAGAGTGTGCATCCAACAACTGCATCAATATAAACTGTACTAATAAAAATACCTTAAATCATTGAAATTCTCCGAAAAATACCTTAAAACAAAAATTCTTATTAACTAAGCACAAGAAAGAAAAAAGATGTTCCATCACTAAAAACTATTAAATTATAACCCCCATTAACTAAAGGTAGCATCAGAAATATCAACTCGCAGATCTAGCGAGGCAAAACATGTTGCAATGATAGTTTCTTAAGTTGTTCACAAACCCCATGTTGCAATGCACTTTACGCCAATTCTGAGTACTACTCTCAATCATGTGGTTATATCAGGTTTGTCACTTGGAAGACGTCAGCTGTCTCACATTGTACTTTGCCCATTCTTTGTATTTTTCGACAACCCCTAGCAAGCAAACTGTCTGCAAAATAAACAGACCAGAAATGACAAGTGGTTTAGATTTTAAAATCCATGACCAAAACGCATTTATTAAAACCAACATAAACATATGTTTTGGCCCACAATTTATTGGAGCTTATTTATTTATTGAGTACTACCGACTCTGTTACAATGCAATATCTGTTCATACTTTCCCAACGCCCAACCTACTGAAGCACAAAGAGTCAATATCGTCACCACTGAGACTCGAACCCACAACCTCCCATATGGGAGAGCAACTTGGTGCCACAAGACCACAAAGTCCTTGGCTTGGAGCTTATCTACTTGAAGAAGCATAAGTTGGCCATACACTAAAAACAGTGTCTTCTAAAAGCTCTTTTGCTAAAAGCTCTAGTGTAGTAGTGTTGAGGCTCTTCAAAAAAGCCTTTTTTAAAAGAGCTCAACTTGGGCAAAACAAGCACTATAAATGATCTCATCATTCATAGAAGCTACCAAAAGGCACCATACAAGGGCTAAAACAAAGTGATTCAAATCTAAATCATTCTCCACTCTCCAGTCTCATCAAGGCACTAGTCAAAAGAGAGATGTCCTTCATATAGATTTCACAGAATCATTTAAAGAAAAAACCAAATCATTTTCAACTAGATGTTCAAATTTAGAGTTAGGAACATATCTACTTGACAGGCTAAACTAGCCTACATTTAACTAAAGCATACTTGAAAACAATTCAAGTACTGAATACAAGACAGGGTCAACTAAACAACTACTTTGATATGATAGGAGAGCAGCAGTGAAAGACAAAACATGCAAGAGGAGAAACTGCTTACCTTGACAACTTGAACTACTATATGCAAGTCTGGGTTGCTGAGATCAACTTTGTGAGGTTGAGGGACAGATTTTGCCACTGTGTCGATAATTTTTGATCTATCAATTCCAGTGTTAGCGCGGGCTTCATAAAGTACAGCAAACTACATATACATAAATTCATTTAGTTAGAGATTAGAGTGACTTAATCCATTTTAAATATTACGTAATTAAGGTGCGGCACATATCAAGCACAAACTTCTATAAGCTCCTTTATAATAACTCAAAGACCATGTGATTCATCTCCTGAGATATCCTTAGTTGAAACACTAATATCCATTCCATCAACAGAAATACAATTTTCAGTCGTCTGAAATGAAAGAATAAAAAAAAATTGAAGACCACCTTATGTGGACTCTCAGTTTCAGAGGGGAAGTATTTCTCAATGAGAGGTTTGATTGCTCTCCCTATTTCCTCATCTGATGCATAGCATGTTGCTTCAATTGGCAGTATTCTTAACATGAACCTGTTTAAAGCCATAACATTCTTAGCCTAAGTAATATTGGTCAAGTACCAAATTCTTCTGTAATTTCTTGATTGAAAAAGTTATACCTTGATACATGCTTCTTTGTTGAGGCAAGAGAGGATACCATATGTTGGACAATATCCTTTGGGCTTGGATCTCCATCTCTAACACGCATTTGGATAAAGATAACACCATTGCAACCTGAGTCTAGGTAGCTAAAACGTCTCTGTTCACAAATAAATAAATAAATACAATTCTAATGTAAATCTGAGAACTTAAAAGATTGACCGGAATGTGAGCACAGTAGCTGCTTTCTTTACCTTGCTCTTATCTCCCAACTCAGCAAGCTCAGCTTCAATTAGTCTATCAATAGATTTCTCCTCCTTTTTATTAGATGTAGTTACCGTAGATGCTGGTTTTACTGTTTCCAGACATTGTTTCTTTGCAGGTGGCTCCACAACTTCATCTTTTTTATTTTCATGACTTTCTGTTTGCTCTTCCTTACCTTGTATCTTTCCTTGCACCTGCTGCTGACAAGAGACATTATCCTCTTTTTCAGATCCAGATGTTCCATTGGTTGGACAACCACTTCCATCATCACCAGCTTTTTCTACGCCATCCTTACCATCATTGTTCTTGACGCTCCCATCACTTGCAGCTTTTTCTTTATTGTCTTCACTCGTCTGGGTGTGATCTGCATCCTTCTGATCTCCACCATTCACATTGTCTTCACTTTCCTCTTCAGCTTCTTCATCACTACTAGAAGAATCAGAATCCTTGAACACAATTTTCTTATTTAAAGTTTGTTTTACTGGTTTTGTATCTTCCGCTTTTGTTTGTGTCCCATTAACCAGCTCTTCATAAAACTACAACAGGAAAAAGCATTAAAAGAAAAATCAGAAATTGGGAACTTGAAAATTCAAGAAGGCAACAAGCCTTTTCTTCAAATATCACATATGGAGTAATTAGCATGGCAAAATACAAAAGAGAAACAAGACTCCCGAATGTCTAACAACCAATGTTGCAGAAGGCACTAGGCGCTAGTCGGGCGCCTAGGCACCACCTAGGCGGTCGAGTAATTCAAGTATATCGTCTCCACTTTTCCCACTCAGGGCTGTGAGTTGTTAGACTATTATAATCCCACCAACTAATCAACTACATATGTTAGATGGTTAGTTGAGTACATGGCTAGAGAAATATAGAAGAGGGGCAACCGAGCAAGCAAAAAATACACTCAGCCGAGTTGAGTGCCGACTTAGCCTAGTTGGGTGCCAACTAGGCGGGGTTAGGCGCCCAACTAGGCGCCAGTCGGCCGGTTAGTCGGCCAGCCAACTAAAAGCCGCCTAGGGCTTAAATCACCTCGGCCTAGGGATGCCTAGGTCGATTTTTACAACACTGCTAACAACAAATATGAATTTGTTAATACAATATTATGGACTCCAAGTCTACAATTCCACCCACTGAACTGAACATCCAATTAGAACAAGAACCAATGCAGGCCAATGTAATGTCTATGCAGGAGCATAAATATAGGGAGAGGGGGATAGTTTATCTTCCTTGTGCCTAGGCCTAAATGTGTAGAGCTAACCAAGGTTAACCTAACTACACAAAGAAAAGTAAATTTCTTTTTTTATGATACCAAATTGGTTTTAGTTTTAGCAAAAATAAGCTCTAAAAAAGGATAGTTTTTGCAACTATTAATTTCTCAGATTGAAAACACATACAGAGTCAATAACATTAACAGCTTCATGAGAGGCTTGGCGCTCCCTCCCTCCATCGCAGGTTATATAAAACCCCTGCACTCCTGGGCGTATCGCCTTCTTCACTGCTCTCTATTTTATGACAAAAAAAAAAAAAAATCAAAACAAAATTAGCTGCAAGTAACACACGTATATGCATAAAAGCTATATATAAAGATAGAGATAGGAATTACGTTTTGGGGAAGATAGCGTTGCCTGCTCCTCTTGTTCGCTTTTGATTTGTTGTTCTCAGTCGCCATGGATGAAAGCTCGAGGAAGAGTGAAGCAGTTTGAAGATGGGGTTTCGAGTTTCATTGCGGCTTTGATTGTTATAAATATGGGCCAGGGACTTGCGGCCCAATATTTGGCCCAATTGTAAGGCCCAACGGGGAAGCAAGCGGTTATATCCACGTTGATATATAACTAGAAGCGTGAACTCCACTTGCCCTAATTCCCTCCAAATTTCTCTCCCAAAATCCCGCCGATTGCCGCCGGCGCTCGGTCCTCCGTTCCGACGGCGTTTTCTCAGGAGAATTTCACGCTCTCAGAACTGGAAACTTCTGTACGGAACTTCGTCGTTAATTTGTGAACTCTTCTCAATCTCTGTTCATCTTCTATGATGTCCAACTGCAATTGAAAATCTGAAATTATGGAGCTTATTGTTTCTGATTTAGTTGATATTCAACTAAACCTTATACGATTCCTAAAATTTCTCTGCCTAAACCTTGATGAAGAATCCTATGAGCTCATAACTTTGATGAATGATCTTTCTGATAAAGTTATAAGTTTTGTTGTCTCTAAAGTTATAACTGTGCAGCATTCACTTTCTATCTTGGTTTTCTATGTCAGTTTAGTTTGCTGAAATTAAGATTGTTTTATGTTCTTGTTTTCAAGTAATGCTTTTAGATCAATGCAGTTGGTACTGGAGTGGTTGAGCTATGTGTTGTGAAAGTTTGCTCTGAAGAGTAACATGATTGTAAATTTGGTTGCAGAAACTTCTGGAGGCTGAGAAAGGGAAGTTCACAAGAACATAGGCATGGATAGAGAAGAATTGATTTTAGGGAGGGAAAATCGAATTGATGATGTCAGATGGCTTTGCTCGCTAACCGATTCTGAACTTGTGAGTCTTTCCAATTTCTGTTTTCTCTGGGTGATTTATTCACTTGGAATGTGCAAACTGTAGGTGTTCTTGAAATGCAAGACTGATGTGTTCTGGTCTTTTAATTGCTAGGATTTTTTGATTAGTTTGAAAGTGTTGATCATCCAACATGCAAAGAAAATTGGTAATGAAGCTTTGGCCAAGAAGTTTGATTTGAAGTTTCTCCGTGCTCTCAGTATGTCTTATCTCAACCTATACTTATAGCAATGAGAAATTGGTTATCATCTACCTATTTGATGTGGAAGTTCCTTAATTTATCTGAATATATGAAACTTATCATTTGCTGCCCTGGACAACACTGGCCTTCGCTCGTGAAAAGTGAACACTGTTGTTGATGTTTTGTGATTCTTTGTTCACAAGAATCTGTGTTTTAGCATGCAAAATTCATTCTTATTCAAGTTGTGTGATTTACTTGCACGAACCGAAGATTACAAGCTTTGGTGCTCAGTAATCTTTTGTGATGTACTTATATTCAATATATGAATGTAGCATTGTAAATTTCACCTTTTTCGTATCTATGTTGTAAATTGTCCATCTTTCATACAGGTTTTATTTTGATGAACAAACTTAATGGACAACTCAAAGACATATCAACCACTCTCAGTTCTAGTGGATCTTCGTTGCCCTTGGATGACTGTAACTTGTTGAAGTTTGATCTCGATGAAAGTTTCGATAGCTTAAGTATTGAAGAGTTGAGCGCCTATGTTTGCAGCGATAAGAGGAAGAGAATCAAGTCCATGTAAGTTAGCTGCCTTTTGCTGGTGCACTTCAAACACCCTTTTTCTTGCTGAATTCTGCCCTACTTTATCAAACAAAAAGTTTCCTGTTCAATTTATTGAATTTTTGCTATAATATGAGAAGATTGGATTTTCTACTGTGGTACTGATAGTACTAAATACAACTTTTGTTATATTAGGTACTATATTAATACTGATGTCAATAAGACTCGGTACAATTAGGGACGAGCATTGTTGTAATCTGGTATTATTGACACCATACAAAAATCTAAGAATATGTTTTAGGGAATTACGAACATTTGAAGTCTACAAAAATCTAGTGAATTAGTGTAAAGTTGAAGAGTTGTTTTTCCCAAATTCCTCACCATTGATAATACTATGCTACAGGTTGTTTGAAGACATCCCTCCAAGTCAGAAGCAGAGAACTGAGAGCTAAACTTCAAGGATTGTTGCACAGATAACTAAGCTTCCAGATTGTGCACCACCAACAGGGAGATAATGAGGAGCCAAATTTCCAACAGCCATCTCATAATATCAAGAATGCTGGAAACTGGAAAGCTAAACTGATTATCAGTGGGATATCAAATGATTCAGAGATCTACCAATAAAGCAAACTCTCATTCTTGAAGCCAAACTGTTCATGGAAACTGGCCTCAACATTCATACATTACCTGCAAAATATGCACCTCAATAGAGTATAAACACTGATGTTTTTAATGATTTTTTTTTTTTTTATCATCATCAATAAACAATAATTCCAACAGACTATCTTCAGAACACTACACCATAAAGTGTTAAATGTGCAGATCAAATAAGGAGACTGCATTTCTTTAACAAAAAAATAAAATACATTCCTACCCTTTACTTCATAGAACTAACTGACCTAATAAACATGCTACAGAAAAGAGATGTCTTAGATCACCATTTTTACATCTTTAGATAAAGCTAGCTATGCAGAAAAGAAAATAATACTCAATCAGCAAAGGGAAAAATAAGATCTTAATGTTAAATACAGAGTATGACGAAAGTTAACACAATATAAATTAGAGAGAACAAAAGAAGCAGATGAATGCTTGGCCAATGCTTGTATACGAAGTATTTAACAGTTTCACCTTCAAATATTTCCCAGTTAATCCAGTTGTTGCACTGAAGTAGAATAAATTGACAAGACACACTGGGAAAAAGAATTCCAACATCTCCGAACTGAGAACCGAATGCTAACTCAGGTGCTTCTCTGCATCCATTCTCTACCCTGACCTAATGCTGGGTTCAACTAACCAATCTTGAATCAAAACTAAGAATTTTGTCAAAAGAAGCCTGATATAATTGCTAATGAAATGTAATTGGTTCCTCGATGTCAATGACATATGAAGATCCAAAACTTCTTTAATTTCTATGATATTTAGCACAACTATATGTATAAAACTATAATCTACAGTCACAGCCTTTTTTTTTTCCTCCATCTAGTAGTTAACCTGAACCCAAAAACGCCTAAGCAGGCAACTATGTTGAGTGTCAATCTGTTTACCATCATTCCAGAATGGCTGTTGAGTTACCATTCTTCAGCTATTCTTGTCAATGATGATTATCCTGTTCCCCTATGCTCCACTTACGACGAAAATGATAGGCACTCTGTACTAACAAGGCTTGCGTTGTCTCCATGTTTTGCTCCACAAACCAATAGGAGCATCATCAATTTCCATGGCATCACCTTCAATTGAAGATTTATCATTTGGAAATGCCCACTCTTCTGGTGGTTTCTGATCCTTCTGGCTAGAATTGTCAAAATTCTCATTCAACAATATCGGCTCATCCTGCAGTTGGATATCAGTCCTTCCGGATCCATCCATCACTAATGTGCTCTCTGCTATCCCAATCACATGCAAACTCCCATCCTCATTGCCTACATTAGTAACATTTGACAACTGCTTCTTGTCATCATCACCAGAAAGGCAAGATCTATTTGATTCTACATGTGATTGAAATTTCTCTTCAAGATGTCTCAAGTTTGCAGATTCAATCATAGCATCACTCTTCAGCCCAACCAGCTTAGCCTCGGCACCCCTGATGATAGGCATACAAGGACACACAGGATGGCTGCTGCCACGACACTTGTGGCACTTGAATCCAATTAAAATATCAAGTCTTTCAGAGGTAAGACCAAATGCATCTCCATGAAACCAATCTGCAAAGCACATACCAACCAAAAAAAAAAAAAGAGAGCAATCAGGAAAATAACAGTCAGGGTTACAAACAAATAAAATGGAAGATGCATAAATGCTTCAACAGCAAATAAAAGTATTCCCCTATTTGCAATGTAGAGGCAACTCTATCATTGTTTTGTTCTTGGAGAATGCAGGTTACATCAAAACTCAAGGGTTAGACCAAATGGTAAGTAAGTACTGCATCCAAGGAAAAGCTCAGACCAGGCATGGAAATGGTTGCAAAAAAACTGAGCTTTTTAAACTTGATGAACTCAAACTCTCAAAGTGCAGTGCAATTTCTCACCTCCACAAACTTCACAAGCTATGTAATTCAGTGCAAGTGTAGACTTTAGTTCCCCACAGAGACTGCATTTTGGTGAATCAACTGTGGCACCCAACTGTCCTGAAAGAACAAAAAGCTTTTTACTCCTGAATAGTGCAACTCGTTCATCATTAGGCTTCTGTGACAGCAGGAGGCCATTCAACCAGTAAATATGAAAGAACTGAGTTCTCTTCTTCTTCTGTATAGCTTCAGTTGGTTTCTTTGAAGTCCTTTTCCTTGATTTCATGAATTTACCACTTGTCATTCCAATCTTCTTCTTTATATTTTTCTCTTGCACAGACAAAATTTTAGGCCTCCCTCTCCTTGATTTCATGAATTTACCACTTGTCATTCCAATCTTCTTCTTTATATTTTTCTCTTGCACAGACAAAATTTTAGCCCTCCTAGCAGAACGTCGAAGAGGCATAACAACAGGATCTTTATTAGTATTATTTTGAGAATGTGCCAGCTGCTTATCCTTAGTACCCCTTCTCTTGGTTCGTGAACGCAATGCCATTAAGATTTTTGATGTGTTCTTATTCTTTTTCGTCCCTAATTTCACCTTGGTTTTGCTTTTTACATGCTTCCCATCCAGGCACTTGTAGCATGTATAGACACATTGAGCAGGAATAGTTCCAGTGGACCTTCTCACATGCCTTTTGTGGAAAAAGCCTAACAAAAGCACAAACAAAGGCCACTTGAATTCCCATACAAGACGGAAAAGCTCAAAAGTGAAAAGGAAAATGTAACTCTATTGATCAACTCAATTATGAAACCAGACTCAAGAATATCACTGAAAAATTAAACAAGGGAAAAAAGAGAGAAAAGAAAAAGTGCTGTATTGGCCTTTGACCATTCATATATAAAGGAACATGAAGCAGCCACATTGGCTAAGACCTAGAAAGAGTTCACTGGGAGAACCTGAAGAGGCGTCAAAATCCCTCTGAGAGCCAAGCCCTTATAAAATGCATTATTATAGTTTTCTACTACATTCTATTGGACAATATTTATACATAAAGTATGTAGTCAACAACAAGAAAGCAATAGCATTGTTCAATTCACGTCAGTAGTATAGTAATTGAGTATTTAATAACTTCAGAGTAAATATAGAAGCAAGACCCAAAGAGTTAGCAAAAGATTGAAATCCAGTCTGCAATAATCCAGTTTGTTTCAAAACTAAATTGTAAAACTGTCCAAGGGTTGTTAACCAGCAAACATTCTGGAAATCATATTGACACCCTCTACTCCTTCAGCCTACCCTTCGTCAAAAAACATGTAAAGTAGTACATTTTGAAAGAAAAAGTATTTAATGTAAGAAGATTATAGCAGTTAAAATATTTTTAGTGGCAATAAGCTGAAAAAATCAGCAATCTACAGGGTCATTGAACATCAAAGAGGCCCACATTATTGAAAACAAATACTGATCAAGACAAGACGGCTCAAGGAAACTTACTGTATTAAAGTACAGCCTCAGGGACAAACCCAAATCTAGTAGGGCATAAAGCCCAAATGGGGTAACACAGATCCATCACATTTTAAAACCCAATTAAAGTTTGTGTTAATCTTATTATAAGGTACAAAAACTATCACATCATTCATAAATCTCAAGACTAATGGCAATATTTAAGTGTATAAAGCACTGATATGAAGATTAACAAAATTAAGTGCTTACCTTTGCAGTACTGACAGCTCACAGCTTCCCTGTAATTGGAGATAATAAAATAATTAATTATGAGATTCAAAGAAGTTTATTACAAAAACAAGAAAAAAGAAGGTAAAAAAGGACCATTGCTCATTATATGGCCTCCAGAAAAGGAGAGAATTTTCCAAAATATTATTATTTTCTAAATATTCATTCAAATGATTGACGCATTCTCAAAATGCGATATGATCTTTCATTCTTAGAATGCTATATCTAATACCATAATCTCTCTCCACTATATCTATCAACAATGTCGCATTCTTAGAATGTGATATCTAAAACCTTGCGCTCTCTCCACCCTACCTACCCATCTCCAAAAACTCCCTATCCTCTCCATTCCCTGTGAAGAACCCAACAGAGTCTGCTTGAAAGCTCATGCTGATCTCTTCTTTCAGTCTTTTGACAAGGTACGATCTAATAGAATGCAGTTTCTTTTGTAAAATTTAATAGACTGAAAATAAGCAGATATTGGATGCATCCAAAATCTGTCCTGTACTTCGATTGGTCACTAAGGATTGACTGTTTTGTGGAGAACAGAGACAAAGGAACTAGGAGGATTGCGTGGAGAATGCATGAGATTGAGGATTCCTTCTGTCCTCTTGACAACTGTGCACACAGAGGACCATGACGGCTGGAATTGCCAAGTTTGATGCTGTTTTTGGGATCAAAGCATGAGGTTGTTGCAAGGAAGGGAAGAGCACGGTATTATATCAAATATCTAAGTTTTTGCCAAAATATGGTTTGGTCAGTCTACCCAAATAATAATTGCTGGCTTCAAATTATTGATTTTACTAATTACATGAAAGTTATATCTGCGCATATAAGATTAGCAGCCTGGAGTAAACATTATGGCAGTTTAACCAACAATAAGTAGCATTGTACCTTATGAGGACATCTCTGTTGCAATGACCACACTGATCATTTTCAGGTTTCTCTGCTTTTGAGAAAAGGTAAGATAATCCTTTTTTCTTGAATGGCTTCTTTATGATGTTTTTGCTCTCACTGGGCTTGATAGGACTTAACTTATTGGACTTGCAAGAAATTCTTTTCTCCTCGAAAGCTTTCAAGAGATGCAACGGAACATAGGTCTCCCCCAGCCAATATCTTTTCCTTTTATCCAAGGACTCCTCAAGCATGGACCCATATTTCAAAACAATCTCAGGGAGAAATCTTCTTTTGCCAAAATCAAGAAGATACTTAACCACTTGGCCCCGAGATGACTTCCGTCGAATAATGACTTTTTTAAATGATCTGTCTGGTTTTTTAGATTCCTTGTCAATCATAGTTAGAATATTAACATTTCCAATATCATTCCATCGAATATGTGCATCAAGATCTCTGACCTGATTACAAAAGTTGAAAAAAAAAAATTTTAATCAATTGTACAATTTATATCCATTTACTAAAACATTTTTAAATCAGCAATATTAACAATCAAACAAGCGGCAATTTAAATGCCTTTGAGAAATGAAAGCTAGTTCCATTATAAACATTTCTGAGATTTTCACAAGGTCCCTATCATCAGAATGAGTAAGGCAACTGCTTAGTGCTGACTTAATACCAAAGCTAAAGTTGAATACAAGGAGGAAAGTACAGGTACCTGAAGAGCAAGCTGCTCTACACTTCCAGATGTCTCTACAGCAGCTCTCCAGACTGCAAATTTACTTCTCTTGGCAAGTTCCGCACCATCAGGATATAGAATGCCAGGTATCTTCTTGCATCCACCTGCATGACATAATCTAAATCTATCATTCCCTCTATCCCATTTTACCTTTCATGTTTTACTATATTTGTTCACTTACTTATTTTTCTCTTTAACAATTTTAAAATTCAGCTTTATGTTGAATAAAGTTTTTAATATAGTTTCTAAATATATAAATTTTACTTAATAACTCTATATTAATTCATATAAAAAAAAATTGTAAGTAGATAGACTTAACTCTCATGCACCAAAAAGACACAAAAGGACCTTCATAAACTGATAAAGACACAAAATTGGACAGAGGGAATGTGGGAAATCATTAGGACCACAAACTTGTGAGAGATTTTAGAATAGACTCTAAAGTCAACATAAGTTGTACAGACCTGTGCATTCGAATCTTAAACTCTGTAATAGTTATACCCCAGTTTAAGTGCCCACCCTGAAATAACCAATGCAGCACAGAGCACAAGATTTAAATGCACCCACCCACACTACCTGTGTTTACAAACTAAGAATTTGTCTTAAGTTGCGCATACAAATAAAATGAGTAAGGAATCATTTGGACCTTGTCGAGCAGCTTTACAAGCCAACGAACGAGGCAAAACCTTCCAACTAAAAAGTTGACGAGAAAGCCTACCACCCCTCCACCAAAACAGTCCCAAACCACTTCCAGCCTTTGAAGATGGATTTGACTTCGGATCTGAATGCATAACCTTTTTTCCAATGCCATGCCTAGAGGAAACACGCCCTCGATTGGTTACAATATGGCAAGCAGAACCAATTGTTGCCAAAGAATCCACGTGCTTAAACCATTCAGCTGAAAGCGCTAGTTGACGCAAGTTTAACTCTAACTGTTACCAAAGAGTGTATAAGAATCAGAAAACTACTTTGTGTAATACGGCAAACAGATGCAACGCCAATAGAAAGGGAATCCAAATTGTTAAAACTGGAAGACAAATTCAAATAAAATGAAGCATGCAAGGAGATAACCATAAAGATTAAACTACAAAGTTCAGGTCATATTTTGCTTCCTGTTTATGGAGTCTTTTATGTGCAAGGTTCATAGAATAACCAAATGATATGTGGTTTCCATAAATATGCCATAAAGCTAAGATGATCATAATTCTGAATACCAATTGTATAAGCTCTTTGAATCAACCACCAAACAGTGAAAACAATTTTTTTAGGGAAGTCCAACTTATTTTGTTAATGACAACTTATACTAGCTAGACATGACTTACTTATACCTACTCTGTCTCACACTTCACGGAATCCAACTTGGTTAGTAAACCCAAAACCTTGAAAACAAATGCTGGGGGAAATAGTCTTTGACAAAGTCAGCAATCAAATAACAGAACCCAATAACCAACAGTTTAGAAGCTATCTTCCTGGAGAACAATATCCAGGAACCTATAATGCATTGAGTAATGCACTCAAACAGGCCAACAATTCCATACCTATGTAGTGTAAATATTTCAATATGATCATTAACTGTTATCAAGTTAGTTAAGCAACTCATCATGTTCACAAAACAAAGTATGCTTGACATGAGCTCACCAGTGAAAGGAAAAACAAAAAAACACCCCCCACCCCCAGACAAAGGACTTTTTTACATGGACAGCAAATACAGAAGTGTTCGAGCCTTACATTTAACAATGGAATTCTTAGTGAGGCAACATCAGATGCTGCAAGAACACTTTCACGCCACATCTGGGAGTACATTGGGCTCAACCAAGGACCCAACAGAAGACCATGTAAACGATCTTCTATGCAAATTATATGGTACATTATATCAACAAGATGGCCTTTCCTAGTGTTTCTTTTGCTAGCACATAATGCCTCACTTGAAATTTTTTCAGGAGCAGGACCAGTATCATTCATTAAGAACAAGCAATTCCTTTTACATTCAGGAGCTTTGCAAGAGAAGCACCAGCCACATTTTTCTTTCCTAGCATCAACATTTAAATTCTGAATATTTGACCAACAGAAGTCAGCAGATCTCTTTGATATGGCCTTCAGCTGAGCTGAAATAATTTCTTCCTCTGATCTTAAAGCATCTTCAGTTGACTTATCAGATGGTTTATGGGTTAGTTCTTCAACAATTGATGATGCTGAACGAGCAAAACTATAAAAGTTCACATAAGCATCTATATACTGCTGCTTTGAGTCAGAATCATCTTGCATCCCACTTCTGCTAGAATTTTGATTACTTAACTGAGCTTGAGATAAATCAGTTGATTCTTCAGAACTGCCCAGTTGCTTTTCCATCTTGGCTGAAAGATTCACAGATTCTGACTTCTCGCATCCTTGGTCACCAGAACATGTAGAGATCATTACCATTTCCATAGGCTTTTCGCCGTTAACTATATCATTGTTCTGTTGCAGGGGCACCATAGGAAAATCCTCACATACAACTTTATTCTTTGAGTACAAATCACTTGTCGCACCATCAATTAAAGAAGATGCATCCCAAAGCTTTGAAATTGCGACTAGCAAAGTGCGGTAAACAACTTCTGATGACTTGAGGGCCCTGATAACTGCAGGCAAATCATTCCTGTCATAATACTTAAATGATGATCCATCACCCCAAGAATCTGACCTGAAAGAACATAGAAAACAACATACAATTAGCGACAACCAATAATAACAGGAGAACTATTTAAGTATATGCCTGGATAGACAAGAATGAAAGGACACAAGCCGCAAGGTGATTACCAACCACAAATGAGATATAAAAATTTTGGAAAAGTGACATGCAATAATTAGCTTCAGTTAGCAAGCTAAGGCAGACATATTTGTAATTAAGTCATACATCCTATAGTTTTAAGTTCAAGCTGTATACATATATAGTAGCAATCACAACCAAGAAAATGACAACTGCAAGTACCTATAAATTAGGAAGGCTATGATCAAAAAGCTCATATAACCAGCTGGAGTGGAGACTAGGATCATTAGAAGCATGAAAAGATTCAAGAGTAACGCCCTAATATCTTCCCATATTGTCTCAAGATTTCATAGACTACCACGTTCGTTTGGATTTCTTTTGGAAAAGTAAACTAAAGCTTTCCATATTTGTGGCATAACCTCATAAGTATCAAATCATGTAACTTATCAAAAAAAGTATTAGGTCATTGAATTACAGAAATCTTAAGAAACACTGTAAAGGTAAACTATTAAATCAATAAATAAGACCAGATGGAACAACTTTCCTTTTTTTTTTTTTTGGATTCCTCTCCCTATGACAATCAAGCCTATGAAATTTCATCACCATGCGTTGTCATCGCCTCCACGCGCCAGCACGTGTGCCCACCAGTTATGGCCTTTTCCAAATTGTTGTTTCGCCATTCTTCAATCTTTTTGGTGAAATTTGAAAGCTTTTTGGTTTTGTTGTCAAATATCTTTCCTAAGGGTGTTCACTTTTGGTATTACTGTGTTTATTTCCTTATTTACAGTATGCCATATTTATTCCCCAAGGATGTTCAATTTCAGCACTACTATATTTTATTTCCAAAGGCTTTTGATTATTCCCATGTTTCAAGTCGGGGGGGTTGACTATCTAGTATCTACAATCAAACGGTGTTCTATTTTACTTTGTTTTCTTGGTGTTCTATTTTACTCTTATTCTCCCCGATGCCAATCGGTGTGTTATCCTCATCGCTTTACTTTGGGTTTATCTTCATTACTATGGGCTCTACTGCATCCTTTGCGATTCTTTGCTCCATTTTACCTCTACCGCTCTTGATGATGATGGCTTTTTTGGCATGTCCTAGAGTGTTTATGTTGTTGTGTTATCTTGAGGTTGTTCATGTTTAGCTCTATCCTTGGAGTGTTCATCTTCATTCCTAAGGATCATGTTCAGCTTCTTCCTTGGTGCGTTCATCTTCATTCCCGAGGGTCATGCAAAGCATCATCTATTATGAAGCCATCTAGCACTTATCCTCTAGTTGCATTTAATCTTCATTTTTAATTTAGAGTGAGGTAGAGTGCTTGTTTTAATTCAAGCTAAGAACTTCTAGATGTTCCAGCTTGTGGGGGAGTATTGAATATTAGGAAACCTTAGTCTCATTCCTTGTAGGAGTGGGGGCTTAGTTTCCTATTCCTATTACTCTATTAGGATTGATTTATTCCCCATGTTCCTAAAAATATAGGATTCTTATATAGTTTAATATACATAGAAGTATAGAGTACACATAGAGATAATCTATTGTAATCTTTCATTATAATATATTCTTTCGATTCTCTTTTTCTTTGGTGTCTCGCATATTTTGCTTCCGCCTAACTGAAGGGCAGTGGCTATTCGCCACTCGCCAGACCTTTCAATCCCTAAATTTCAACTCAAACAAATGAAATAATAATTTTGATAGTAGGCCCCTAGAAATCAAGGAAACGAGTATCATTATGTCAAAGAAAAACAATAATATTGTTCTGCCTTATTTAGTTTTACTTTTATAATCATTTGTGCGGAAGGAAAAAAGTTAGAAAAGCCCAATTGATAAAGCTCATAAGAGCTTCATCAATCAAAATAGAGCCATTCAGGCTATTCAGCAGATCCTTCATTTGCTCTAATGAACCCAAGGCATGATCACATTAGACACCCATGGATACTTCATTAAGACTCTCTTAACCAAATAAAGTTGACAACAGTACAAGATGCATAATATACTTGTAATTGGTAGGATGGCCACATACAGCTTTAGTGACTCCTACCAGCCTGTCTATCATAACTTCTTTAACACTTAAAATGAGGATCGATTTGGTATCTCTGTGTGTGTGGAGGTGGTGGGTAGTATGCTAAATATATATATATACAAAATCATAAAGAACTCTATAATCACTATACCTAGCCAGGAATTTCAGAGTAAATACCATACACCTCAAACTAAGATCAAATGTTTGACTATTAAAATCCATGGCAACAACTGACATTAGAAAAGCAAAAAAAAAAAAAAAAAAAAAAAAACTATTTTGATTCTTTTTTCTGTGAGAGCAGGACAGGGAGCAAACTTAGAGATGCAATGTATTTAAACATTGATAACTTCATGAGGAAAGGAACTTACACCAACAAGTAACTACAGCAGCTATAAAATAGCTGGCCGTAAGGATCAATGCCCAACAACTCTGCTCCTCGAATTGATTTTCCAACTTTTATCCACGGTACTTTTCTGTTAATAATACATTCAGGGCAGTACCAATCTCCATCTGGCAGAAGACTGCTAGCAATGCCCACACACTTGGAATGGAAGGCGGCTGGGCAACCATCACAGCATATTAAGTTCCCATCCATTTTACAAAGGCAGCATTCATCGCTGTTCCAATCATCTGTTTCATCATCGACATCCTCTGTCAAGCAAGAACCAGTGGCAAGATCTGTTGTAATTCTTCTTTTCTTCATACTGTCAAGCTTCATATTTTGGTCGAAATCTATATTTGGCTTTGTTATCACCGTTCTCCTACTAAGCTCTGACTTTATGGCCTCAGCTTCAATAACATCATCACAAAGACAATGCAGTATCTCAATCTTCACAGAAGTTGGTTGCTTATAGTAATCACTCTCAAATAGTTTTAGGTGACATATATCAAAAGCCACTTTGATTCCAGAATTATGCGTAAGCAGATACTCAACCAAAAATATAGGCCAGGTGACTGAGTCAAGCAGATCCCAATTAAGAGACCTAAAATATACAATTGAAATATCTAACAGGTAAGTATATCAACTATCCCAAAATGGATTAAATAAGTATTAAAAAACATGCATATATTAGAGAAAATGGAGATAATTACCTAAGACAATTAGATGAAGACTCAGAACTTTCACTGCCTAGGGACTCCAGGTGTTTCCTCAGCATTTGCAAAAGGGAAACATGAACAGAATCAAATAATACAGTAGGAGTATTGCATTTAATTGATGCAACAAAGTCCTCTAATTCAAAGGGACTCAAAAACAATAAGGAACTAAATGATCTTAAAAAGGCATAAACAGAGAAGATATCCAGCACAGAGATTCCTTCTAAATCCAACTTATCCGAAGAAGGGGGCAACTCTGGCTTTGGAGGAAGGAAATTTCGTTCCTCAGAGTCTTCATGACTTGAGACAGTAAGTTTTTCATCTGAAACCACACTTTGTGCAGGAGATGAAAGGGGATCATTGACAGCATCAGGCACTACTGTTTCGGGATCATTATCATGAGAGGACAAATCTGCCCTTCCTGCTTTCCGACTACTTCTTCTCAACATTGGTTCAGTCACATCATCAGGAGCATCAGAGAGACTTTTCCGCTTCCTACCTTTTCTCCCTTTACCTGAAATTGAAGAAATCCCATTTCCACAACCAACTCCAGCAGGCCCTGTATCCACTAAGTTAAGTTCAACTTCCTTCAAACTCCCATCCACAAATTTATTCCTAGTCAAACCCCTATGGTGATTCATTGAGGGTCCTCCTACATTCTGGCAGCAAAGCGCCAGAACAATTGGGGGTCTTTCATGCTTCTGGGATGAACCATCAGCTTGAGGAACAGTTATTCCTTTCTCCTTCATATCACACTTGGCATCTAAATTTGTAGGTTCTTCTTCACCCGCTTCTAAGTTCAAGTCAAAAGAGTGACTCTTTTCCTTGATAACCAGAGAAACACACTCTAATGAGTCATCTTTTGCGAAAGCACAGTTAGCATCCTCATTTGGGTCCGCGTTCAAATCAATAAAATTACTTCGACTCAAGTTCTCTTCAACTCTACCTAAAGCATTATACTCAACGCTTACATCGACGCCAGTATTTAAATCCAATCCTTCATTCAAATTCAAGTCGAGATAAACTCTTCCAACGCCCCCGCCACCATCATCATTCAAATCAACGTCGCCATTCAAATCAAAGTTCAGCCGAGGATGATGATCATTAAGATTCAAATTCAAAGTCGCACCTCCCTTCTCGTGACCATCACTGGAGACGCCCGAACTCTCTCCCATACCACCGTCAGCCGCCGCCGCCGCCACGTTGCAGCCCGAATTACCCGCCTCCCCGACACGACGCCGTTTCTTCGGTTTCCGGCCAACAACAGGACACGGCTCTCGGGAGAATCCATAGTCAGCAGAGTGGGACCCGCCGCCTAGCAAAGCTACGACCTCAATCGCGTCGAGCTCCTCGGAATCCCCATCCTCGTACACGACCTCGAACAAACCACTGTCCGATTCATACGATCTCACCGTTCCTTTGACCGTCCCCAATCCTTCGAATTCCTTCTCGAATGTCCTCCCCAAGTACTCCTCCATTTTTCCACCAAAACTCAATGGTTTTTAGTCGGCTCAACAACACTTCAATGGAACTGAATTGATTGATCTCTGCACAGCGAATCGATTGGAAGAGAGAAGAAGCTAGTTGCTTTTCTCTCTTCGAACGCAATGAGCGTGAATAAAGTTAGAGAGAGAGAGGGAGAGAAGCTTCTCTCTCTAAAACGGAAGTTAGGTTTGGTCGTTGGCTTGTCTGACTGCACAGAACTGGACACGCATTTTCGACGTCTCCTCTGCTTCCTGTTTACTAAATTGCGATCTCTTTGAGAATTGGTCAGAACTCGGATGCCCTTCCAAATATAATTCTCAAACTCGTTATATTACTATTTTTAATTTTGTCCAATCATAATTAACTATTAAATTTATCTTTTTATTAATTCTAATTGGGTCTAAAAAATGGATATAAGTTTAATAATTAATGTGTTTAATTGAGTAACCGTCAACTCAATTAATCACTAAATTAAGGAGACTAGTATCTCAAAGTTTCATACTAATAAGGTTTGACGAGGAGGTCCACTTGCATTGGATCAA
The DNA here is from genome assembly GCF_001879475.1 of Ipomoea nil. Lineage (NCBI taxonomy): Eukaryota > Viridiplantae > Streptophyta > Magnoliopsida > Solanales > Convolvulaceae > Ipomoea > Ipomoea nil. The sequence continues at coordinate 354,055 of NW_017618831.1, read as the reverse complement.
TATGAAGAGGTTAACTTACACCTCCCTAGTTGTCATAATAGTTTGCCATTTAGGCCTATTGCACTATTTGACTGTGTTGTTGCGTGTGGACCTGTTTATGGTATGTTTTGCACAGGCGCGCAGCCAACGACAATTACCAAAATCGATTGGAGAACAATAAAATTGTTATGAAATATTATAATCGCTACAAACAATGATTTATTGAATTTTGAACGTTTTGCAAACCCTTCTCGAGGTGTATATACCGCTCAAGCGTAAATGCGTAATTATGGTATTCGACCTAAATTAGAAAAGTAAATCTCTCAACTCGTGCATTTTAAATAGAAATTGATTGCATGTCAAATTAGGGGAAAAAACATCATAAACTTGGGACTAAATAATTGAGGATGTGGCTTCCAAAAATAGGACAATAACGTGTCTTGGAATCACAAATGGATTTGGCTAACTAATCGAGTTGAAGTCGAACACCATACCACGATTACCAGCCGTACCAACCATCAAGATCAATTAAGCATCCACTTTCACCAATCAAAACATATCACATTATATCCACTAATACTCATAAATTATCATAACATTAGTTAAAATGTCACATGTAAATAAGACATCTTTAACATGTATAAGTATCGTCTTCTATTTCATAATACTACTTATTCTCATGTTTAGCATGTATAGTATTAGCGTGTATAGTCGTGTTTCTAGACTCACGATTCGATCTACATTATCAACCATATTCAACTAACTAAAAACAAATAGTTATATACTTATATTATAAATATCTTAAATTAAGTATAGTTAAATGAATTATAAATCTCATAGAGAAAATAATTATTCTTTGCAAAGTATCCACGCTCTTTGAGGCCCGATCCCAGCCAATCATCTTATGGGCCCTTGCTCCGTTGGGCTATGTACCGGCACAACATTCTAGTATTCTTAGTCCCAAACCGATAAATTATATCGTGCATTAAAACGTACAATTTATGTGTATTATGTTAAGAGTTTATGTATATTATATTAAGAGTTTATGTGTATTATATATTATGTTAGATTATGTGTATTATGTTAAAAGTTTAGATGTATTCTATTATATAATTATGTACATATAAAATGGAGGATTTTTAATGTACACAATGTATTGTGTGTCTGATACACGATACCAAAAGTGGAATTCTTTGTGTTGCGGCATCATTTGCAGCCTGCCAGCCCTGCCTACTGCCTAGCTGCTAGTATACAGAATATAGAGTACTTCATTGGTGCTGTACTTGACATTCATTATACTCCCTCCGTCCCGAATTGGTTGTCTCATTTGCTTTTTGCATGCTTTTTAAGGAATTAAAGTAAATGTTATGTATTTTCCAATTATGCCCTTCACTTTTTCACTTTTGGAAATAAAAGCAAAAGTCATAAGGGTAATTTGGGAAAAAGTAGAATGATGGTGATGTTTAATTTTGGAAAGAGGACAACATTTTGGGACAAACTAAAAAGGAAAGTAAGACATGCAAAATGGGACAAAGGGAGTAATTAGTACGGAGTATTTTTATTAGTATATTATAGCAAACTTATTAGTTGAGGTTTTAATTTGGTTTTTGTAGAGATAAATAAGAAAGAGGAGGAAAAGAAGAAGAAAAATAATACGGAGTAATTATAAAGAAAAGTAAAGGAATAGTATATGAACAGATACTACAATGTAATAGAGCCAGTAACTTTCAAAAAAATAAAGAAAAGTAAAGGAATTAACGCACCTCGCTAAGGCGAGACATTTTGTTTTTCGTGAGACACCAAGTCCCACAAAAAAATCAATTTTTATAGAGTACTCTAATCTTTCTCTCTCCACTCCTCTCTTTTTTACATGAGTAAAAATGTTGTAAAAATCTCTCAAAAATCACAAATAGAGAAGCTCTTAATAATACTCTGTATTATTTTGCTAATGATAAAATCAAAAACTAAAACAATACAAATCTTGGTTAGTCACGCCACCATATCTCAAAAATAAATAAATTTACATAGTACACACTTTTAAATAGTGATCGTGTATTTTGTATTGTCAGGCAAAAAAAAAAAAAAAAAAAAAAAGAATTTAGACTTCAGACATTTTGAGACAGTTTTAACAAAATTACACAAACCTATGGTAGTCACGACCACCATATTTACAAAAAACAATCAGTTAGTTTGTAAACTATTACATAAAAGTAAGATTTACGCAATGCTCATCATCAAGTAGGGAATGCAAGTTACCTTTGTCACCAATAAAAACAAGTAATGGATTTACTCAGTGAACTCGTGACCTTTGATATAGATTAGCTCTAATACTAAATTAAAACATATATTCTATCTCAACTAAAAACTTAAAAGTTAGCCCGAATGGACAACTTACAAGGGTAAAGTTTGAAAAGAATGATCAGGAGAGATCGAGTCTCACCAGCGACAGAACGAAAACTCCGCAAAGATTTAACATCATTTCACAATTCTAAAGGAAGTATATAGGTAGAAAGATCAATGGGAATAAACCACAATTCCAAAGGAAGTATATAGGTAGAAAGATCAATGGGAATTAGGCTTTGATTGTTATTGCTAAATAAAACCAGTGGAAACTGGAAAGTGAAAGGCAAAGAACCAAAAATCCCAAACTACAACATCAAAACTAACACGCACATTACAAAACACAAAAGAATGAATCAAGATTCAAGAACATAGACTATATCTCTCTACTACTTATCAAGTCAATCACAGTTTCCAGTTTCCAGTTTCCATAAACTCTAAACCATCAACAATGGCTCTCACTTCCTACATCTCCAAGCTGACACAGAGAACAATGGCCGATCTTGCCAGCAAGTCACAACGCACCCATTCTCCTCCTTCATCTTATACCCATCACACCCAAAGCTCTGCAAGAATCGCCTGGCTTGCAGCATTGCGTAGTAGCTGAAAGGGACGTTGCTAAACCCAGAAGACTCGAATCTCTTGAACCATTTCTCCAGCTTTTCGTGCCTCTCCTTCCTCTCGGTGCCCTCACACGCGATGATGTTCTTGATCTCTTCGCCCAGAAGCGCCTTCTCCACCTTCAACCGCTCCGGTGAGGATCGTGGGAGGGTGGATTCGAGGCAGTCGAACAATGCTGCGTAGAAGTATAAGGATTCTGAGAGTCTCTCCATGACGGTGTGGCCGTTGTGGTTGCTGTCTTGTTCTGTGATTATCATTAGTTTAGGGGATAAGCCCCAGAGGGCACTGAGGAAAGCTTCGATCTTGGGTGAAGTTGATAGGTATGAAGATGCGGAGTCGTTGCTTGGGCTGTAGCCATTGCCCACATCCTGTTCGATAAAATCTCCCAATGAGTTTTGGGTAATTTGGAACCTGTTTGGGATCTTGGATGCCAATGGTGATGGTTTCTTGTCGTCGTCGTAGGCTAGAAGAGTGTGGAGTTGCATTGGAGATGAAATTGCCAGAGCTTCCCCTGTTTTGACCCGGAGTTTCTCCAAATCTAAGCTTTCGAGTTTGCTGACAATGGCGTTGAACTGGAAAGGGATATCCAATTTCTCTGCCTCCTCGGATAAAACCCGACCCATTTGCTCCATCACCTCCTTCACGGGATGCACGCCGGTTATGCGGAGGTGCGGCGGGCCTTCCGGCCGGGCACTGAGGTCTTGAAGCAGCGCGCGCCACTGGGTTGGGTCGGCGGCGTTCAAATCGATTATGTGCACCATTTTCTCGCCCTCCATGGCCTCGATTATAGCCTGGTTGGCCACCAGGAAAGCCACTTTCGAGAACGGGAACATTTCGACAAACACCTTGCGTGCAAGGAAATCATCGGCCGGCGACGCCAGCTTGGTGCAACGGAGGGCCCGGTAAACGCCGGGCAGAGTTCGGACCACCCTGTCGGCGAGGGCCTGAGCGAAGTAGCAGGCGATGCGCTGCATGGTGTCGCCGTCGGGCGCGGCCAGGTGGGAAATCTGGTCGAGGGCTACGTTGGAGTTCTCCAGGCTGCCGCCGGCCACGTGGCCGGCGCAGGTTAGCAAGAGATGGATCAAGTACAGACCCCTCTCCTCCGATTTCAGCTCCTTCAGCCACGGGTACGGCGATCCAGGCGAAACTGCCGCCGCCGCCGCCGCCGCCGCCAAACCTTGCAGCGGCGACGATGACGTAATCGACGACGACGATCCCTCGTCCTGAAACATCAGAAAACTCCCAGAAAAACTATTCAACCAAGCTAAACAAAGTCAAGAAAACGAAATCCCTAGCTGGGTATTTCGACCGATTAAGAAAAAGGAGAAGAATCCGAAGCTAATTTCAACCGGATCAAGCAAGATTAAGGGTTGTTTGGAGATGAGAGAGAAAGAGAAGAGAGTAGTAGAGAACGAAGATGATGAGAATCGAAGACATTTGAGGGATTTGGTCGACTTTCTTCATGGCTACGTTGTCGACAACAGCGTGACGGTAGTTTTTGTCGCCACTGTTCTGCTGTCCTTTTGCCTTTAAAAGTGGAATATGGAATTTGGAATTTTTTAGAGCAAAGCCACCCCACCCTTTGGCTTTTGTGCTCTTGGACTTTTGGTCTTTGGGAATATTATCTTTTTTACAAATTTCTACTGTATTCTCATTATGCTTTATTTATATTTATATCTAATAAAGTTGTATTTTTTGACCATACTTTTAGCTATTTAGTTATATAGTCTTAGAATAAATTTAGTTCATAATGAGCTTTCTTTATGGGGAACAATTTTAGAATAATTCGGGTTTGATTCTTACAAGTGATTATTCCTTTTAAGTCAGTTCTCGTGCCTCTCGAAGCGAACGGAGATTAGTTGGATGGACCTAGATCGTAAGACGGACATAAAAATAACCCGAAACACCTCGTGGTTACACTGGAAAAAAAAAGAATAAATTTAGTTCATTAATTACTTATAGACTTATAGTATACATTTAGTATTTAAATTCTTAGCAAAAAAAAATCAAAAAGTAAACTGGTTACTTGCATACAAATGAAGAGGCTAAATCTACACTATAATTACAATTGAAGTACTAAAAATGTTATTAACGATGTTATAATGTAGTTGAACTTACCCAATTACACAAACAACAATACTAAGCTATAGGCTTAAGGACTCATGTAACATTTTGGTCGGTTCGGTTATCGGTCATCGATTTTATCAATTTTTTGGTATTTATGCCCATCCCTAGCTGGTTAGCTTAACTTGGTATGCAAAAATCATTCTCACCGACTTATCCTTGCAGCATTAGAGACATATAAATTGTCGTAACTATCTCAACACATTGACATATGTTTGCAACAATTGAAACATATAGGTTGTCGTAACTGTCTCACCGCACTAACATCTGCTTGCTGCAATAGAAACATATATGTTGTCGTAACTGTCTCAACGCACTGACATATGCTTGCTGCAATAAAAAACATATATGTTATCGTAACTGTCTCAACGCACTGACATATGCTTGCAGCAATAAAAACATATAGGTTGTCATAACTGTCTCAACGCACTGACATATGCTTGCAGCAATAAAAACGTATAGATTTTCATAACTGTCTCAACGCACTGACATATACTTGCATCAATAGAAACGTATAGGTTGTCGTAACTGTCTCAACACACTGACACGTCAACCAACATATTTTGTTTCTGTCTCAACGCACTGACACGTCAACCAACATATTTTGTCTCATTTTACCCCTATTGGCTATTGTTTATTTTGTCAAACTAACTCTTCATTTTCTTTTTGCTTATTTTGTTCAGTGTTTTATTACAATTTTAAATTATTTTTAATGCTTAATACTAATTTTAGTGTGATTTCTAAATTCTAAATATATATACACTGCACATTTTAAAAGATTTTTACCTTGTAGATAGCATGATTATATCAAGTACATTAGTGCTAAGTTGCTAACAATGTTCAATAACCATATATGCCAAGTATTGTTGGCCCTATAGAAAAAAATCATAAATTTGATATATTAATACTAAATATTACAAAATAAATAATTTTTTTTTAAAAAGACAATCTTGAATTAAGTTATAAATAATGTGATACGAAGTCTCATTAATTAAATTAAAAAAAAACATAAAATGAAATAAATAAAATATAACTATTAACAAATCACATAATACAAATTTACTAAATATATAATACATTCACCTCCATACAAGTTTTTTTATGACGAGAAAAAATTACAATTACTATTTAATAGTGTGTACAGAGTAAACTCCACTAATATGTAATAGTTCACAAATCATATAAGAGAGATAAATCACACTACACAAAATCTTAAATGACTTTGTGACAGACTTAACTAAGTAATAAATATTAATAAGAATTAAACTCGTGATATTCTAGTATGAAAATTATATTTTACCAATTTCTTTTCCTGTATTGACTCATGTTGTAGACTCCATTATATTTACGTGTATTAAGCAGGTCAAATATTCGATTACCCACTATCAAACATTCAAACTTGTCGGAGTGTGATGTTAGGAGACGTTACCTAATGCATAATTTAAAAATTTTACAATGCACTTATTTAAATTAGTCAAATTTGACAATTAACTCCCTCCCAATTATAAATTGACATGTAAAAGTGCAAATCAACACTCAAAAACTTAACTTCATAAAGTATAAGGGGAGATTGGTTCAAGTTATATAAGATAACCAATGTTATATTTGCTTGGTAATATAAGATTCTCATGTTTGGTTCAGGTTATATAACTTTTTCAAGAAATCTCATATAACGTATGGATTAAGTTTTTAACTATTGGAAGGGAATGTGAGATACCCTCCAATTTCTTAGATAATCTCACATTCCCTTGTCTTATTACTAATATTGGGCTTTGTATTTTTAATCAATTTATCTTATTATCGTTGTCTTATTTATATATCTTAGTTTTAAACCAAATACAAGAATCTAACATTCCCAGCAATCTAACATTCCCTAAGGTAATCTAACATTCCGTGAACCAAACGCCCCATAAAAGTGTTTTTAAATGTAGGAATAAAGCTCAAATAGGCCACTCAACTGCACACTAAACTGCAATTAGGCCATTGAACTTAAAAAGAATGCAATTGAACCATTGAATAACACAAAAATATGCAATTTAACCCAAAATGACATGTTTACCTGATGTAGTAAGTTACCGATTTTAAAATTAATTTTTAAAATAAATTTTAATTTAATAAATAAATAATTAAAATATTTTTTTTTTTTTTAAAAAGCAAAAACTGCCGGCCGGAGACGAACTTCCGTCTCTAGCCATGGAGACAAAGACCTTCGTCTCCGCCCATGGAGACGAAGAGACCTTCGTCTCCATAGCCATGGAAATTGTCTCCGGTCGGCAGTTTCTGTTTTTTTTTTTAATTATTTATTTATTAAAAATTATTTTAAAAAATTAATTTTAAAATCGGTAACTTGCTATATCAGGTGAGTAAGTTATTTTGGGCTAAATTGCATGTTTTTTTGTATTGTTCAATGACTCAATTGCATTCTTTTTTAGTTCAGTGACCTAATTGTAGTTTGGTGTGCAATTGAGTGGCCTATTTGACCCTTATTCCTTAAATGTATAATGTGATATTTAAAAATATGTTACAATAAAGTATTTACCACTACATAAAAAATTATAGTTAATAATGACGTTTATCACTACGTCAAAAGTTATATATAATAATAAAGACACAATTTTTTTTTTTTATATCTATGTAGCAATCATCGTTGTGTTTCGATAATAGGATGTTAAACTCGATCTTCTAAGTCACTGTATCGCTCAACAAACAAATTCTAAAAGTACACTTCTGAACTTTAACTATTTATGAAGTTGACATTTTGAGTGCACTCGATGTCTGTTGGCCGGGATTTGAACTCTCACTCCCACACTATCGCCACTATCGCATTCAGTCGTGATATCAAGTCAGACAACGAATCACTACGCTAAAGCCACATGGGACATCATAGGGTATATTTTATATTTTTGCATAGTGTAATACACTTTTAGAGTTTATATGTTTTTACTCGAACACCAATTCCCACCTAATCGTGACTCTTTATTATATTACATTCATAAAGTTCAGATTTAATATTCCTCATTTCATTTAGGTGACAAGTTGTTAATTTTTTGGGTATATGTATTATGTTTGATTTGTTAAAATTTCATGAAAAACATAATTTGGTTATTTCTACACTCCAACTTTGATCTAAAACTTCTTCAAACACCAACTTATGCTACTCTGCAGCGTCACCAGTTCTACCATTGCCGATTCACTTCTTCCTGTAATCGTTTTCGACCACCGCCTTGCAAGATCTGAACTGTTAACCTATCTCATCCTTTTTACGAGATGATTACATGAGTATTCTCAAATCAAGAATAATTATCGTGAACAAGCAATTGTAATGGTGTTATAGTGTTGGTTCCCTCTCCATTGATATATAAAAATATAAAATAAAATTATGTGATGATTGTAAATTTGTAGAAATGCAGTCAAAAACGCGTGTAGAAACAAAAAGTTATAGTGCTTAGAACAAATTGATAGTTGTTATGATGGGTGGTTAACTTTGTCCGCTAAATTACATTGTTGTTACTGAAAATTCTCATAATAACCTCCTTAGGTGAGGTTTATTCTTTCCAAAAGGTTGAATCTCCAATCCCAAAGGTCCCCACACCCCGACCCAACAGAGCATCTGGAAGGATGTAAATCATGGCAACTCAGCTGAATCGCAGAGTCTAGACCTTTGCTTACTGCGCACAAGGAATCCCTTCATTTTAAGAGGTTGCCCCACACTGTCACTAGTGAGACTCGATTCCTAGTCATTCTTTTCAAACTTCACCCCTATGACTAACTGAGATGTTAATGCGGGTTTAAGTGATGTTTATTAATCACTTGTTACGCAGCATCTGCTGTTAATTTCCCCATTCAATTCTCTCACCATTTCCAGAAAGGGTTGTCACCTCTTTACCCAAAGTGAAAGTAACAGAGTTTTGTTTGTGTTTTTGTCATGGCCTATTATGGATAGGAATCAAGGTTGGCTAAAGAGGCTTAAAATATTCTGCAAATTCCACAAAAGTCCAAACATAGCAAAGACAAGTGAAATTCCCTCAGATCTTTGGAATTGGAGAACCCCCTTTCTTGCCTTCCCCCTTTAGAAAAGTCCTTTTCCCCTACTCCATTTTGCCTCATCATCAATTTTTTTTTTTTTTTTAAACATCCTTAAATTTTGAAGGCATGAATTATATTGATATTCTATAACAGTGTATTGTGTAACATGCATTGTAGTTTAAAATAGAAAGAGAAGAGAGTTTTGTAGAGTTTATAAGAAAGAAAATAATGTAAAAAAAAAAAAATGGATGAAAAAAAGTGTAAGGAGTGAAGCCATGATTTTAATTGACTATTGACAAAATTAAAACAATTCATTATATATATATATATATATATATATATATATATATATATATATGTGTGTGTGTGTGTGTGTGTGTGTGTGTGTGTGAATATTTACGAATTGTAATAGACATGATCATTTTTTCAATTATGATCCTTGAACATGTAACTGCGCTAAACCGGTTGTAACCGACACGATCATTTTTTCAATTATGATCCGTGAGCTTGTAAATACCTCTAACCTAATTGTCTCAATGGTCGGTGAAATGTAACTGCCCTAACCGATTGTCTCAGTGATATGTCTAATCTTTATTGTCCACATGTACCGATTGTAACCGACACGATCATTTTTTCAATTATGATCGAGAGCATGTAAATGCCCTAAACCTATTGTATCAATGGTCGGTGATATGCCTAACCTTTATTATCCACATGTCGCCTTGTCATGTCCAGTCATTCTCAGACAGTGTATTGAACAAACGACGTGGTCGACCTTCATGCATGTTGGTAGTCCCCACCTGTAATCAAATGAGCGAAATTTGGCATGTACTCCTTAGAACACCTATCAAATTCGCCCCAACCTAAATCAAAGGGGATTTTTGGAGGAAAATCATATTGAAACTAATAAGAAGGTTGAAAGTCTCTTGTATAACTCAACCCTTCATGTACTACCTAACAATAATACTAAATAAACTACTAATTTATTTACTTTCAACCAACTCATTTATATATATATATATATATATATATATATATATATATATATATAGAGAGAGAGAGAGAGAGAGAGAGAGAGAGATCAGAGAGAGAGAGAGAAAGAAAGGAAAGGCTAGTATAAAAGTGTAAGACAATGCCAAGTAATTACTTGTGGTTTAAATGTTTAATGACATCGTTGATACCTTTCTTGAACAAAATGTCATGAATTTGAGTCTCATTTTTATTCAAAGGTTGACATATTATGTGGGACAATTACTATAAATAAGGTTCATACTCAATACAAACTCAAAAGCTACAAATTGTAACATATAGATTAACGCTACATTTACTTAAAATTATTTTAAAAAAATTCCCAGTTTTTCATTTATCTATTTTTTATTCTCTTAATTCTTTGTTTTCAAACGGAAGAAATATATAAATAAATGCAAATATTTATTTTGTTTTCTTTTCTCCACTCTTACATTTATCTAAAAAGAAAATATAGAATTTTTTTAAATTAGCAAACACATCCTGACTTTTTAAATCAATAATTTGTATGATTATATCCAAAACAATATTATAGTTTTAAACTAAATATATATAATACTAGAGAAGAAAAAAAGAAAAGGATTTTTGCCAGTGGAAAACTGCAAGGGAGGCTGTGGTTGTGCATCCAAATAGTTAATATCCAAAGCTTTTGATTTTGTCTTGTACCATAATTCCAAGACCCCCCAAATTGGTAGTATCTTCTTGGTATAACGTTGAGACAAAAGAGGCATGCTAGTCAAAGGAAGCTGCCAAAACCAGACACCAAACATTAATTATGTGACATTTTCTCCGCCACATGTTAGCAACCACACCTATTTTGGACTTTATTGGGTTTTTTTTTTCAAAAAAGTTGAACCACAACCTTAAGGGCCTCACACCCCAACCCGACAGAGCATTCGAGAGGATGTAAATTATGGTAACTCAACTGAACATGAACCACGGAGGCTAGATCTTTGTTTACTGCACATAAGGAGCCCCCACTTTGAGAGGTTGCTCTCACACTGCCGCTGGTGAAATTCGATCCTTGTCATTCCTTCCAACTAGAAATTAGAATAGAGAAAGAAGATGGAAGAAAAAAAAAATCAAAGCTGACATTTAAATAAAAATAAATAAATAAATAAATAAAGCAGGCCTAACGCGTCCAGCTGGCGCGTGGACTGCACGCACTTAGCTAGGCGCGAATTGCACGACACACGTGTAAAGAGAGACTATTTTCTCGCTTTTTCTCTTCAATGGAACCCACAGAAACTTATTCTTGCAAGAAAAAAACCAACTTAAAAATCATGCTCTACATCAACAAAAAATCACCTTTAAATTTTACATCTGACAAAAATCAAATAAAAACCATTGATATGGTTAAATGAATGGTTCCAATGAAGGACAGGGTGGGTGGGTGGGTGGACAGATGTGGCTATTTATCTTTCCAATTAGAGCAATTCAGCTTGCATTGTCTCATACTCTATTACATCCTTTTCAATTTCTACACACAATTCCCCTTTGCTAAAGTCTTACCCCAATTGATCCCCATGTAAGTGTTGACAATTTTTGCATCACCTAAGGTAATTAAAAAAAAAAAAAAAAACTTTTGATCATACAATCATAGTGGCCTCCATATTTGATTTTCTCTCAAAAAGGGTGACGGAATAAGTAAAACATGATTCTCTTACCAAAAAATCACGAATTTAATTTTTGTCAATATAATCGATCGAGCCTATTGCATATGATATTTTGTGTAGTTTGTAAACGATTACACATGATTAGTGTTTCTTTAGTACACTCCTTCAAGTAATGCTTGCATGCTTTCCTTGTCATCCAAAAAAAAAACTATTTTTTAATGCATTTGATGTACAATTTTAATGTTTTTGTTGGATATGATCATTATAACTAAATCTTCAATAAATAAATAAATAAAGTCACGAAGTGTCATATTTACCATTAGAAATCTAACCATTTTTTCTCTCTAAAAGTATCGAGGTGGTCAAGTTGATATGGTTCTTATTAGAAGTTAAATAAGGGTCCGTTTGAAAATTAAAAAAATGACTTTCAGAAGTCATTTTCTGAATTTTTCAGTGTTTGGTTACTCAAGAAAAATATTCATTATGGTCAACTGAAAAATAACCCAATTTGACATAAAATATCTTCCTAGTTTTGTAATCGTAAAACATTTTCTGAATTTTTTATTTTTCATTTATCTTTCCTCTCTTCTTTTTTAAGTGAGTTTCCTGATTATGCTTATTACCACCATTGCAATGACCAAACCGCCACAATCACCACTACCACCATAACACAACCACATAATCATCACCACCATCATACCATCACAAAAACCGACACTGCCACCACCGCCACCACTATCACCATCATCACAACATATCATTATAATTATAACAAATAATATGTCGATTTTTAAAAAAATGAACCAAATATAAAAAATACAACTTTTTAACTTTTAGCTAAACTGAGAAAGATAGTATGACATTCACTAAGGCGGTATGGTACTTCTTAGAAGTGAGATTGTAAGATGGGCAAATTATTGTATGGACCATGGTCCACATAATGTTATGTAGACCATAACAAAAAGTACATTATTTTTGTACTGAATGTACATTATACAATATAATGTACACTCAGAACAAAAATAATGTATATCCCCTGTATACAATATACATTATTTTTGTACTGAATGTACATTATTTTATAGTAGACAAAATATAGTCTACACAACTTGTGTGGACCATGGTCCATACAATAATGATTGTGTAAGATGATAGTGGGCCTGTCGGATTGTAACACAAGATAATGGGCCTATGAGATTGTAAGATGATAGCGGGCCTATGAGATTGTAGGATGATAATGGGCCTGTCGGATTAGCCCAAAGGTTCTATATAAATAACTGCATAATATAAACGAAAATGTTTTAGACTTTTGACCACATTATCCTCATTTCTCCATGCTGCGTTTGCCTCACTGTCTCCTCTCACTCCGATCTTACTGACGCGAAGAGTGCGAGAATCTCCGGCTCGGCGCCGCGCTTCCGGTAGAGCGGGCGATCGTAATCCCAGCAGCAAGCAGGAAACACGTAACTACACGACTGCTTTTCAATAATTCTTGCTCATAAAAATGTGATTTTTTTTTTTTGGCTGAATTTTCGTGGTAATTCTTTGTGTGTTTGTTATAGACTCTGAAAGGCAGATTTGTGTGAAATTTCTTAAAGCAGTGAATCACCACATTCGCACTCTAAGTGTTCGTTCTTTTACTTCCTTGAAATTGACCAATTTCTATTCTGAAAGAAATTCTACTGTTCTATGTTGCTGTGTTTCTGTGTTTGTTTTGCAAAGCACAAGAAAGGAAAGCAAAGTTACAGTTTTTAGGGTGTGTTTGGTTCGGAATCGGAATAGGAATGAGAATCAAATACTTGTAATGGTAATGGGTTTTAGTGAAAATATTTTGCATGATTGGTAGTAGGGTGGAATTGAAATGATTACCAATATTGAAGTTTGGTTATGTATGAACCTATAATAGGAATAAAGGTTTTAAAAATACAAAAAATATCAAAGCAATTGATCCTAATATAATGAAATCCAGAGCACCAATCAAAACAAAAATCTAAAAGTACTAATCCAAACTTAGAAATCAGATTATCAATAAAATGCAATGATACCGTTTTTAATTAGGGAATGAGGTTTTTAATTGAAGGGGTAATCAAATCCTATAGTTGTGTTTTAAAATGTTGTCAACCAAACACTAATTATGATTTTGATTCTCATTTCTAGTGTGTATACCCATGAACCAAACACACCCTTACTTGTTTCCTGCAATGTTACAAACTATTGGTGTTCAACTAAATGATTTGATTATTTATTGCTTGGCTTTCATTTGTTTGAATTTTGTTTCCGATGGATGCTATACACATTAACCATCTTGTCTCTTCTTTATTGATTATTTACCAGGTACACCTCTTCTTTAGTTCATCCTTTTATATTATCTTGTTATGGGGGTCCTGTTATTTATGGCTTAAGGAACTTCCGTAGCTTGGTACAAACACCCAATGCTGATGAATATTCATACCAAATAACAACTTTATCAGGATATTGGAGTATTAAGAATTCTAGTTTTAGAAAAGAAAGGTGTTTATCATTACCTCTCATTCTCTTGGGTGTTCCACTTCTGCTGTTTCAAAGTCCTTCCTGTCTTGGGTTTTTTCTGATAAGGGTGTAACAGAATTTTAAGTACTTCCTGAGATTGGGCGTTTTCTGTTTCTTACATTTGAGAGTAGAGTCATATTCTTTTCTTACTGAAGTAAATGACAACCCACTTCCCAGCATTTTTCAGTCAAGGCCCTTTTAGTAGTTTTCCACCTTTTCCCTTGCGTAATTGCCTCACCTTCATTAACACATGGAAATCAATAATTCGGAGAGTGTAATTTTAATGTGATTTAGGACATACCAAGCAAAAGTTCAGTATTGTGGTCATTGGAGTGGTATTTGTTCTTACTGATGTATTCTGTGGCAAGGTTGGAGTCTCATGGGTATGAGTATGACAACGTAAAGATTATCTGAAATTTGAGTGGTTAAGACTCAAAATTTATTCTCTCTGGAGTTTGATTTATTCATATTACCAATTAAATGTTCACTTCATCTACAAAATGAAAATGGACTACTTGCCACAAAAACAAACTTAAATTTTTGCTAGAGACAAACATGCAGTCCGATAAAATTTTGTTTTGAGTTTTATTTCTTTTCTGGTTTCAGAAATGCATTGTGGCCTCCAGCATTCTCAGTTCAGTACTTCAGTTCTGTTGTATAGCAAAGGGAGGAGTCAACCTCCTAAGTTTGGATTCTTGAAATGCAGTCCCCAAAGTGGTCTTAGCTCACTCGATATTTTGAAGGTTTGTACTGTTAATCTCCAAAGACAGCAGTTTGATTCTGAATATTCTCATATAAGTAAGTTTCTAAGATCAACTTTAGAACCTAAAGTTTAAAAAAAAAAATTCTAAAAAATTTTAAAAAGAAAAAGAAAAAGCAAATTAAAGTTCTCCCCTTGATTTTCCAGTGTGAAACTCGTTTTGGTATATAAGATCCAATCTACAATAATAGCTATGCTTATCTATTTACATTGGAAATATTACTAATATATATACCAGGTTGGTCTATATATCCTAGAATATCCAAAATTTGTGCCCTGACACCCTGCGTCTGCATCAATTTATAAACTTAAAAGGGTCCAATGGCACCTCTGATTTATAATTTTAAAAGGTTCCAATGGAATTAGGCTTGCCATTTGCCACGTAGCCTGGACTAAAGGGCACTAGAAAACTTGTCATGTTTTCTATTTGATCTATCTGTTCCTCAAATGGTGCTTCTGCTTATTGCCCTTCATAATTTTAGGAGAGTTGCAGTATACTGGTCTTGAAGTTGCCAAGTCGATCAAGGAACTTCCATCAACATCAAGGCATTAGATGTGAACATCCACAAAATGCAGATCTTCCACGTTATTATTCAAGAAACGAGAAGAAGCCGTTCCCTGTACCTATTCTAGAGCTAAGGAGAGCAGCCAGGGAGAGACAGAAAAAGAGACTAGGCCAACCTAGGAGGCCTATGCCTCCACCAAAAGTTGGGTTGCTTGTTAAAGACCTGATTCCAGTTGCGTATAGAGTGATGAATGCACGAATAACATTGATTAACAATCTCAAGCGGCTCTTGAAGGTGGTGCCTGTCAATTCTTGCAAGTAATTTCCTACCTGATCTCAGCTCACTGAATGCATGCATCATTCTTTCAAAATCCTTTTTTTTTTTTGGGTCAGACCACGAGGTGTCCTGAGCAGGCCCTAACTGTAGGAGGCACCTTTAAGCCCGTACCATACTCAGACTAATCCCCGTTCGCACTGGGCCGGCCTAATTAAGGGGCAAAGTGCTGGCCAGATTGATTTTTCCATACGAGAGGGGGTTCGAACTCCCGACCTCTCTTAAGGGACAAGAGTGCACGGCCACGGGCCACTCACGCCAACCAAGCTGGTTTCAAAATCCATTCTTTAGGTTCAAGATAATGCTAGATTGCCTTAGAAACAAGAGAATTGCAGTTATATGTAAATTCTGCCAATTTGCCTTGAGCAATCAAACATTAGGTCACATCCTTATTGGATTTCCTGAAATTGAACCGTTCTTCAATGTCTAATGGAATCATACACATGCCACACTGTTTGACATCTTTTACCTTCAGTCTCTCTCTTCTTCTTGATCTGACCTGGATCTCTCTTCTTTCCTTCCCTGAATCTCCACGAGACTCGGGCATTATTTGACCTATGGACTTGTATATATAGAGCATGGCCATAAAATCCACGGAATTTTGAGTCTCTTTGGTGCATTATATTTCGCAGGTGGTGTAATGAGATTCATGTGGGACCTGTTCCGCATCCTTTCAAGTCATGTAGAGGACCGCAGGCATCAATCCGTAAAGGACATCATGACTGGGGAGAGGCGGTGGTTGAAGATGTTATGGTGCCACTTGAATGTTACCACCTATATGATCGTTTGGGGAAGCGGATTTCTCATGAGGAGAGATTCTCTATCCCCCAAATACCTGCAGTGGTGGAGCTCTGCATTCAAGCTGGGGTCGATTTACCCGAATATCCCACTAAAAGAAGAAGAAAACCAATAATTCGCATCGGAAAGAGCGAGTTTATTGATGCTGATGAAAGTGATTTACCCGACCCTGAACCCGAAGAGCCAAAGCCACTAATATTAACCGAAACGCCTGATACTGATGTGATTCCTCCATCAAGTGAAGAGGAAACAGTTCTGCTGGCTGAGGAAACGCTTCAAGCATGGGAAAAGATGAGAGGAGGAGCCAAAAGATTGATGAAGATGTATCCGGTGAGAGTTTGTGGGTACTGCCCGGTGGTGCACGTGGGGTCCAGTGGACACAAAGCGCAGAACTGTGGAGCACGTAAGCACCAGCAACGTAATGGGCAGCACGGGTGGCAGGCTGCTGTGCTGGACGACTTAATACCACCGAGGTACGTTTGGCACGTCCCCGATGTAAACAAGCCACTGCAACGGGAACTCAGGAATTTCTACGGTCAAGCTCCAGCAGTGGTGGAAATATGTATTCAGGCTGGTGCTGCTGTGCCTGAACAATACAAACCAACTATGAGGCTGGATGTGGGCATCCCTAATACTGTTGCAGAAGCAGAAATGGTAGTTTGAACCAGTGTTGCAAAAATCGCGCCATCGGCGCCTAGGCGGTCGGCCTCCCAGGCGCCCGCCTAGGCGCTCTAGGCACCCTAGGCGGTCTCCAGGCGCCCGTCTAGGCGCTCTAGGCACCCTAGGCGGTCCCCAGGTGCCCGCCTAGGCGCTCTAGGCGCCTAGCGATTTTTTCAACATTGGTTTGAACATTCATATGTTATACTGTTTTATCCTCTCAATATAGCCATCTGTAAAGTGTCAAGAACAATTGTCTTAATTGTAACTTCACAGAAACTGCAGAATTAGCTGCTGAGCAGAAAGATCTAATAGCCTTTTTAAAAGTGGCACAAAGTAAATGCAGATGCTAGAAAATGCCATGGTAACTTTGGCACCACTTGACAGCTATTCATTGTTTAAGATTCATCTATGGGACTAATCAAGTAGTAAAGGGCCCTATAGCCTGTTTCCAAAAGGAGATAAATCGTGAGATGCATAATATAGGATTACAAATAAACAATTAAATATGTGGCCTCACATGGTCATTGTTAGTTACAGATTCGTCGCCCCGAACAAGTGATGATATTTTGACATATGAAAATTCACTCTTTTGGATTTGGATTTAGAAACTAAGGCCTTGTTTGGTAAAATAGTTAGCCTATCAGTTAATTTTGGCTCGTTTGATTATTATTAGTTGTTTGCTTTTGGTTAAACAACTAATATGAGTGTTTAATTAATTAATTTTTTGTAATGACTTTTTTTTTTTCAAATTGCTACTATTTAAAAAAAAAAAATTGCTCAAAGCAGTTTTTTCGATCATCTTTTGAGAAAGTCATTTTACATATAATGAGCTATCAACTAACAATTAATTTACCAAATATTTTTTTACCATAAGCTAATGCTATCAACTAGTCAAATCTATTAATTCAATCAGTTAACAACTATTTACCAAACACCCCTTAAAACAAATAGAGTTTTGTCAGTGCACCATATGTTCATATGTCCCGAGCAAGTGAGAATAATTTTGACTTTTGAAAATTCATTATTTTGGGTTTAGAAATTAGACACTTGGTTAAAAAACAAATAAAAAAAATTGTACAAGATTTGGTGTAAACAACATTTTCTTTAAAATTGAATTCTAAGTAGTTTTCTCCAAACTTTGCAAGTATTTTTAGATTTTTTTGAATGCTACTGGCTCTATTACATTGTAGTAGAAACACAAGGAAGGCTTGAACTCACAACCTTTCAAATGGAAGTCCAACCTGGATACCATTAGACCATATAGTCTTGAATTATAAGTAGTTTTCTCCAAACTTTGCAAGTATTTTTAGATAAATTTTCTTTTTTTAAAAAAAAAATAATAATAATTATGAATTATATGTTTATCTCAAACGAAAATGACAAAATAAAAAGAAGAAAATAGAATGTTGATATAAAATTGAGTGGGGAAGGGGAGTGTAATCAGTGTATCCCTATCCAGTATCCATTGCTTCCCACAAATTAGGGTGTGGCTGGAAGGACCTTTATCACATTATCTTTCACAAATTCTTTCTCAGCCTCATACTCTTTTTTATCTTTTTTCTATGGCCCCATATTCACTTTGTATTCTTATTCTTCTTTTCTATTTATGTTTTGATTTTTATTTTTGTTGATTGAATAAACTTATCTTTCACCACATGATAGTATTTCTAATTGTGGCAATCTAAATTCTATATATTGTGCTCTTAGCCCACAGCTTCACTAATATTACATTTATGCTTGGAGAAATAACTTTTCATTCATCTTAGAGTGAAAATTTCATGAGCACAAAAGTATAAAAGTTAATAGCCAATTGAGGTTCTAAATAATTAGTATACTACAGAGTATGAGTTTGAGCTTATATTTAATTATTTATATATATGTGTGTGTGTGTTTTAGTGAATATTTCTGTGTCAGATTTTATGGAATGATTTAATAGAGGGTATGTTGATAATTTCTTTTGGTAAGATGATGATTCCATGAGAGAGAGAGCACGCGAATGAAAATATATTAAATTAATTAAATTGTAGTTTCTATCAACTATCATGTAGTGTGACGACATCTGATTACCATTTCAAATGAGTAGTCATATGTTTAAATCTCGATAGTGAAGACTTATGGTGTGTTTGGTTGGTGGGTTTTGCCTATAGGAATGGGTATGAAAGTGATTTGTTGTTGTTTGGTTGATAGGATTTTAGAACACTACTATGGGTTTCGAATACCTCATCAATTGAAAAACTCATATCCAAATACAATAAGGGTTTCATTCCCTTATTCATTCTCAAGCACTACTATTAGTAACCATTCCCATTCCACCTTACTACCAAACATGTTAAATATTTTCACCAAAACTCATTACCATTACCAAGTATTTGATACCCATTCCGATTCCGATTCCTATGTGCGAACCAAACACACCCTTAGATTCTTTGGGACTCAAAATATTTAAAAAAGTATAGAACAAATACTACTTTGTAATAAATCACAAGTATTTCAAAAATTAAAGGAAAAATTGTAAAAAAAAATGTCCCTCTATAATATGGCAATTATCAATGTCACCCCTGAATTATGAATGGTATAAATGTTACCCCTCAATTATCAAAATGGTGCACATATAACCCCTATCGTAACGGACCTGTGATTCCCCACCACTGTCCATTGCTGGTACTTCGAATCGAGGGAGGGAAAAACAACTAAATTACATATTTACTCCGACTTAACGGTGTCGTACACTAACGAGGAACCACATATGTTACGGGAGGAGCTATATGTCCACCGTGTTGATAATTTGGAGGCAACATTTACACCACTCATAATTCAGGAGTGACATTGATAATTGACATATTATAGAGGGGCATTTTTTACAATTTTTCCAAAATTAAATTTTAGCTTCTCATCGATCAGGTCACAGCCATTGTATTGTGGTGCTTCTTATCTGCCACGTTGTATTGAATCTGGAGTGGGACCCACCTCACCGGGCTTGAACGGTCTCTCTGGCGCTCTTATAAGTCCTCCCAAAACGTCTGCGTTTGGCAGCTTCATCTTCCCCATTCCCTCTTCAGTCTTCACAGATCCAGAGAGAAAGAACGAAGCCCAGAAGTCGTCCCACCCTGCTATTCTCCACACCAGGTCAACACTTAATAATAATTTTTTACTGTTTTTCATTTTCTTTCTTTACTCTTCTATTCTCAGTTGCATGCATGGCTCCAAATTTGCTTTTACTATCATATATGTATATATATATATATTGTTCTCCGATTTTCTCTGTGCATGCATACATATATAAAGACGCATATGTATATTTACCTTGCTTTAATTTAAATTCTGTATCAGCCCGGTTTGATTGAAACTCGAGTTTAATTTGAAAATAACCAAATATGTATATACTAAAAAATATATATATTTTGAATTGATATACATACATGTTTTGCACGTAACTTCGCAGTATATGTGATGTCTTTGAAGTCAGTCATCCACAAAATGAACTAAAAAGTCATGAAGTTGTCCTGAGTCTTCCATGTACAATTTATTTATAATATATTATTTGCAGGTTATTGCACAAAAATAAAATTTATCAATAAATACCTTCGAGTTCGCTATGAATTTTCATGGTCACCCCAAAAAACAGTTATTTTTTCTTTCTTTAAAAAATATAAAAATTGTTATGTACTTTAATTCTATATTATTGTGACCTTATAGTCCAGTATTATGAAGTGATTCTCCCAAATGAAAAGTCATGGATTTGAGCCTCAGCAGGGTAATATTTTGACTTTTGTACTTTCATATGTTGAAAAAGTAACTATGAACAGATACTACATTATAACAAAGTCAATAGTACTCAAAAAATATTATGGTGTCATCTAAGTCAATAGTGTGTAATTTTATCTTTCACTTTATATTTAATATACAATATCCATATATAGCTATTATACACCAACTGTGGAGTGTGAACCAAGGCTTGCCATGTCATTAAAATGAAAAGTCGAATATTGATAAGTCTTTTTTTTTTTTTTTTTTTTGCAAAATAGTAATATTATCAAATATAATAATTAGTATAAAGTGTAATTTTATCTTTTACTTGTGCCATAAAGATTGATTATCCAAATTATTTTGATTATTACTTCTTTTCATTTTATTTTAATTTTGGACCACTTGTGAATTTGGTGACCCACTCTTACATTATTCATGCACCAAAATTGGATATGTAAGATTTATGTTACATACATATTAATTTGGATTTTCAATGCAAAAAAAAAAAAAAAAAAAAAAAAAAAAAAAAAAAAAAAAAAAAAAAAAGGTTAAGTACATCTTTGCATTTATGTAACATAGAGTAAAGGAAAGTTTCAGGGATAAGGAGATCTAACTTTGGATTAACTTACAACCCTACTTTTTTCAGGGTGTGGGTATTGAGAACATCAGAATTTCAACTACCTGTGTGATTCAGAGGGGGAAAAGATGGACTACGTAAATGCGCCTGGAAGGAACCATCTTTTTGTTCCGGGACCTGTCAATATCCCGGATCAAGTTATCCGTGCAATGACCAGGAACAATGAGGACTATCGCTCCCCGGCTGTTCCAGCACTGACAAAGACTCTACTTGAGGATGTGAAAAAGATTTTCAAGACTACCAGTGGGACTCCATTTCTGATCCCAACTACAGGTTCCCTATGCTAAATCACATCACAAAAGTGTTCAGAAAATGAAAAATGAATGCTGTCATGTCTTGATAAACTGGGCATTATGGGTATAAACAAATCAAATAAAAAGAATTCGATTCGAGATTCGAATTCGAATATTTCGATTCGAGATTCAAATTGAATATTTCGATTTGAGATTCGAATTCGTGATTCGAATTCGAATATTTCGATTCGAGATTCGAATTCGAATATTTCGATTCGTGATTCGAATTTGAATATTTCGATTCGAATAAACTGGTCGAATCGAATAGGAATCAAATTTGAGATTCAAATACAAATATTCGAATATATAGTCAAATTTGAATCGAATAGTGAGATATTTGACTTGATTCGATTCGTTTACACCCGGGCATCATAACACTAGATAGTTGCATTTATTTGTATTCTAATGAGCAATGAAACCTCCATAAAATAGGGACTGGAGCTTGGGAAAGTGCACTTACCAACACGCTGTCTCCTGGTGATCGGATCGTGTCTTTCCTCATTGGTCAGTTCAGTTTGCTCTGGATTGATCAGCAGCAGCGTCTCAACTTCAATGTTGATGTTGTGGAGAGTGAATGGGGGCAAGGTGCAAATCTTGACGTTTTGGCTTCAAAGCTAGCAGAGGATACAGCGCATACCATCAAGGCTATTTGCATTGTACACAATGAGACTGCAACTGGAGTTACAAACAACTTGGCTACTGTAAGAAAATTGCTCGGTAAGTGTCCAACTTATGCAAGAAAGATTGAATTAACACTATAATGCTATATGAACTTGTTAGGATCAAAAGCTATAGCTCGTAGCGAAGGCGCAACTTTATTTCCTTACACTGCCATATTTTTGAGAGGCAGGGTGCTGGACTTGACCCTTTAGGCCTTCACCCAACAATCCCCTACCCACCAATTGCTGGACTTGGCCCTTCACTGGCCTCCGCCCAACAATTCAAACTACATACATTATTTTTCTAAGAATAGTATCAACATTCAAACCTGTCTGTGCTTCTCAGATCACTATCAGCATCCAGCTCTCCTCCTTGTTGATGGTGTGTCCTCCATTTGTGCGATTGATTTCCGCATGGATGAATGGGGAGTTGATGTGGCATTAACTGGTTCACAGAAAGCTCTGTCTCTTCCTACTGGTATTGGAATTGTCTGTGCAAGCCCCAAGGCTCTTGAGGCCAGCAAAACTGCAAAATCAGTGAGGGTTTTCTTTGACTGGAAGGACTACTTGAAGTTCTACAAGATGGGGACATATTGGCCATACACTCCTTCCATCCAACTTCTTTATGGACTGAGAGCAGGCCTCGACCTTCTCTTTGAGGAAGGACTTGATAATGTGATTGCAAGGCACACTCGCCTAGGTACTGCAACAAGGTATTATTCCATTGCCGGAAGTTTCTGAATCTTGAAAAGAATAATGATTTGATGATTGTCTCTATCCTGCAGATTTCCTTTGACTAGAACT
Organism: Ipomoea nil; assembly: GCF_001879475.1. Classification (NCBI taxonomy): domain Eukaryota; kingdom Viridiplantae; phylum Streptophyta; class Magnoliopsida; order Solanales; family Convolvulaceae; genus Ipomoea; species Ipomoea nil. The sequence continues at coordinate 330,597 of NW_017618831.1, read as the reverse complement.
ACCCATCATTCTCTATCTCCATTTGAACCGTAAATAACCATTCAATTCCCCCATGAAAATGCAGGCTTGCAGTGCAGGCGTGGGGCTTGAAGAACTGCACCCAAAAGGAGGAATGGTTCAGTGACACAGTCACTGCTGTGGTTGTTCCTTCATATATTGACAGTTCAGAAATTGTCAAAAGGGCATGGAAACGCTACAACTTGAGCTTAGGTCTAGGCCTTAACAAAGTGGCAGGGAAGGTCTTTAGAATAGGGCACCTTGGTAATCTGAACGAGGTAAATTGCAAAGCACAATTTTAAAAGGGTTGCTACTTGCTAGGTTTTCTGTCACATTTCACTTTGAATATCAAAATAGAAAGGTAATGAATACCAAGGAGTTGAATATGCTAACCATTGAATTGACGCATTTTCTGCAGCTGCAACTACTGGGCTGTCTCGCTGGAGTGGAGATGGTGCTAAAGGATATCGGTTACCCAGTGAAGCTTGGCAGCGGAGTTGCAGCAGCTTCTGCCTACCTGCAAAACACCACTCCCATGATTCCATCCAGAATTTAATTCAAGTGTGTTATACTTGCATGTATTTGTTTCTTTCATCTTGTTCAGGGTACTCTGTAAAAACTACATACTTTCTTTATGCACTATTTGAAATAATGCTATTAAACTCTGGTTTACTGCACATATTCATATATAACCTAAATCTCTTCATATTCCTAGCATCCCTTCCTTGACATATTATATTACAATATTACTATGAAAATGGCTACTACTCCATATTTTTTGTTTTTTTTACTGGTTCTTTAAGTGTCTTGGCTTACTAATAAATATTCAGATAGCAATTCGTGCATAGAACTAAATATGGAATTCTATAGCACTTATTGTCCTCCATCACACATGACACTGTGACACATTCAAGCCCAAAAAACATTGACAATAAGATGGGAAATTAAATTGTTGAGACAAGGAGCAGCAACAGGACTAGAAGGACCGAAAGTGTATGAGGAAAAACAGGAAATATACATTTACAAATAATCAATCACCCAAAACTTTCAGTTTGTTTCAGCCTACATTTAAAGACAAAAGTTTGAAGTCTTTCAAGATTACCTGCAACAGATATCAGGCAAGTCAAGTTGCTCTATCGAATGAAATTGCAACATCTTAGGAATTACGAAGTATCACCATGAGAAAGGACATCATTGCCTCCTAAAAGTCTATTAATTAGAATAACCAACTTTGTACCTTGATGATATGGCCAGAAACAGGCATTTGCAACACGGGTGTTGCCATACCCTTGTTTACTCTGAGTTTGAAAATACCTTGCTGGGTCAATTAGTTCTGTGATTGATGTGTAATGATGCCATTGAACTAGTCATCAAATGAAGAACTATGTTAAGTTTTTTAAGGACTCACTATTTCTAAAGGGTCATTCCACCTCAGTCACATTACATCAAGCATTTCATATTTGTGAATATGGTAGTTTATTTTGTTTAGACACTCGTATACTGTTTCTGCCTCTGGAAATGATTGGTCCTCAGCAAGGAAGGTATGTATTCTCTTATCAACTTCAATCCAGCTGCATCCGGGGTTCTTTCTCAATCCAAGTTCTTTCATCTTCATTCTTATATCCAACGCTTTATTCCATTTCTTTCTAGTGGCAAACATGTTTGCCAGAATGACATAAGTTGATGGATCATCAGAACCTTTCTGAATAAGAAGTTTTGCAACTTCCTCCCCAATATCTTCTTCCCTATGCATATGGCAAGCAGAAAATAGTGTGCTTAACAATGAAACGTCCTCTCTCATATAAGGGGATCTCTGAAGAATTGCATAGGCTTCATTCAATCTCCCAGCGCGTCCTAGAAGATCTAGGAGACATGAGTAGTCTTCGATGCTAGGTTTGATTCCATAATCAGTAACCATTAAATTAAAATAATGACAACCCTCATCAAGTAATCCTGCATGGCTACACGCTGAAATTACTGCAAGGAATGTAACTTTGTCCGGTTTAACATTAGACTGAAGCATTTCATGGAAGAGACGTAAAGCTTCTGAAGCTTGGCCATGTGACCCATAAGCCACTATCATTGAAGTCCAGGATACGATATCTCTTTCAGGAAGCTGGTGGAACACCTCATAAGCTTCACTAACAGCACCACATTTGGCATACATATCAAGTAGCGCTCCCATGACTATTTCACTTGAATCCAACTTACTCTCAATAATTCTCTTGTGAACTTCTTTCCCCTGTTCTAAGGCTGCTAACTGTGAGCAAGCCACTAATATACTAGTAAATGTAATAGCATTATACTTTATGCCTTCCATCTTCATATCACTATAGATGTCAAGAGCTTCCAAGTAATTGCCAGCTGATACTAATCCAGAGATCATTGTATTCCAGGCTGTTACATCCCCTTTTGGAGTTGTACTAAAGATTCTTTTGGCATACTCAACCCTTCCACATTTGAAGTATAAATCAACAAGCGAGCAGTGAACAAACATATCAGGTTCTATTCCACGTCTGATAATATAAGCATGGACAAATTTCCCATGCTGCAATTGGGCTGATCTAGAACAAGCCATTAGCAGGCTGCTTAAGGTTGTCAAAGAAGGCTGCATGTCTTCCTCATTCATCCTCAACAGAAGCTCCATGCATGATTTGCTGTCACCTCTCAAACTGTAGCCGGCAATCATGGCATTCCAATTAACCAAGCTCTTGTATGGGATACGATCGAAGACCTCCTTTGCTTTCTCTATTTGGCCACATTTCCCATACATGTCCACAAGAGCAGCACAAAGAAAACCATCCAGAACAATCCCATTTCTCACCAGCTCCTCATAGATCCTCTCCCCTCTATACAAATCCAACAGCCTTGCACAAGAAGATATAGCAGCAGTGTAAGACACAGAATTTGGCATGTACCCAGACTCCTTCATCTTCCCAAACAACTCCAAGGTCTTGGCGCATTCTCCCCTCTGATAATAGGAAGAAATAAGAGTGTTCCAGCAAGCCACATCTCTCACAGGCATTTCATCAAACATCTGAGCAGCTGATTCAAAATCACCACCTCTCCCATACATTCCCACCACAGAGCTCGCAACAACCACATCAGACACAAACCCAGTCTTGACCACACTGGCGTGCACTGTTCTACCGTACTCCAGCCGGCCTCCTAACCCGCTACAGGCCTTGAGAACACTGGGATACGTGTAACCATCGGGCTTGAGATAAGGGGACAAGAGCAGCAGCTTCTGGAAGAGCTCAAGAGCTTCGTTGAACACAGAGTTGCCTGTATATGCCGCCATGAGGCCATTCCATAGAGTGATGTCAAGAGGGTTCTCCAGATTCTGGAAAACCAGCTTGGCGGATTGGAAATCTTGGCAAGAAATATACAAGTCTATAAGGCCCTTGGATAGAGGGATGCTCCTTTGCAAGCCCAAAGTGACAATTTTTTGGTGCAAAACCTTGGCTTCCAGTTTCAGAGATGGCCTGAAACTCCATCTCGATTCAGTGCGCGATTTCAAGAGAGCCAAAACCCTCTGTATAGTAATATACATGCCTTTCCATGAACCAAAAGGACAAAACCCGCGAGTGAAGTCTTCGTTTACTGCTCCACCTCTTTAATTCATTACATTATTCCACTCTTATTAAGAGCTCTTTAATTCATTGAAGTAAATAACACAAGAATACTAATGGTCACTCTAACCAGCTTGGTTGGCTTGAGTGACCGTGCACTTTCGATCTTAAGAGAGGTTAGAAGTTTGAATCTCTTCATGAATTAATTTGGCCAATACTTGCCCCTTAATTGGCCGGATAAGTGCAAACTGGAATTAGTCTGAGTACAGTACGGGTTTTAAAGGGTCTCCTACAGTTAGGACATGCTCAGTGCCTTAGAAATGAGATGTCTCCTATAGTTAGGAGTTAGGACATATTCAGTACCTTAGAAATTAGGTTTGATCATGACCTTCCATTAAGAAGAGCCAATTACTTTGTGGTCTAGTGGCACGTTAGGTTCAATCATATAACCTTCCTTTAAGAAGAGTCAATGACATTGTGGTCTAGTAGCACGGACATGTAATCATAGGAAAAATCATAAGTTCGAACCTCTTTTTACTTCAACAGATCAAAAAAGTAGTTATGAACAAATCCACCGAAATTTACCAATTTTTGTAGTAAGGTATTCCAGACACTTTGAACTAAATTTAGTTGATTTTGAAAAAAGTTAAAGAACCAAAAATAATTATTGATAATCGAATACCAAATATGAAAATACCATAATAATCGTGGGACCAAATGATGATCATTGTATGTAAATGTTCTATATGAAAATTGAAGTATAATGTTTCAATTAGCATGTACAAAACACACAAGCAGCAAATCTATAAACAGATAAATTCTATATACTTTAACTATACAACAAATTGTACCAACCAGTTTCCTGAACCACACCCCAGACAAAGGGATAAATCCAGCAACGATAACAATGGATACTGCACTTTATTTTCATGGCCATAAGCCATTCAATGAATGAACTTCCAACCTCTATAAATTTGGCCATGCAGCAACATGTATGCTTCAGCTCAGATCTTTGTAATCCCTTTCTCCAAAATATAATCACAAGATATTGAACGAATATCGGAATATGTATCTAATTCCACACTGTATATATCATGCCTAGAACACGGAAAAACTGTACATGCCAAGTTGAAGCAGCTACCCGATGAATTTCTTCCGATTTTTTGACCATTCAGAACGCAAAGGTGAAGCCACAAACAGGCGGCTGAACCATAGTTGTGAAACACGAATGCTTCAGAAACACCTTCCAAGAAGTCACATTATTGCCTTATCGCGTACAAAATAATCTCGAGAGATAACTCCTTTGCTAACAAAAAAGTCTTAATCAAATAGGCTAGCTTTCGGGTGATTATGTCATGTGTAAAGCTCTCGTCTTCTTGAGGCGACTTCCACTGGGCTGAATCATGCCTCACTACCCTCGTCTTCATGTTTCGATGGTTCCCCATTTGCACTACATAGTTGGGCCAACAATGACGGGGATAAAGAAGTATAACTACCTGCATTTAGTCAGGGAAAAAAAATCACAATTGAGGATTTAGTTAAAAAAATTTACCCCGGAGTAGTTGTTAAACACCACCGAAGGGTCAAGGGGATATCGAGAATGGATGCGTAATTCACCTCTAACAGACGAACTTCTCTCCATGTCTTTAGTTACATGCAACAAGATGGTACCAGAGAGCACAACCACAAAACCACATATTGCTGATGCAATGTTTCCCACGTTCTGGCCATCCCAATCCTAAACAATTAAAATAAATATGTGAAATGTATCCAAAATAGCATACACATTTTGAAGTAACAACCATGTTCACATTCTATTCAGTTTTTGGGTGACGAGGGAAACCCGCAGCCACTACCCGAGGGTGTGCACGGGGTAAACCCCGCGGGCCAATAGGCCGCTCCTGCTGGGAGTTGGACTTGTAACCATATGGTTACAAAGTCAACAATCTGACCAACTTGGTTGAGGTTGCCCCATACTATTCAGTTGTTCTTGGGAATCACGAAAATACGTGAAGATATGCAAGTATGAGCTCCAAAGACAAACGCTTGTCTTACCTTAAACATAATAACACTGGCAACAATTGTAAGTGATGTGAACATAACATAGTATATAGGAGAGACAACGGCAGTGTTGAATGTATCAAGGGCCTGGAACAAGAAAGATACATCGTTAAGGCAGAAACAAACCGTCGGATAAACTTACGTTTAGAATAGTAGATGCACGTAGCAATCTCTCTGCATCCTTTCAAGTTAAAAGTGTGAACAAAAAGAATTTGAGAGCAACATAACATGGTTGCCCGACCACTAACTTTATTTTGGCTTATAATGCAGTTAAAACTTGGTAGAAATAAGCAAATGATTACTATTTTTTGGATGGGTAAATTAAAAAGAAACGATTACTAGCCTTGTTGAGATAATTCATCTGGGTAACCACACAGACCGCCACAACAAACATGAAAAACCAGGTTTCGGGGTAGATCAACTGGTTCTTTCCCTCAAAAGTTAGTTTCAGTGAAGTTCCAAGGGCTTTGACACTCATGACCTGCATATTGAACACATTAAACACCGCAATTAATAAAAGGAACTTTGAAGAAGATGGCCCCGTTTGGTAACATAGTTAGCTTATCAGCCAATTTTGGCTTGTTTGACTTGGTTAAACAGCCAATATGAATGTTTGATTAATTAGCTTTTTGTAACAGCTTATTGCTCCAAAACACTAAAATTCAAAAAGTTGCTCAAAGCAACTTTTTCAGTAAGCTTTTTGAGAAAGTCATTTTGCATGTAATAAGTTATCAGCTAACAACTAATTTATCAAACATCTTTCGACAATTAGCTAATGCTATCAACTAGTCAAACCTACTAACCCAATCAGCTAACAGCTATTTACCAAACACCACCGATAAGTGCTTCAGAAATTTATGCAAAAATGATCACAAGAATAGTAACAAAATTGTATTTCTATCATTCAATGTCTAAGTTCCAGGCAGTTGTATAGATATTTTAATTCATTAGCTGTGTATTATAATATGCTTTAGCAATCAAAAACTTACCGAGAGAGAACCCATCAGTGAACAAATTCCAGTGTAAATAAGTACATTGGTATGAGCATATTCAGGTGCAAGATAGAAGACGAGAATAAACACCAAAATGAGTACCGATCCCACATAGGCCAAAAAGGCTGTAAAGTAAAGAAGAATATAGTTAGAAAATACGGAGGCCACTGAGGCATAACATAATGTGGCAATGAGGAAACACGGGCACCTGTCTGCGTTGCCATGTACCAGACTTCCTTGACAGAAGAGATAGGGCGCTCCTGTGGTGCATGGATCACGATTATGACAGAACCGGCAATGCACATAACACAGCCCAAGATTCCTAGCAGATGCAACTTTTCTTTCAAGACAATATGAGCCAATATAGCACTACAACAAAATTCAGCACATGCCCCCGAGGGGATACGCGATCAGAAAAAAAAAAATATATATATATATACACACACACACACACACACACACACACACACACACACACATTCAATACGAAATAGTAAAAAAAAATAGAGTACCTGACAATGATACTCAGTGCGCCAAGAGGGGTCACAAGAACAGCAGGGGCAAATGCATATGCCACGAAGTTTGCAATCTCTCCAACAATCACTATTTAAAAATCCCAACAGAACAAAGATCCTATTGAGAGTCGAAAAATAGTCAAATAACCAAAAATAAAGAATTCTATGCATGTCTTATATGAAGCTGACGATAATAAACAGAAGAGGACCAATTACCACAATGTTAACTGAACACATACAGAATTGGTAAAAGAAAATAGTACAAATTAATACAGCAGCTAGTAGTACATACTTGTGACCATTCCAAACCACCAGAGAGGTTCCAATAGATACGAGTAGCCACCAACACCTACCACCAACCAGCAAAACCAAATACTGATTACCAAAGTAGTAGCAGTATAATCAAAACATATTATACAAATAAATACCGTCGCTGCAAGCAAGTGACATGAATTAAAGACAGATATAAATATATAATAACTTAAGATGGTTCGGGAATATTCAATCTATCTTCCAATCACGAGCAGAAAGACCACAACTAACTCTGGCAGATGTAGTTAACACGAATTATATCATGAACCTAAAGACGTTCACCATGATTATGATGACCATCCATTGTAACTACAATTGAATATTACTAGCCCGCATGAACAGCTCAGTTGGTCACAAGGGTGAAGTTTGGGAACAATGACTCAGGATCGAGTCTCACCAGCGGTAGTGTGGGAGCATCCTCTCAAAGTGAGGGGGGGCTCCTTGTGCGCAGTAAGCAAATGTCTAGCCTTTGTGTTCAGCTGAGTTACCATGATTTACATCCTCCCATATGCACTGTCGGGCCGGGACGTGGGGGGCCCTTGGGGTTGAAGATTCAACCTTATTGGGAACAATACAATTGAATATTACTACATAAGAATATTCAATATCTTTAAACAACATACTCATCATGTAATTTCATTGTCTTTCAAGTAAATATTCATTGTAGTTTGAGTAGTATGCATCGAGGCTAGCCAGGGTGGTCAGCTTGGATTCATATTATACCAATTCTACAATGGAGTTACACCAAAATAGCATTAAAAACAGCTGAACAAAGCCCATGTGGGCAATCAAGCCTGTTCCAAATCAGTTTGTGCTCAAGCTTAGTTGAATTGAGTACACAGAATCCAAGTTTAATTGCATAAAGAACAATAAAATAAACAAACAAACTTTGGCTAAAAACATATGAATGCGATCAGATTTCTCAGTCAATAAGAAATTCAAAAGAATATGGAGTAGAAATATACCGGCTCTGACACCAGAAACAGCAGCTGCTCTTCTGAGTCCTTTCTTCTTGATGATGAAGCTGGCCCCTATGAAAGCACTTGAGAGCAGAGCCAACCCAATCCCACAAACGTTGTCTCTGGAGAAACCCATTGTGATGTCTTCTTCGCAGTACAAAACGTTACCTTGATCTTACGATCCTTGGGTCTCCCCTCCCACCAGTCCACCACTAATGACTTGGGGGAGAAAACCCACCATCAAGTTTTGTGAAGGAAGTGAAGCAAGACACAGCGATTGGCGAATATGCTCTTCCATCGATTCATCTTCGTGCTTGCGTGTACATGTTCTCTATGATTGTCATTTGTGGGGACACACTGGCGTGCTTCCACTCTTTTCATTTCATGTTTTCATTTACTCTTTGCATTAGGGTCCGTTTGGAAAGCAGGAAAATGACTTCTGAAAAATATTTTCTGGAAAATGAGTCATTTTCTAGAAAATATTTTCCTTTTCAGTGTTTGGTTGCATTCTGGAAAACTGTTTTTATGTGTTTGATTCATTTTCTGGAAAATGAGTAGAATTGTACAATTAAACATTTTAATTATTTTATTTAGAATATTACAACATGTATAATAATATATAATAATATAATAATAATTTTAAATATAATAAAAAAAATAACTAATAATATATCAAAAATATTATTGTGGTGGTGGTGGTGGTGGTGTAGTGGTAGTGGTGTTATTTGTTATATAATAATAATAATAATAATAATAATAATAATAATAATAATAATAATAATAATAATAATAATAATAATAATAACTGGTGGTGGTATGACGGTGGTGGTTGCAGTGGTATGGTGGCGACGACGGTGGTTGCGGTGGTATGGTGGTGGTGGTGGCGGCGGTGGTGTGATGCTGGTGGTGGTGGTTGCGGTGGTATGGTGGTGGTGGCGGCAGCGGTGGTATGGTGGTGGTGGTGGCGGCGATGGTGGTTGCGGTGGTATGGTGGTGGTGGCGGCGGCGGCGGCGGTGGTGGTAGTGGTGGTGACGGCGACGGTGGTTGCGGTGGTATGGTGGTGGTGGTAGCAGCGGTGGTGGTGGTGGTGGTATGGTGTTGATGGTGTTGGTGATGGTAGTGGTTGCGGTGGTATGGTGTTGGTGGTGGTAGTGGTGGCGGCGGCGGCAGTAGTGGTGGTGGTATGATGTTGATGATGTTGGTGGTGGTGTGATGTTGGTGTAAAAGTTGGAAAATGACTTCCCCAAAAAAAGGGGAAGTCATTTTCCTCTAAAACAAGTCTATTTTCGCATTCAAAAAAAAAAAAAAAGTCTATTTTCCAAAGTCAACCGAAAATGATTTCCGTTGACTTGATTTTCCAGGCACATCCAAACAGTGAAAACTTGGAAAATGATTTCCAGAACTCATTTTCCAGGTTTCCAAACACACCCTTAGTTTATGCTATCAAGGCATCAGCATTCATTATTTTCAATTTCATTTTTCACTTTTCTCAATTCTAATTGGTTGTGATTTCATTTTTTTTAATTCTTTTTTGATATATATAACAAAAAATAAACTTTGCTATATGGAGTAAGAGTTCAACCTAATAATGATGTAATATATCACTCATTTTAAATTTTAAATCAATTAATAGCAATATAAATATATAATAAATCATTATTATATTATTTAATGCTATTTTTATATCTTTCATAATTATTAGGTACACACCTACTTAATTCGATATATCAACTCAATAATATTTATATTTATTTAGTAATATAACAACATAATAAATATTCAATTTTTTTATATAAATATTTGTGTATTATCAAGTAAATGTCACTGTAGCATATATTAATGATAAAATGATCAAATATGTTTTAAAACTATTTGGTAACATCCAATTGCATATTTGAGTGAAGACATGTTTCAAATTAAGTCAATAATAATAATAATAATAATTGACTGGCTTTGTGTTCTAAATTATGCTAATATTTTGCCTCATTCGGTCAAGCTACTTGGTTGGAGGCACTATTCAATCAATGTGCGTTTGATCGAATAGTTGACACATTTGTGATTCTGCTCAGTTGGAGCCACCATTCGGTCAAGATGGGTTTGACCGAATGGTTTACACATCTGCTCGGTTGGAGACACCATTCGGTTAATATGGATTTGACCGAATGGTTGACACATATGCTTAGTTGGAGGCACCATTCGGTCAAGATGGATTTGGCTGAATGGTTAACACATCTCTTAGTTGTTAGCTTCCGAGTACCATTTGAAGGCCTCTACTTCCGAGTTTTGACCAAATGGTTGACACCGCTCATAGTAGTTACTTTCCGAGTACCATTCCAAGGCCTCTACTTCTTGCTCCATTTTCTTTATGTGTTTATTCCATGTCCTAGTTCGTCGGACTCACTTGTTTGAGCGGTCAAACATTGAGTCATAGTACGTTTTATTTTAAGAAACCTAGACTACAATGCTCATAGCATATTTGAGATGTAGCAAATAAGGTTTTAATGAAATATTGTTTCGCTCGACTTATACTAATTCTAATTCTTTTGTGTGCTTGTGCTTGTATTTTTTTCATAAATAGTCTTTTCGGAAGATTATTTCGCTACACTTACTTGCCTTTAATACAATAATACTTATTTGTCGCATCAACTCAGTTATTGTTTTACAACAATCATTCTCTCACAATCTTCATACCAATCTGTGCCTAAATAACTTTATCATTGACCTACATAAGTATATACATGAAAAATAATTTGACATTTTATCAATTAAACAGCTAATTTGACCATTTTAAAAATAAAACTAAGATTTGAAATTTCGAAAAATTAGTGAAAGGAATTAAAAGTATAAAAAAAAAAAAAAAAAAAAAAGTCTAAACACGGTCTGGAATGTTCTATTCAACTTGCACTTTCGCGACTTTTATCAACTCCGCAGGCCGCACGGGCCGCACGCTTCTCAGACCGCCTCGGTCTGTTGTTTAGCCGCGTGACCCGCCCGCACCCCGTTAAGAAAAACCAGTCTACTTTCTTCAGCAACTCACCAAACGGTTGTATTAACTTAGCCATTACTCTTCTGCTATTTCCTTAGCTCCATCAAATATCCGTCACCGTCGTCTCTCTACGCAAGCAAATGGAAGCAAAGATGAGCAAGTTCTTCGATTCGGTCGGCAACTTCTTCTCCGGCGGCGACCAGATTCCTTGGTGCGATGCCGATATCGTCGTTGTAAGTATCCTCTCCTCCATATGCTGTATCGGTAGGTAATTTGATGTGCATATCCTGTCGGTTATTTGGTTTAGCTGTGCCTGGAACTGAGAGTGGCAGGATTAGGGTTTAAGAATTTCAGCATATTGGCTTGCATACAACTCGAGGCTTCAATTTTTGGAAATTGGATCGGTGTGCTTGACTGCTTGTGCTGATTGAAATTGTGTTGGAGAGTCGTTTTGGCCAATTGTGATACTGTGTGCAGTAGCTAAAGTTTTCACATCATTTGACTTTGATGTTCACGATTAGCAACTTTTCCATCTCACACATTTAAATAGAGTCAGAATTTGACTCAGATTTCTGAACATTCAAGCTTTGAACGGCACGGCACACATAGTTTGAGTATTGGCACACATTATAATTTGTGCATTTTTGCTCGTCCTAATCCTTTGGCTTTTATTCTTTGGTAGACAGATTTGAGACATGGACCAAACAGGGATCATGTGTTCCCCTTAATCTTGCAGACATGACCACATGAACATCAAATTATTCCTTTTATTCTTAATTTTGACATTTGATTAGTAATAAAGTTTGAGTCATGTTCCATTTTTATGACATTAGAGTATATTTGTTATTGTTTTCATGTCCGGTGTTAGTTCAAACTTTTTATGATGTTGGACTATATTCATTACTTAATTTTTCTTATTGTCTGTTAATATTTGGTTACTTATCAAAAAAATATATTCATAATAATTGATATATGCAGATATGCTTCAATCATTTTTTTTTTTCTTATCATTGGTTATATTTAGTAATTAAAAAATTGCTTAGCTTAGATGCAATGTTGTTATTCATTTAGCTGCACACAGATTATTTGTTTATTTATTTTCTTTTGAACTATATGTGTGTGTGTTGATTGCTCAACACATTATTGATTATGTTTTCATATCATACATTCATACCCTTTTAGGCTGGACTCTGGAGTCCCTATCCTATCCTAGCAGATAAATTTGTCAGCATTAGGGGGATACTGTTATGTATATGTCCATCTTTGAAATGATATTTTCTGTCACTCTTTTACTATAGCTACCTAGGTTGCAATCCATATAACCCTAAAAAAATCTCTGTTTAGCTCTTTTCCAGTTTCCCCTTGCAAAACCTAAGTTTATTTTCAGGGCTGTGAGCGTGAGGTTGCAGATGCTGAAAAAGGTGCTTCTGAAGCAATTAAAAGTGAATGCATAATGCGCTTGTCTTGGGCTCTTGTTCATTCAAAGCGTCCAGAAGACGTCCAGCGTGGTATCGCAATGCTTGAAGGCAAGTCTCAAAGGGGAGATACAACCTCTTTTCCTCCTCATGGGCAATTTCCCTCATTCTTTGCTTTCTTAGTTTGTGAAGTTAATTTCTTGAAGTTTATGAGTTTCAGAGTTGTATCTTTCTTGCCCCAAACTGTTCCTATATCTTTCTTCTCCTGCTCTCCCTATTTCTCGCCTTGTTTTGTAGTCTGCTTGTTACTTCAAGGTAGATGCAAGTTCAAGGCACATTGAGTTATTTATCTGCCACTAATCTATTTATGTGTTTTATACTTACTGGCTATCAAGCTATTATTGTTTTTCTTTCATCTCCTTTTTACAATGTATTTTATGACTTATCAAGATTATCATCTGCAGCTTCTCTGGGTGTCATCAGTAGTCCACTGCAACAGAGGGAAAGGCTTTATCTTCTGGGTGTTGGTTACTACAGAAGTGGGGACTATCCTAGAAGCAGGCAGATTGCGGAGCGTTGTTTGGAGGTAAATTTTAATGTTCTGACTAGAAGTTCTGCTTCAACTATTATGATCTAATTCTCTTAATGTGTGGATTTTTACCATAAAATCTGAAGACTATGATTATATTGCTTTTAATACTTGCGAAAAGTAAAATGTACTGCAGCTTCTAGTTAGCAATACCATGTATTGTTTCTTTTATACCCCTCCACCTCCTTCCTGTCAAGTATTATACATTAGCCATGCGTACTCTCTTGGTTGACTTTTCTTATTTGTTTTGGAGTTTTTCCTATTTTGAAAGTGCATGTTTCATATTCTTGAATCACATTTTACAATCCTTGATGAGTGTTTGGGAATTGGGTTTGTAGATTGCACCAGATTGGAGGCAGGCATTGACCTTGAAGAAGGCAATTGAAGATAAGATCACTAAAGGTAATGCTCGGGTAGTTTGATTTTTGCTTTCTTTCTTCTTTGTGCTAATAATTCTTAAAAACAACAGATGGAGTGATTGGCATTGGCATTGCTGCTACTGCTGTTGGCCTTTTGGCCGGTGGAATTGCTGCCGCACTGTCCCGCAAGAAATGACCACCCAATCATGTAAACAACTAATGTGCATAACAAACACCATCTGCTATTCTGTTCAATTGGTCCATGTTCAGGTCCCATGAGTCTACAGTCTACCTTGAGAGACCACCCTGTTTTAAAGCTTTTCGTCCGTCCACCCTGGTAGGACCCTGAAATATAGAACCCAACTTTCAATATAGTTAACTGTTGTTTCATGGCCATTTTGATGCATAATTACTTATGTTTAATAATTTGGCTAGTGCAACATCATCTGTAACAGTCAAATCTATCTTCTCCTGTGTCTCTGAATTTTGTGATATAATTCCATCTTCTTTTTCAGGCTTCTGGTATGGAAAGTAGAAACTGCATGTTGCGTTTCCTTTAATTCTATCATTCTTCGTTTTTTTTTTTTTTTTTTTTTTTTTTTTTTTTTTTCATTTCATGTTTTTTAAATTCAAAAATTGTGCAAGGAAACACATTTTCTTTATTCTTTTTTTTTTTTCCTCCAAAAGATAGAAAATTTGCTCATTTAGTGAACTTGTGCCTACTTTAATTTTTCAGTTTTTTTTTTTTTCTATTATTTGATTTTAAATGAGAGAAAGGTATATGTTTTTTTTTTTCTATTTTTTTGTTTTAAATTAGAGGAAGGTACATGTTTTTCGTTTTTCTATTATTCAAGTTTAAATTAGATAAAGGTATATGTAAATACATTTTTCGTTTTTCTTTCTCCACAAAAAAAAAAAACATATGTTTTCAGTTAATAAACAAACACCTCAACTAGTTTGGTTGGCGTGAGTGTTCACACTTTCATTATTTAAGAGTGGTTGAGAATTAGAACCCCTCTCGTACTAGCCTAGTGCGAATATGGATTAGTAGTTAGGGTTTGCTCAGGACATTTCATTGTTTGACAAAAAAAAAAAACCCAAATATATCTAAATAATTGGTTGGTAACATAAGCTTTTCTTGTTCTCTCATTCCCATCTTTTTTGTTTTTTCAATAATTGTTGCAAAACTAAACATAATTGCATATAATTTTCGCAAGAAACCAAATAAGACTGTCTTCATATAAACCACCAAAGAGTACTAAATTAGTGGATAAAAATTTACTACTCTATTTGGGGCAAATTATTGTGTGGACTGTGGACCATGGTTCGAAGAAAAAATATTTTTAATATACTAAAAGTACATTACTCATGTACTGAATGTTTATTATATAAAATAACGTACTTTTAGTACTACTGAATGTACATTATACAAAATAATATATTTTTAATACTTAAATAATATATATTTTTTTCTCAAAAAAAATAATATATATTTTTTAAATGTAATGTACATTTTTAATACACTAAAATACATATTTGATAGCAGTATAGTCTACACGATAATGATTGTGTATTTGGTGCACTGTTAGAAGTTTTAATTTGTGCCCAGGAAACGTGTGCATGTCATATTCAATGGTAGGACAGGAGTATATGTATCCATCACATGTACCCGGATAGGGTGGGGAGAAATGGTCCTAGGTGCTTATTCCTTTAGGCAGCCTACGCTAAGGACGTAGAAGCAATTAGACTACTTGGACTAGCTCTCGAAAGGCATGTGCGATGATCGTCGTTTTCATCTAGTGGATACCATACATACGCAGTTGATGTTCACTTTGAAACATATATGTAGGGAAGCTAACATGGCAATCTATGTGCTAATTGGCCAATATTACAAACCATAAGTTGAATCTCAGCACTGCATTATACTCACTTTCAAATGTTGTAAGTCAAACACGCTTGATTATAGAGTTCTTTGGCTATCTGATTGTCATATCCTTCCAGTCATAGTATCACGTCTTAAATTGAGTAGGGTCTGAATTCAACCGACCCGATCGACGCCTAACATCATACGTTGGATCTCAACACTGCACTGTACTTACTTTCCAGTGTTGTAAGTCAAACACTCTTGACCACATAGTTCTTTGGCTATCTGATTGTCATATCTTTTCAGTCACAACATCACGTCTTGAATCGAGTAGGGACTGAATTCGACCGACCCGGTTGACGCCCAACATCACACACGTAAAGAAACTAATAGACAATAGATGTGCTAATTGGATGATAACACGATTTGAGACTCAACAACTGAAATGTAACCATTACCTTGTACAAGGATCATGTTCCATTTCCTCGTTATCTATTTTTAAGTAAGGATTCCTATCTTTGTCTTAGTTTTTCGATTTTTTTTTTTTTATTTTTAATAAGGCATGTGGAGAGTCTACTTTTATAATGGATGCTATTAACATACGTTACGAATCATCTAACTCGTCTAAAGACTAAACCCCTCTACCTTTATTCATGTGGATAGTGCTTGTTGGGTTTTGTCGATAAGCACATAATTGACCCTCACCAGGGAAGAGGGAAAAGGATGGTAGGGGGCCATTTGATGAAAGCAAGTAGTTGTTGATCCAATTGGGACCTTAAAGTTCGAGTAAAAAGAGCTAATTTTTTTTTTAACATAAGATCTTAAATTTCATTACTATAAATAGAATATCATATATTCAGAAAATTTTATTTTGAGCTCTCATCATAAGCGTGTAGCTCGGCTTTGTAATAATTTAAATCAAATAAGATTATACTGACTATGAAACACTCGATTAATAGGAAAAATTGTAATTGAACTGAGATTGTAAAGTTTAATTAAAAAGAGTTTTTTTTTTTTTAATAAAAAAATAGTAAAATTCCTCCAACAAAAATGGCTATGCATTTTTCTAATTGCAATAAAATGCATTTAAAAAAATATTGGGTAAATAGTAAATTATTTATTTAATTATGGACTTAAAAAAAGCATCTTGGCATGCCAAAAAAAAAAAAAAAATTAGAAGAAAAAAATTTTAAAAAGTTATTAGTGTTAATGGGAGTGAAATGTAAAATGACAAATATTTAGGGATCATGGTACTAAAATCGTTCTACTATACTAAGCGTACAAGTCTAGTAAAGTTATGATCGTACGTTATTCGGTCTAAATATCCTTACTAATATTAGAGTATGAAATCATCCAAATATGCAATACAAAATATTCATTGTGTATAAGGAAATATAATCAGGAGATGTGTTTAATAAAAATATATCCAATAATTGAAACTTTAGATAGTATACTCATATTGTGGATTTATGGAGCTTTCGAATTCAAGTCTCACAAGTCACAAAATAAAGAGAATAATATAATTCCAATGTTAAATAAATAATAAAAAAAGAGAAAAGAAAAATAAAGGAAGAGCATATATTTTCCTGGACCCCATCAGATTTTTTTTCTGTGACACTTGACCTTTTTCAGCCATAAAAATGAGTGTTATATCCATTTCCCCTTCACAAAAAGAAGAAGTATTAAGTTCATTGATTTTTAGTTTGATTTTAATAATATTTTCATTATCAATAATTAAAAAAAATAAATTATTATATGATAAGATACAAAATTTTAAAATCTAAACTATATTAACAAAAAATACATTTTACAGGTATGAATGAGATGATGCAAGTTGCTTTCAGTTTAATAAGTGCTATTGAATTTGAACATTGAAAATATAACTACCTTAAAACATATAAGGAAATACGGGCAGATAAACTACAAAAAATCATTTCATTTTTAAATATAAAAGAGTTAATTTTACGATTTTATCGAAATACATAAACTATTGACTTATCAACTTCAAAATCAACATTTATCGGCTACTGAAAATTTATTAGAATCAATCTCCTATTGTCTAATCCATTAGTCAGTTATCAAACTTGAGATTTAAGTTATAATTTTCTTATGATGACATAGTCGAGATATTTAAATTATGAGTTAAAATCATATTGAGTTAATACTCAATTTAGCCCGTAACTATAATGATTTTTTTCGATTTAGTTTTAAATGACTTTTTGTGCTTAATTAGATCAACTTTGATGATTTTATTCAATTAAGTCCTTGGCTATTAAAATCAAGGAATAAACCGAAAAAAAAATCAATATAGTCGAAATTGAAAGTTTAGGAACTTATGCTTTAATTTTAGGAGAGTTTGGGGGTGCGGTTGGAATTACCCGTAACGAATATATAGAAATTGGGGGTTAAAATGCACATATGCACGAGAGTCAAAGAAAAAACTCCATTAGACGACACAGTTTTTATAGTTGTTCCAGTCCAACGCTCTCTCTCTCTCTCTATCTCTATCTACAGCTTTCTCTCTCTAAACCACTTTTCCAATTCTCTCTCTCCTCCCTGCTGGAAGCTGCTCCTGCTACTGTTGCGTTTTCTGCAACTGAAAATCAGATCAAAGCGCATTCACTCTCTTCCCTCTCCGCTGATCTCTACTGTTTCGGAGTCGACGGCAGCTCCGCAATTGGCGCTCCCGCTATCATCACCGTCGCCATCATCAACATCTGTTGTTTTTCTGTGGTCCTGTCGCTTCCTTGCGAATTGAGGAAGCGGTGTTGATTGCGGCGCTTGAGTTCCGAAGCTGCCGAGCTTGTAATCGGAGCAATTGATTGGCTGATTGGTTGATAGACGAATGCCGTGTGGGATGGGAGGGATTGGACTCGAGAATGAGTAGGATTTTGGGGTATTGTTTGGAGATAGTTAGGGCTCGTGCTCCGCTTTCGCATTTCTCGCAGCTCCGGTAGGATGAGTTCGTTAGATGCCGGGAGAACTGGTGGACCTGTTGAAAGGGACATCGAGCAGGTATATTATATTCCGTTACGTTTTATTCGAGTGTTTTTGACATTGTTTGTATCAGAAAGCGAGTGCTGGATGTTAGATAGCAAGGAATATTTAGTGGAATACGAACTTGAACTAGATGATTCCGAGTAATGATTGTTTGCAGAGAGTTCTATTCGGATTAGAAGCATACCGTGGTTGCAAATTAAATTTATAGGAACCAGTGCTAATTACATTACAGTTGTTAGGTGTCTTTCTGCGCTTTCATAACCTATATATTTTTTTCCCCTGCAATTTCATTATCTATATTTTTTCAGCAATTTCATTATAAATATTTTGCCCTTTATTAACTGTGTCTCACGGTTTTTGTTGATTAGTAGTTAATTAATTTTGGTGTCTGATCTCTTTTAACTTTCATAAATGATTGAACTGTCTGTGGACACTTTGTAGATTGTCAAGTTCCAAATGCTAAATGCTTAAGGCTATTTTATTTATTTATTTATTTTAAATCACATGCTCAAAATTTCAAACCAAATGTTTTTAGCTGTAATTCCAAATATTTCTTTAATGTTTTAAACTTCTGGATTTTGTTGCTGGTTGCTTCTTATGTGTGTGTTGATCACTATATTTAAGTTCCAAAGATCATATTGCTTACTATGCATCACTGTTGCAAAAATCGCGCCTAGGCTGTCTCCAGGCGCCTAGAGGGCGCCTAGCAATTTTTTCAACATTGCTATGCATAGAATCCTAGTATGAAAATTGGTGAAATTGACCACCAAAATGATAAAGAAAAAATGCAATATTGGGTGGAGTCTTCTTCTTCTTATTTTTTCTCCCCTCCAATTGATTACTATGGAAATATCTTAATTGCATTTTTTTAATATCATTTTCCACTTCTTTTTAAGAAAGTTAAATGCTACTTTATTTCCGGTTATAAATTTGCTGGTATCATCTTAATTAGGTTATAGCTGATGTTTACAACAGGCTATAATAGCTCTCAAAAAAGGGGCTTGCTTGCTTAAGTATGGAAGAAGAGGGAAGCCCAAGTTTTGTCCATTCCGGTTGGCAAATGTAAGTTTCATCTCAGTCCTAGAGTTGTGCTTCTTGTCGTTAACTTTCCGTTCTGTTTATATATGTATGTTTTGCCTTTGGTGAAGTGCTAAAACTACACATGCTTTTAAAGTAATCCTCGTTTATAAGATGGAGATGGAGCTGGCGAAGTTGTCTCCTTGTTTCCTTTAATTGTTGCAACATGGAGCTCAATCTTTTCTTTTGGTGTGTAATGCGGAAGCTCCTATCTAATAAGAGTTGTTTAGGATTTTTTTGTTTTCTTCCATGTATAACACTAGTCATATATTTTCCTGTTTCCCTAGCTCTATCTTCTCCAGTCAATAATAGGTAGCTTTGTAGCTCATTACGCTTTTATGGGGGTGGGGGGTTGTTAATGTCATGACATTTGTATGGTGATCTCTGTTCTTTGTAAGCTTTCAACATTGCTCATATTTGGTGGTGTTAATGTCAGAATCTCAGAAGATAATTTTTTGGTGGTGGTTTCAGGATGAGTCTGCTCTAATATGGTTTTCAGGTAAAGAGGAGAAATACCTCAAACTGAGTCATGTCTCCAGAATAATATCTGGGCAGCGCACTGTAAGTTCTCTGCTCTATAGAGAATTTTATGGCAAATTTATTCAATTATTAACTTTGGAAAACTGCATGCGGTTTGTACGGATGAGGTTACTGCACATCTTGTTTAAGCCATAAGCTAATGAACTATTTAAATTAGTTGCATGCACATAAAATTGTGATGCCAATGACTACTAGTCTATAATTTATTACTTTTCTATTATGTTTGTAGATTGCAGAGATTTTTGTTTGCCAGTTTGGATTATGGATTATTTAAAGCTTCAATTTTATTCTTTGCCAGCCCATTTTCCAAAGGTACCCAAGGCCTGAGAAGGAGTATCAATCATTTTCCCTAATATACAATGATAGGTCACTGGATCTGGTGAGTTTCCATTTATCATTTATGTTTCATTTTCAGGTTGAATGGTTGAATGTCAACTTTGTGTTTTCTCTGTTCTGTCTTATTTTAGATATGTAAAGATAAAGAGGAGGCAGAGGTCTGGTTTAGTGGGTTGAAGGCATTGATTTCACGTGGTCATCAACGAAAATGGAGGACAGAATCAAGAAGTGATGGGATCTCATCAGGTGCTAATAGTCCCAGGACTTACACACGAAGAAGTTCTCCACTGCATTCTCCATTTGGTAGTGGTGATAGCCTGCAGAAGGTATAGACCCTTCCCGTATGTTTTCTCATGGATATACTGAAGCAAAGCTTCCTTGACTTATTTAGTTTTCATAAATCATTTCATATATATATATATATATATATATATATATATATATATATATATATATATATATATATATGTCTAACATGAACTCAACATACGAAATAAAGTTTCTTGTAAAATGTTGTATTAATTTCTCTCTGTCTAAATCAGGATGTTGGTGATCAGCTACGGCTCCATAGTCCATATGGAAGCCCACCTAAAAATGGTCTGGATAAGGCATTTTCTGATGTGATGTTGTTGCCTCCCAAAGGGGTTTTCCCTTCAGATTCTGCTAGTGGTTCTCTTCATTCCATATCTTCTGGAGGTTCAGATGGGATACATGGTCATATAAAGACAATGGGGGTAGATGCTTTTAGGGTAAGCCTTTCAAGTGCAGTTAGCTCATCAAGCCAAGGTTCTGGGCATGATGACAGTGATGCATTAGGTGATGTTTTTATCTGGGGAGAGGGTACAGGGGATGGTGTATTGGGTGGTGGACTTCATAAAGTTGGCAGCCATTTTGGGATTAAAATGGATTCTTTATTGCCTAAAGCTTTAGAATCTGCTGTTGTACTAGATGTACAGAATATCGCATGTGGCGGACAACATGCTGCACTTGTGACAAAGCAAGGAGAGATATTCTCTTGGGGTGAGGAATCAGGAGGCAGGCTTGGACATGGTGTTGATTCTGATGTTTTGCATCCAAAGCTTATAGATGCCCTAAGTAATACAAGCATAGAGCTTGTTGCATGTGGTGAACATCATACCTGTGCAGTAACACTTTCTGGTGATTTGTACACATGGGGTGATGGTCATTTTGGTCTTCTTGGGCATGGTAATGAAGTGAGTCATTGGGTCCCAAAAAGAGTTAATGGGCCTTTGGAGGGTATACATGTCTCATGTATTGCTTGTGGGCCCTGGCACACTGCTGTTGTGACCTCTGCTGGGCAATTGTTTACTTTTGGTGATGGGACTTTTGGTGTTCTTGGCCACGGAGATCGGAAAAGT
Organism: Ipomoea nil; assembly: GCF_001879475.1. Classification (NCBI taxonomy): domain Eukaryota; kingdom Viridiplantae; phylum Streptophyta; class Magnoliopsida; order Solanales; family Convolvulaceae; genus Ipomoea; species Ipomoea nil. The sequence goes on along the minus strand of NW_017618831.1, from coordinate 308,643 downwards.
GTTTCCAAACCTAGGGAGGTGGAATCTCTTAAGGGACTTAGAACTGTACGAGCTGCTTGTGGCGTTTGGCATACTGCTGCTGTTGTAGAAGTCATGGTTGGAAACTCAAGTTCCAGCAATTGTTCTTCAGGAAAACTATTTACATGGGGAGATGGTGATAAGGGCCGATTAGGACATGGTGATAGGGAATCAAGACTTGTACCAACCTGTGTTGCTGCTCTTGTTGAACCCAATTTTTGCCAGGTCGCTTGTGGACATAGCCTAACTGTTGCTTTAACCACGGTAGGCCAAGTATACACTATGGGCAGTCCAGTTTATGGGCAGTTAGGAAATCCTCAAGCTGATGGAAAACTTCCATGTCGTGTTGAAGGAAAACTTGCAAAGAGTTTCGTGGAGGAGATAGCTTGTGGCGCTTACCATGTTGCTGTGTTGACTTCTAGAACTGAAGTGTTTACATGGGGAAAGGGAGCAAATGGAAGATTAGGTCATGGGGACATGGACGATAGGAATTCACCGACCTTAGTGGAAGCTTTGAAAGATAAGCAAGTTAAAAGTATTGCTTGTGGGTCCAATTTTACTGCAGTTATCTGCCTTCACAAATGGGTCTCAGGGGTTGATCAATCTATGTGTTCTGGTTGTCGACTTCCTTTTAATTTCAAAAGGAAACGCCATAACTGTTATAACTGTGGACTTGTCTATTGTCATTCATGCAGCGGTAAGAAATCATTGAGGGCATCAATGGCACCAAATCCCAATAAACCATATCGAGTCTGTGATAGTTGTTTTTATAAATTGAAAAAAGCTGCTGAAACTGATGCTTCTTCTCATTCTTCTGTGAGTAGAAGAGGAACTAAAGATCAGGGGCTAAGTGATGTTGTAGACAAAGATGAGAAGTTGGAAACACGGTCCAGACCTCATCTTAATAGGTTTTCTTCAATGGAATCGTTCAAACAAGTGGAAACCCGCTCTTCCAAGCAAAAGAAGAAGTTGGAATTCAATAGCAGTCGTGTTTCACCTATTCCTAATGGTAGCTCCCAGTGGGGAGCTCTCAATCTGTCCAAACCTTTTAATCCAGTATTTGGTTCATCAAAGAAGTTTTTTTCAGCTTCAGTTCCAGGTTCAAGAATTGTTTCTAGAGCAACATCTCCGATATCGAGACGGCCCAGTCCGCCTCGTTCTACTACACCAACTCCAACTCTTGGTGGCCTCACTTCACCAAAGATTGTACTGGATGATGCTAAGAAAACCAATGATAGCCTTAGCCAAGAGGTTACTAAACTGAGATCACAGGTATTAAGTTCTCTTTATGCTGCATCCTTGGTATTATCTGCATCGTTCAGTATTCCCCATCCCACTGGCCCTTTATAGAATATCTTTTGATCTGTCTTTGTGTCAGGTGGAAAATCTTACACGCAAGGCTCAGGCTCAAGAGATAGAACTGGAAAGAACTACCAAGCAGCTGAAGGAGGCAATAGCAATAGCAGGGGAGGAGACTGCCAAATGCAAAGCAGCAAAAGAAGTGATCAAGTCACTCACTGCTCAGGTATGATGGATATTTGTGGTCATTTGACCCTGCCATAGTTCTGTAGTTTTCTGTTTATAGGTGTTAAGAATACCATTAGTCCATTACCTCCTCTAAACAGCCTTCAAGCTAAGTTCCAATTTCCAAGACAATTTCATTACATAGTCCCCATCACTCTTGTTGCTACAAGAGTTGTACTTGAGAGATGGGTGGTATCCACATTAATGTCTTTTACTTAATAAAATATGAAGTTTCAGATCTTTCTTTGGAATAATTTCAATGGTACATAGAATGAGTGCTCAACTGTTCATCCAACTTCATTTTGTGATACTTTGACTCAAAGCCTTTGTTCTCTTTGTATACAAAATTAAATCAGCTTGACGTCTTTTATTTTACACAACATTTGCCTCTCTCTTTTTGAAAACTAGTTATGATCATACCAAAGATGATTTTAACTCAAAATATACTATGATCTTTTATAGATAAGGTTTTACTGTTTTTGGCTGAAACCTGTTGATTATGGGTCATTTTAGAGTTTGCATAATCTAACAAGTCAAACTGATGAATGGTTACTTAATCTACCCTCTACATTGAGGTGTATTTGATCTTGGAGGTTGGATGCACCGAGTTTTGATAATAAAACAGCATGAGGTTTTATTTTATTTTTTGGCTATAGATTGTCATAGATTAAAAAAAAAGTGGTCATAGTTTATTTGAGTTTCCCTACTGCTTCTGGTTTTGAGTTTGTTTTCTACATCTGATGTAGCTGAAGGAAATGGCTGAAAGGCTGCCTGTTGGTGCTGCCCGGAACATCAAATCTCCCACGCTTGCTTCCATTAGCTCAAATGCTCTCTCTAGTGACGCTTCAAATGTGTCTATTGACCATTTGAATGGTGAAGTCATATGCCAAGATTTGGAGTCAAATGGACCTAACTCCCAACCACTTTCTAATGGGTCAAGCACTGCTTGTACTACCCGCAATGCTGGTTATATCAGGCAAGTAAATTCAGAAGCCTCAGCGAGAAATGGAAGCAGAGGAAAAGAAAGTGAATCCCGAAATGAGAGTGAATGGGTTGAGCAAGATGAACCCGGTGTATATATTACACTTACTTCCTTGCCAGGAGGCTTGAAGGATCTTAAGCGTGTTCGCTTCAGGTATCTTAATCTCGCATTAATTTCTTTATATTGGATTTAGTTTAGTACCTTTTCAGGTTAAAAAAATGTAAATCCTGCCTTTCTGCATTGCTCTTGTCAAACCTAATTCCACTCCCAAGGCCATCACTCTGTGTAGCAGCTTGTAATGTCGTGTTTATTTATTTGTCTGAATGTTATGTTTGGAAAACAATTGTTTGTATGCAGCCGGAAGCGGTTTAGCGAAAAACAAGCGGAGCAATGGTGGGCAGAGAACCGTGCAAGAGTATATGAAAAATACAACGTACGCATGACTGATAAGTCGAGTATTGCTGCTGGAAGCGAGGAGTAAACCCATTGACGTGCAAACCCAGATCATATATGTGAATGAAATATATTTTTTGATCACTTTTCCAACGTTGATGCTTTCCCTTGGGAGATAATAATATTCATGTCTAGGTTTGGCCTTTACCATACTAGGTTGGAATCAAGGGTTTCCATGTAAGAATTAGAAAATAGAGGTTTGCTTGTGGGTTTTCTTTCCTCTCTCTTCATATGTTTCTTGGCTCTTATTCTAATGGCTTGTCCTATTTTTCGTTCCCCCCACCTAATTATGCTCCCTTTTTTTTTTCTTCTTTTTTTCCATATTTTCCCCTGGGGAATTGAGGGTGAGAAATGTAAATTCTGCTTTGTAGGCTGCTGATCCTTGTTTGGATAAGTTCACTTGTAAATTCCACAAGTAAATGTTTGTTCAGGCTTTATCCATTTTGCCTCAATTTGTTATTTTTTTTTGAATGAGTAAATCTTTGCTCCATTTCCAAGACAGCAAAAGGTTAATACTACCGTATGGTTAGATTACAAACAAAAAAATTGAAGCATGTTTAGCTTGAATGTATGAAGAATTAATTAAAAATTTGTAATAATGCATACCGTAATATCAATTCAATTCTGAATGTTATTAGTAAATTTAAACATTTTACAACTTTATCTACGGATTAAAAATGATAAGTGATCAATTCAGTTCGACAACACAAAAATAGAAAAACGCATTACAATGATGTGCAAATACAAATAATAACCTTTTTCTTGAATCAAAATTTATATAATAAATTCATCATAGTTTTTAAATATGTAAATGTTATATACTAATAGTAAGTAAACTATTGGATTAAAAATAACTTAAGTCAAATCGAATCAAACACATTAAATGAGACGAAGGAAATATGATTTTATTTAAAGACTTGCTAAAATTCATAATACTAATTAATAATTTTAAATGTAAATAATAAATGTCTTGTACTAATATTTATTAAAAGCAGTACAAAATACCGTTAGTACATTATACCATGCAAATAAGAAATTCAAAATTACATGAACTCAAATTTAGAAAGTCTAAAATAATAATATATAGTAATCTAACCATACGGTAGTATTAAAAAAATCTAAACCTTAATTATAATAAGATACATTTTCCATCTCATTTTGCAGGTTATGTTTACTATTCATTGGTCAAACAAACTCTAGTTTCTTTGCTTATTTTCTTTAGTATTTTTTTTGATTATTTTTAATTTATATTTTTTATATTTAATACGGAGTAATATTTTATTTTTATTGTAATTTCTAAATATATAAATTTTATATATTAATATTAAACTTAACATTATGAAAAGTTCAATTAAAAACAACTTAGTCAAGTCTCATTAACTGAATCAGACAATAAAATGAGACAGATTGAGTAATATATTAATAGTAAGGACTATTATTAATCTCCCAATTTTAACTAAAATAGGACTGAATTATTATTATTATAATTATTACCCTAATCCTAATCTAAATAGGATAACAAACATATGAATAAATAAGTGAATCTCTACATGACCGTACCGTATTTCCATGCTAAGCTAGAAGGAAAGGTTGAACTAACCCAAAGATATATATATATATATATATATATATATATATATATACAGCAGGAGAATGGCGCCAACGATAACAAATATGATAGGGATCCCCTTACGAAATCCAAGCATGGGAAGATTGTACATTCACAAAATTATTAGATCTATGGAGCCATCCCCATCTACTTTGGCCGATTTTTCGCTCGAATTTCAATTCGATCCGCGCACCGACTTGAGTTCATCGGCGAACGCTTTATCGTTCACCTCCGGCATACTCCCCGCCGTGGACTATCGAGCCGATGCTGAAATCGCCGATCAGATAGCGACGTTTGCTTTTAACCATGTGAGTAGCAGAGGCTGGTGTTATGGGCTGTCCATGTCGGTGACCATGGAAACGATTCAGGTGTTTGATGAACGGAGAGATGATGATTTGTTAGATAGTAGCGATGATTTGAGTGATGATTATGAAGAGGTGGATGAGGATGAGATGATGATTGAAGAAGAAGAAGAAGAAGAAGGGTTTGAGGAAGTGAATGGGAAGTATTACGGGGACACCGCCTTAGGTGTATTGAGGAGTGAAGAAGTTAGTGGGGATGAAGAGGAGGGCGAGTGTTGTTGCATATGCTTGGAGGAGGTTATAAGAGGGAGAGGGGTGGTGATGGCTTCATTGTCTCCCTGTTCGCATAGGTTTCACCATACTTGCATTGCTCAATGGCTGGACAACAAACCAACATGTCCTATATGCCGTAGAAGATGTACCGGCGTGCGTATTTCATAAGATTTTTAGCCATTTAAAGGGGATGTGAGATACTCTTTCATTTCTTAGGTATTCTCACAGTTAACGGTTGCAAAATACGTAAGGCCCTCCCTAAGGGTGGGAGTTAATTTTTTAATTTTTTTAAATGTAAAAAAAATTAAAAATTAAAAATTATCAAAATTCACTAATAAAACATAAGGTTCTCATTGTTTTTTTTTTTTACAAACTATTTATTTAAGTGGCTATAAAATTGTTTAAAATATTGTTGAAAATTGAAATCATCTAAATATATTAAAAAAAAAAAACCAAAATTAAGAGCAAAAGAAGCATTTTTTTGAGAAATTGGTCGGCGTATGACGTGGAAGTTAGTTTAACAAATGACAGATTGTGGCGTACGACGTGCTTCTATTGTTACCCTGAGCGGTGGAGGAGGAGAATCATGGCAGTTGCTTGATGTATTGAAGGGCAGATCAACACTCTCTTGGGTTGTGATAGGGGATTTTAATGATCTTCTATATCAGCACGAGAAGAAGGGGGAGAATCCGCATCCAGATAATCTCCTTCGCAGTTTTGGGGAGGCTATTAACAGTTGTGGTTTGCTTCAGTTACCGATGAGTGGGCACCAATTCACCTGGGAGAGAGGGGGAGGTATGGAAAGCTGGATAGAGGAGAGGTTAGACAAGGTGATGGCCACGGCAGGTTGGATTGATATGAACGGCGGTGCTTGGATTGAAAATATACTGACTCGTACTTCGGATCACTCGGCTCTTTTCCTCGATATTAATGCAACGACTTTGCATAGTGGCAGGAGTCCGAGGGGTTTTGTTTGAGATGGCTTGGCTCCATGATTAGGGATGCAGGGATGTGGTTGAGACTGCCTGGCAGGATGGGAGGACTGAGGGGTTGCTGAATTGTCAGCAGCATTGTGGTAGTAGACTGATGCTGTGGGGAGGGGAACACTTTCATAAGTTTGGGGACCGTATGAAACAGCTGCGAAAGAAGCAAGAAGTGTTGAGAGATCGGAGGGACCAGGCTGCATTGGCCGAGTTCCAATGACTGGAGGGTCAGCTTTGCCAGTTAGAGGCCCAGGAAGATGTATTTTGGAGGCAACGAGCTAAGAAACACTAGCTACGGGGTACAGATGCCAATACAAAATTCTATCACTGGTATGCTTCTGCACGTAAGAAAAAAAATTTAATTCATAAAATTCAAAATGCTGCTGATGTGTGGGTGGATGGAGAGGCTATGAATGTGGTTATCTTGGAGTACTATAGATCTATTTTCGCCTCTAATAATTCTGTGTGTGATGACCCCCTGTTCGATAATTTCATCCCCCGTGTGTCTCATGATCAAAATAACACTCTATTATGACCCTTTGAATCTGAGGAGGTCAAAACTGCACTTTTTGCTGTGTTTCCTGATAAAGCTCCAAGACCAGATGGAATGAATCCGGGTTTTTATCAGCACTTTTGGGATGTAGTGGGAGGTGATGTAACTTCTTTTATTTTGGGCTGCTTAAACTCTGCTGCTTTTCCTGATGGTTTGAATGATACGAATGTGATTTTGATCCCTAAAAAAAGTGAGCCGGAAGCGGTAGCTGATATAAGACCGATTGCTCTGGGTAATGTATTGTATGGAATTATGGCCAAGATGATAGTAAACAGAATGAAACCACTAATGGGGGATCTAATTTCAGAGTTCCAAAGTGTTTTCATTCCTGATAGACTCATCACAGATAATATCCTAATAGTTGCTGAAGTAGACCATTATTTGAATAGGAAGCAGTGTGGTTTGACAGGATGGGAGACTTTAAAGTTGGATATGACAAAGGCCTATGATAGAATGGAATGGTAGTTTTTGCATAAAATGCTTGTGGTTATGGGATTTGATGAACGCTGGGTCAAACTGATTATGCTATGTGTAACCACAGTAAAGTATAATATTCTGGTGAATGGTATGAGTAGTGGGCGCATAACTCCCTCCCCTGGTCTTAGGCAGGGTGATCCTCTCTCCCCACATTTATTTATTATCTGTGCGGAAGGTTTATCAATGTTGTTGTAGAAGGCTCAGATGGCAGGATCTATACATGGATGTAGGGTGGCTAGGGGAGCCCCCTATTTCTCACTTGTTCTTTGCATATGACAGTCTACTGTTGTTTAAGTCAAATATTCAGGAAGCCAGTGTGATAAAACAATGCCTGGTATGTTATGAAAAACTGTCTAGTCAAATGGTCAATTTTCATAAATCCAATATCTGTTTCAGTAGAATACCAGGGAGGAGGATAGTGCGGCGATGGCGGAATGTTTGCATGTAGAACAAGCCCCCAATTTTGGCAAATATCTTGGCCTACCTTCATTTGTGGGAAGGAATAAAATGGATGTTTTTTCTTATGTGGACGATAAAATCAGACAGCGAATTAGTTCATGGAACAAAAAGTTACTGGCTGGTAGGGAGGTGTTATTGAAAAGTGTGGCTCAATCTATGCAGCTACTTTTACAATGAGTGTTTTCTTGCTACTGATCCTGTTTGTTTATCTATTGAGAGGACACAGGTATTGGTGTGGGAGTGGAACGGAGAGAGGAATTCACTGGAAAGCTTGGGATAAATTATGTATTCCTAAGAATTTTGCTGGATTGGGTTTTAAGCTCAGTGGTTTTAATTTGGCTATGCTAGGAAAACCGTCCTGGCGTTTCCTCACAAATCCCACCTCCCTAGTAGCAAAAATATATAAGGCACAATATTATCCTTCTACTTCATTTGTTGATGAAAGTTATTGCTGGAGGAGAATTATGGTTGCGCATGATATTGTTTTTTCCGGGGTGCGCAGGAAGATTGGTAATGGTAGAACGACTTTGGTTACCAGACGACCCTAGCCCGCTGGTTCAAACAGAGATGCCTACTGAATTGGGAGATGCTCAGGTTGCAGGGTTGATTGATCAGCAGACTAATACTTGGGATCCCCATATTATTACTGAAGATGTGGCTCGTATATCTAAAATTCATGTTAGCCTAGATTATGAAGATTCATGGTATTGGCTTGGGGACCCCAAAGGAATTTATTCCGTAAAGAATGCCTATAGAAATATTGTTGGGGGATTGTGTGTGCCTCGTGCTTTTAATAAATGGGCTACATTTTGGAAAATAAAAGTACCTCCCAAATGGGAGACATTCCTGTGGAGAGCAATTTGTGATATTTTCCCCACTACTACCAATTTGATTTTAAAGAGGGTGGAAGTGAGCCCTACATGCCAAATGTGTGGTTTGGCTCATGAAGATGTTATGCATGTTCTAGTATTTTGTGAATATTCTAAACTTGCTTGTTTGGAATGTTACAGAATTACCAATCACAAATATTGTTACCAACTCCTTTATGGTTTATGTGTGTATTGGCAATCTTGACGGGGGAGCAATGTGGACTGATGATCGCCATGTTGTACCATATGTCGGGAAGCCGAAATTCGGTCGTGTGGAAGGGGGCTCTCCCACGCCCAATCGATGTTTGGAGGAGGGCTGCCACCGCCATGCACTCTTTACGGCAGGTGCATCACCGCCCCGCATAGCCCACGCCAGCAGCAGCAACAGCGATCGAGGACCACGGCGGCCCGCGGTGCTACGTCGACGCGGGTTTCCGGCAGGACACCGGGGAGGCCACGTACGGCATTGTGTTACTCTCTTCAGGAGGCTTTTTCATGTCAGCAAGAAATGGCAGGCTACCCGCCTGTTTCTCACCACTTATGGCGGAAGCCCTAGCTAATTGTAAGGAGGCGTTATCTTGACTTATGGAAAAGAATGTCACAACGGTGAGCATTCTCACAGATTGCTCGGTTCAACGAAGTGTTTTACACCAGGAAACAACATCTATCTTGTCCTATGTTGGGGTCGTGGTGGATCAATGTAGGACTTCTATGTTATTATTCAATTATTGCTCATCAAGTTACGTTTCTAGGCAAGTTAATTTACATGCTCATACTCTAGCTTCGTTAGCTTTTACTCAGGATCGGTCTATGTATTGGGATTCTATTCCTCATGACTCTATTGCTGCTATGATTCATTAATACAATCTTTTGATTGGCTTTAAAAAAAAAAACAAAAAAAAAACCGTAAGTACATTATTCCATGCAAATAAGAAATTCAAAATTACATGAACTCAAATTTTAAAAGTCTAAAATAATAATAGTAATCTAACCATACGGCAGTATTAAAAAATCTAAACCTTAATTATAATAAGATACATTTTCCATCTTGCCGTAGAAGATGTACCGGCGTGCGTATTTCATAAATGCAAATATCTACATACATATTTGAAAAAAAAAAAAACAAAACACCCCATATAGGAGATGTAAATCATGGTGGCTCAATGACTCAGTAAACATGGTCAAATGGTGTTGAGATTCGAATCTTGGTGTTTTTTCCAAATATTGCCTACAGACATTGTTAGAAGTGTTTGGTTCAATGTTATATTTGTTTGCAATAAAAGATTCTCATGGTTCTTATGTAATTTTTTTTCAAGAAATATAAGATTCTTAACTATTTAAAGGGAATGTGAGATACTCTTTCATTTCTTAGATTTTTTTTTTTTTTTGAAAGCTTTCATTTCTTAGGTATTTTCACAGTTATTACTAATTTTGCCATTTTAATCCCATTATTTTTTTCTAGGATGTTTCAAGTTCAAACTCTTAATTAAATAATTTTAAATCACTTCTACATTTTATCATTATAATGCCTTATTTATGTATTTTAATAAATACATAAATACAAAATTATTTATAAAAAAAAAATTAAAATTAAGAGCAAAAGAAGCATTTTATTTAAGTGGCTATAAAATTGTTTAAAATATTGTTGAAAGTTGAAACTATCTAAATATATTAAAAAAAAAAAACTAAAATTAAGAGCAAAAGAAGTATTTTTTGAGAAATTGGTGGAGCAAACCATCTTTGGCCATTTGCGGCGTATGACGTGGAAATTAGTTTAACGAATGACAGATTGTGGCGTATGACGTGCTTCTATTGTTACCCTAAGCGGTGGAGGAGGAGGGAATCATGGCAGTTGCTTGATGTATTGAAGGGCAGATAAACACTCCCTTGGGTTGTGATAGGGGATTTTAATGATTTTCTATATCAGCACGAGAAGAAGGGGGAGAATCCGCATCCAGATAATCTCTTTCGCGGTTTTGGGGAGGTTATTGACAGTTGTGGTTTGCTTTAGTTACCGATGAGTGGGCACCAATTCACCTGGGAGAGAGGGGGAGGTACGGAAGGCTGGATAGAGGAGAGGTTAGACAAGGTGTTGGCCATGACAGGTTGGACTGATATGAACGGCGGTGCTTGGATTGAAAATATACTGACTCGTATTTCGGATCACTCGACTCTTTTCGTCAATATTAATGCAACGACTTTGCATAGGGGTAGGAGTTCGAGGGGTTTTTGGTTCGAGATGGCTTTGCTCCATGATGAGGGATGCAGGGATGTGGTTGAGACTGCCTGGTAAGATGGGAGGACTGAGGGGTTGCTGAATTTTCAGCAGCATTGTGGTAGTAGACTGATGCGGTGGGGAGGGGAACACTTTCATAAGTTTGGGGACCGTATGAAACAGCTGCGAAAGAAGCAAGAAGTGTTGAGAGATCGGAGGGACCAGGCTGCATTGGCCGAGTTCCAATGATGGGAGGGTCAACTTTGCCGGTTAGAGGCCTAGAAATGTGAATTTTGGAGGCAACGAGCTAAGCAACACTAGCTACGAGTGTAGATGCCAATACAAAATTCTATCACTGGTATACTTCTGCACGTAAGAAAAAGAATTTTATTCATAAAATTAAAAATGCTGCTGATGTGTGGGTGGATGGAGAGGCTATGAATGTGGTTATCTTGGAGTACTATAGATCTATTTTCGCCTCTAATAATTCTGTGTGTGATGACCCCCTGTTCGATAATTTCATCCCCCGTGTGTCTCATGATCAAAATAACACTCTATTACGACCCTTTGAATCTGAGGAGATCAAAACTGCACTGTTTGCTATGTTTCCTGATAAAGCTCCAGGACCGGAGGGAATGAATCCGGATTTCTATCATCACTTTTGGGATGTACTGGGAGGTGATGTGACTTCTTTTATTTTTGGCTGCTTAAATTCTGCTTCCTTTCCTGATGGTTTGAATGCATGATACAAATGTGGTTTTGATCTCTAAAAAAAGTAAGCTGGAAACGGTAGCTGATATGAGACCGATTGCTCTGGGTAATGTATTGTATAGAATTATGGCCAAGATGATAGCAAACAGAATGAAACCACTAATGGGGGATCTAATTTCGGAGTCCCAAAGTGCTTTCATTCCTGGTAGACTCATCACAGATAATATCCTAATAGCTGCTAAAGTTGGCCATTATTTGAATAGAAAGCAGTGTGGTTTGACAGGATGGGAGGCTTTATAGTTGGATATGGCAAAGGCCTATGATAGAATGGAATAACAGTTTTTGCATAAAATGCTTGTGGTTATGGGATTTGATGATCGTTGGGTCGTAACCACAGTAAAGTATAATATTCTTGTGAATGGTATGAGTAGTGGGCGCATAACTCCCTCCTGTGGTCTTAGGCAGGGTGATTCTCTCTCCCCATACTTATTTATTATTTGTGCGGAAAGTTTATCAATGTTGTTGCAGAAGGCTCAGATGGCAGGATCTATACATGGATGTAGGGTGGCTAGGGGAGCCCCCTATTTCACACTTGTTATTTGCATATGACAATCTACTGTTCTTTAAAGCAAATATTCAGGAGGCCAGTGTGATAAAACAATGCCTGGTATGTTATGAAAAACTGTCTGGTCAAATGGTCAATTTTCATAAATCTAATATCTGTTTCAGTAGAATACCAGGGAGGAGGATAGGGCGGCGGTGGCGGAATGTATGCTGGTAGAACAAGCCCCCAATTTTGGTATATATCTTGGCCTGCTTTCATTTGTGGGAATGAATAAAATGGCTATTTTTTCTTATGTGGAGGATAAAATCAGACATCAAATTAGTTATTGAACAAACAGTTACTCTCGCAGGCTGGTAGGGAGGTGCTATTGAAAAGTGTGGCTCAATCTATGCCTACTTTTACAATGAGTGTATTTTTGCTACCTGATCATGTTTGTTTATCTGTTGAGAGGACCATGAACAGGTATTGGTGGGGGAGTGGAACGGAGAGAGGAATTCACTGGAAAGCTTGGGATAAATTATGTATTCCTAAGAATTTTGGTGGATTGGGTTTTAAAGATCTTCGTGGTTTTAATTTGGCTATGCTAGGAAAACCGTCCTAGCGTTTCCTCACAAATCCCACCTCCCTAGTAGCAAAAATATATAAGGCACGATATTATCCTTCTACTTCATTTGTTGATGCAACTGTAGGCAATTGTCCAAGTTATTGCCGGAGGAGTATTATGGTTGCACATGATATTGTTTGTTCCGGGGTGCGCAGGAGGATTGGTAATGGTAGAACGACTTTGATCTGGGTCATGGTTACCAGACGACCCTAGCCCGCTGGTTCAAACAGAGATGCCAATTGAATTGAGAGATGCTCAGGTTGCAGGGTTGATTGATCAGCAGACTAATACTTGGGATCTTCATATTTTATGTGATTTATTTATTACTAAGGATGTGGCTCGTATATCTAAAATTCCTGTTAGCCCAGATTATGAAGATTGATGGTATTGGCTTGGGGACTCCAAAGGAATTTATTCAGTAAAGAATGCCTATAGAAATATTATTGGGGATTATGTGTGTGCCCTGTGCTTTTAATAAATGGGCTACATTTTGGAAACTAAAAGTACCACCCAAATGGAAGACATTCCTGTGGAGAGCAATTTGTGATATTCTCCCCACTACTACCAATTTGATTTTAAAGAGGGTGGAAGTGAGCCCTACATGCCAAATGTGTAGTTTGGCTCATGAATTGAAGATGTTATGCATGTTCTAGTATTTTGTGAATATTCTAGACTTGTTTGGAATGTTACAGAATTACCAATCACAAATATTGTTACCAACTCCTTTCCAACATGGTTTATGGGTGTATTGGCAGTCTTGACGGAGGAGCAATGTGGACTGATGATCGCCGTGTTGTACCATCTGTGGGGAAGCCGAAATTCGGTCGTGTGGAAGGGGGCTCTCCCACGTCCAATCGATGTTTGGAGGAGGGCTGCCACCGACATGCACTCTTTCCAGAAGGTACATCACCGCCCCGCACGGCCCACGCCAGCAGCAGCAACAACGATCGAGGACCACGGCGGCTCGCGGTGCTACGTCAACGCAGGTTTCCGGCAGGACACCGGGGAGGCCACGTACGACATTGTGTTACTCTCTTCAGGAGGCTCGTTCATGTCAGGCAGGTTACCCGCCTGTTTCTCACCACTTATGGCGGAAGCCCTAGCTAATTGTAAGGAGGCGTTATCTTGGCTTATGGAAAAGAATGTCATAACGGTGAGCATTCTCACAGATTGCTCGGTTCTACGAAGTGTTTTACACCAGAAAACAACATCTATCCTGTCCTATGTTGGGATCGCGGTGGATCAATGCAGGACTTCCATGTTATTATTTAATTGTTGCTCATCAAGTTACGTTTCTAGGCAAGTTAATTTACATGCTCATACTCTAACTTCGTTAGCTTTTACTCAGAATCTGTATTGGGAGTGTATCCCTCAGGACTCTATTGCTACTTTGATTCATTAATACAATCTTTTGATTGGCTTTTAAAAAAAAAAAAATACCGTTAGTACATTATTCCATGCAAATAAGAAATTCAAAATTACATGAACTCAAATTTAGAAAGTCTAAAATAATAATAGTAATCTAACCATACGGCAGTATTAAAAAATCTAAACCTTAATTATAATAAGATACATTTTCCATCTTGTATGTCATGTTTACTATTTATTAGTTAAACAAATTCTAGTTTCTTTGCTTATTTTCTTTAGTACTTTTTTTTGCATTTAATATAGAGTAATATTTTTATTGTAATTTCTAAATATATAAATTTTATATATTAATATTAAACTTAATATTATGAAAAGTTGAATTAAAAATAACTTAGTCAAGTCTCGTTAACTGAATAAGATAATAAAATGAGACAGATCGAGTAATATATTAATAGTAAGGACTATTATATTATTAATCTCCCAATTTTAACTAAAATAGGACTGAATTATTATTAATATTATAATTATTACCCTAATCCTAATCTAAATAGGATAATAAACATATGAATAAATAAGTGAATCTCTACATGACCGTACCGTATTTCCATGCTAAGCTAGAAGGAAAGGTTGAACTAACCCAACATATATATACAGCAGGAGAATGGCGACAACGATAACAAATATGATAGGGATCCCCTTACGAAATCCAAGCATAGGAAAATTGTACATTCACCACATTATTAGATCTATGGAGCCATCCCCATCTACTTTGGGCGATTTTTCGCTGGAATTTCAATTCGATCCCCGCTCCGACATGAGTTCATCGGCGAACGCTTTATCGTTCAGCTCCGGCATACTCCCCGCCGTGTACTATCGAGCCGATGTGGAAATTGCCGATCAGATAGCGACGTTTGCTTTTAACCATGTGAGTAGCAGAGGCTGGCGTTATGGACTGTCCATGTCGGTGACCATGGAAACGATTCATCATGTGATTGATGAACGGAGAGATGATGATTTGTTAGATAGTAGCGAGGATTTGAGTGATGATTATGAAGAGGTGGGTGATCTTTTGTTGGATGAGGATGAGATGATGATTGAAGAAGAAGGCTCTGAGGAAGTGATGAATGGGAAGAATTACGGGGACACCGCCTTAGGTAGTACGTTGAGGAGTGAAGAAGTTGGTGGGCATGAAGAGGAGGGCGAGTGTTGTTGCATATGCTTGGAAGGGTTTAGAAGAGGGAGAGGGGTGGTGATCGCTTCATTGTCTCCCTGTTCGCATAGGTTTCACTATACTTGCATTGCTCGATGGCTGGACAACAAACCAACATGTCCTATTTGCCGTAGAAGATTTATCGGCATGTGTATTTCATAAATGCAAATATCTACATACATATTTGAAAACAAAAAAAAACAAAACAAAAAAAACAAAACAAAAAAAAAAACAAAACAAAACAAAAAAACAAAAACAAAAAAAAAAACAAAAACAAAAAACAAAAAACAAAAAACAAAAACAAAAAACAAAAAACAAAAAACAAAACAAAACAAAAAAAATAACCCCACATAGGGATGTAAATCATGGTGGCTCAATGACTCAACAAACATGGTCAAATAGTGCCGAGATTTGAATCTTGGTGTTTTTCCCAAATACTAACTACAAAAATTGTTAGAGTTGTTTGGTTCAGTGTTATATTTGTTTGAATATAAAATATTCTCATGGTTCAAGTTATGTAATTTTTTTCAAGGAATATAAGATTTTTAGCTATAAAAGATTCTCATGATTCAAGTTATGTAATTTTTTTCAAGGAATATAAGATTTTTAACTATTTAAAGGGAATGTGAGATACTCTTTCATTTCTTAGGTATTCTCATAGTTATTACTAATTTTGCCATTTTAATCCCATTGTTTTTTCTATGATGTTTTTTAAGTTCAAACTCTTAATTAAATAATTTTAAATCACTTCTATATTTTATCATTATCATGCCTTATTTATGTATTTTGATTTTTAAATTTATTGCAATACATAAAAATAGATTAACGGTATTAAAGTAAAATAACTACATGTTTACATTACATGTCTTAGATTTAAACCAAACACAAAAAGGTAATCTAACATCCTGTGAATCAAACGCTCTCTTGAGATTTACCAAAATTTTATAAAAATTTTAAAGATCGTTACTGTAATATTTATAAAGTTCTAAAAGTGCATTTTCTACAAAGATATCAGTAAACAACTAATATTTATGCAATGAAAAAAAATGATACATTTCTTCATTTCTTGTGTTCAATTTCATGTTTCACGTTTTCATGATATCTAGCTATTTGTTTTGAATCTAGGATGGCTACTTGGCTAGCAATTTCTTTTAATAGAAACATCATATATATTGATCAAGAATTAGAAAGCAAAGCACTATAATACTACTACTACATCAAATGCATTTTCTAACCCCCCCCCCCCCCCCCCCCCCCCAGACCAAAAAAAAAAAAAAAAAGAATAATGAAATGCAATAGCGCAACCTCTCCCTATAACTATGTTACATAATAATCAAGATGTTTACAACACTAGAGTGTACAATACAAAATTCAAGAAACGTAACTGAGAACTCCTAAACGCTACTGCGCACTCGACAAAAACCAAAAACATGAAGAGTGAAGGCGAAATGGTAGATAGGGCTCTTTCACAGGAGAACATTGAAACAATGGTGCATAAAAATACATTGTGAAAATCTATATGCGGTGATACAGAGGATATACAAATGGTAAGACGCAAATCCTTCACATGGGATGATGAAACTCCATGTTTAGTCACTGCTCAGTTCCAAGGAGGAGATGACGGTTTGTACATGAAATCATGAGATGCTGACCCATAGTTTAGGTCGAGGCTGTGTAACTGCTCCATCAGCTGAGAACGTCGTTCTTTGAAGAAGTCCAAGCGTGTAGTCAGTTCCACCAAGGTGGAAGATGCAACAGAAGGATGTCGGGGATAATCCAAACCCTGCTAAACAATGAATCTTTGGAGTTAGTTGGTACTAAAGAATCACAAAACCCTTAATTTCTTTCGGCTAAATGATTGTATTTTATTTCAATTATCACCTCTGTAACCCTTGATGTAGAAGGCACAGACACAGAATCAACACCACCAACCTCATCCATGGATAAACCAGCAGATGCCTCAGTACTCTTAGAATCACTCAAGGTTGTTGTCTCCAAAGAATGTTTCCGACCAGGCTGCCTGCTAGTGCTGCCAGATGTCAGAACTTGTCCCTTAATGTTCCTCAGCTCAGAACCAAAGACTTCCTGCTTCATATCTCACAAAGGTTAGGATATCAAGTAGTATACCGAAAAATCACAAGGATAACTTAA
Source organism: Ipomoea nil (assembly GCF_001879475.1). NCBI lineage: Eukaryota > Viridiplantae > Streptophyta > Magnoliopsida > Solanales > Convolvulaceae > Ipomoea > Ipomoea nil. The sequence continues at coordinate 291,317 of NW_017618831.1, read as the reverse complement.
AATTGAAAATTTAAAATTTTTCATATTGACAGAGATAAATAGATGATATACGGGATATTAATGCTGGTGGAGAGATAATAATTTGTGAATATATTATCTACGGTTAATGAAAACATTCTGCAGATTCAAGGAATAACTACAGCCTGACAACTGAAAAAGGAACAACTATTTAGCTTCTTTTTCGCATGTTCTTATTTTGCTTTCTATACAAGGGAAAAAAAAAAAAAAAAAAAAAAAAAAAAAAAAGATAACAGCCAAGCTACATAAATCTAGGCCAAGCCACAACTACACGGCCATCTAATAACAAGGATTGAACTCATGTTCCTTATTTCAAACCTCTCTTTTAGTTGTAAATATCAATGAACTTACAATAAATTCAAAAAGCATTTAAATTATTATTATTTAAAAAAAAAAAAAAAAAAACCACTAACATTTAACCAAAAATTTCCTGTCTTAATATCCAGGACTGAATTCATGTTCCTTATTTTAAACCTGTCTCTTTTAGTTGCAATATCAATGAACTTACAACAAATTCAAAAAGCATTTATTTTTATTATTATAAAAAAAATTTAAAAAATAAATAAATAACATTCAACAAAAAGTTTCCTGTCTTTCCTTCATCTTAGGGGTAAAAAATGGGGGGACTTCACAAGTCTAAATGCTCAAAAAACAAACAAAAAATTGAGGAAGCTGTTCCCCTCTTTAAATTAATAGGGAAAATACTACCCCTAAGGTATTATATTAACATGACAGGAAAAACATAATAACATATTATGTCTGCAAAACCCCATATTCTTATAATTGAGTATAATAATTCAGACTTGGATTATTATTTACTGATCACCAGTTAAATAGGATCTCAATCTCGCAATATAGCAATTCAAACCAGAAGATCATAAGATGGAGAGGAACTCAACAGTATGTAAAATTATGCATACACTGGCAGTATATACACTCACCTCTGTTCTCTGTTTCCTTTCATGATTACAGAAAGCGAGGGTTGTGTCAAAATCTTGCTGAAAATATTTCCTGCAGAGATGAGGAGGATAATGCAGACAAAATTAAAAAAATTATTGAAGCCATTGGTCCAGAAAACATACATACATACATACATTCAGAGTATGACCACAGAACATTGATTTTACCATGAGATGTTGACTAGACTAAGGGTTTAAGGTTTTATTTTCATTTTTGGAAATTTTTATGTATCCAGCGTACTAATGAACCTGCCCCTAGACCCTGATTACCATTCATCTTTGGATTTTACTATGAAATGTTGACAGCGGGCTTTTATTACAATGTTTGAAAGTGGTATCCAACAAGTATTTCAACTTACAGTTGAGGATTATTGTTTGGGCCATGTTGATAACGATCACAAGCATCAGGTAGAGAGCCAAAATGATGTTGGCGCTGCTGATTAAGTTGATGGTGCAATTCAGCAACTTTCTGCTTCAATCTAGCCACATCAGCTTCAGCAAGTGCTATCTCCTCAAGCTCTGCCCTAGTCTTCAAAATAGAAAAAGTGCCTTTAGGACATGCAAAAAATCATTGGTAATTTAAAACTTAGTAGGATACATTAGAATCACTATGAAGTACGAACCTTAGAATCCATACCACGAGAACCTGATAACTGCCCAGAAGACATGCTCAAACCAACTTCCAATGCAGCCCTCAAGTCCCTCTCAGCTTGTAACTGTTCTTGTAATCTTGCAACCTATTATAACAGTCAAATTTGATAATGATAGTCCAAATATGATTTGGAATTGAGACCAAAAAATTAGAGTATAATAAACTGCACTTTTGGCATTTTTGGAGCCAAGAATATGGACGGAAAGAAGAAGGGAATAAGATATATTTCCAAGATCCAACCATAATGTAGAGTTTTCAAACTTAGTAGTTGCATGTTTAAAGTTCTCCAGTAATTATTTTAACTATATTTAAACCATCTTCAACATCATTAACTGAACTAAATTCATAGATCATTACAAAATTTAACACTAACTTTTCTTGATATAGCAAAAGTACCCATTTACAGGTGGCAACATATCAGATTCATGTGAAGTCTCATTGTTAATCTCAAAAGAACACTGAGCACATGATGCAAAAAAAAAAAAAAAAAAAAAAAAAAAAAAAAAAAAAAAAGTGCTGAATAGAAGCATTTCAAAATAAAAAAAGAAACATACATCTTGTTCCAGTGCCAAACGTCTCTCATGCAATGCTTGTTTCCTTCTTTCAAGGCTAGCCTGCAAAATTGCATTCCCTCTTGCCTAGAGAAGATGCAAGTCCAATTTGGTTAGAAATATAACTTAATACCCAGAAAGTTTGCTTTAGAAAACTACTTGACCACAAGCTCACTTACCACCAAATAAAATTTAAAAGAAGCAATTAAAATAAAATTAAAAACAAAAAAAAAAAAAAAAAACAAAACAACAACAACAACAACAAAACAAAATGAGCTCATATGTTACCTCTTTTGCAATTCTATGACGCAAATCATTTTTTGTAATCTCTAGTCTCTGTATAGCAAGCCTATTAAAAATGTCAAATGCCAATTAGACACAGTATTGAATGAAATGAACAGGACAAAGAATTAGCAAAACAAAGGTTTTATCTTACATTCGATGTGGATGGAGAAAAGGGCACAACATTGTTCTGAGTAGACTTTATGTTTTATGGTTTAAATAAAAATGAATACTTCATAAATTGTTTTTAAATGCCAACAGATGCTAGGTATAGAAAGGAGCACCGACATGCAAATATTATTTCATTTCATAAGATTATAAGAACAAATTCCACTATGGGAGAATTTAAATCATTCACCACTAGGATGTATGAAATGAAATATCTCTGACACTCATATGTGATCGAAGGAAATTGTGCAGAAATATGACCTTCAGAGTAATAGGATAAGTGAAGCAATAGAAAATAGTCTCATTTAGAAAGATGTTTTAATAAAGGGAAATATTTTTAAGAGAGATGGAGCATACTCTTCCTCTCCAGAAGAATCAACAGACTCCATTGATGGAGTCTTTCTGGCCTGCAAAGTAGAGAAATCACAGCATCAGATACACCATTCATTTTCCATCAAAAAGATATTGCAGTGGAAGAAAAATCTTTGACATAATAATGCAATGGTTTTTACTTTTTATAAGAATATTTAGCTTTCCTGAGAGAAATAAATGCAGTCTAACCCACATAATCATGAAGTGAGTGATACTGAAAATTTCACTCACTAGTGCTGGGATTACTTACAGGTGCAATTAAATTAAAAATATTATATTACTTGGCAAAGCGGAACTGGAATCATATTTTGGTGCACAAGTACTTAATGGAAACAATAATTAGTGCAAAACTAGGCCTAACAGGGAGAAAAGAATATAACAGTAAATATTACACCTTCCATAAGTGTTAACAAGTAAGAATGAAGTAGAACAGACAAAAATGAAAAGGAAAGGAGTGATGAATAATTCTCTCAACTACCATAAAAAATGAGAAGTAAAGACCATAAAAAGAAGGAACTGAATTGAAGCCACATCTTTTGAAGCATAAAAATGATATAGAGGCTTTTGGTAACAAAGATATCATGGGGACCAACACTCACATTGTTTCTACCCCAGAATGCTGATCTTTTGGCACTGAGATTGGATGAAGTTAATTTACTGGAAGATTTCTCCGCAGACGAATCCTTCCCAGAAGAAGAGTGAGGCAGCCCTTGATCCATAGATGAAAGTATTTCACCCATAGACCGCTGTGATCCATTATTTGGTAATTCGGATGCAGTAGCAATCTCATTTTCAGATGTCTTTTTATGCCGGTCCAGCTGTTCACTAAATAAAACATTAGACTCTGCAACAGGCTGAGAGTCTTCAGTTGGCTTAAACTCCATACCAACCACTTTATTGTTCCTTGGAGAATCAAAATCAGAATCATCACCTCCAAAACCCTGCGTTTAATAAACAAATGCACCTCCTTAATAAATAGCTAAAACTCAACAGAAACATAATAAGATACAACCAAGTATCATGAATGATGATGCTTTCAAAGACATAAAATTCTTAGACTTGGACGTTCACAAGCAGATGATATAAAATTGATGGAAGCTACCAATCTTTGTTTTTCAGAATGCTACAATCAAATCATGTGACCATTTAAGCAAAAAGACATTTGCTTCTCAAAGAATACGTTTATAGTTGGTGTTAAAATACTCCCCTAATTTGAGATTAGAAAGGCACACTCAACCTCTGATGGCAGTTGTCTATGTTTTTTCAAACTGTACAATATGCAATCTGATAGGCAAACAAAACTCAGGCAGTGTAGTATACAGACCATGACAGGATACCTTCAAAATTAAGCACTTACCCCTTGGTGGATTCATTCAAAGAACAATGCCCTCAATGCAAAGACTCTTACAAAAGCAAAACATTGTTGGTAGAAGTGTTGCTGTCTATGTGAACTAAAATCTATCATTAGCAGAGTTGAGATATTCATATCATCCTTCACTAGCATACAAGTTGATTTGATTTTGCCAGATGTAGTTTCAGTCATATACATTACCGAATATACATGAAATTGTATGTATGAACTAAAACTTGAGCCAGATATCTAACATCATCTAACTACTAGCACAATAAGCAATAATGAATAGAAAGCCCATGTTTGCAATACAGAAATTTGTTTATTAACAGAGCCAAAAGGAAGAGTTCTTTAGGTAATTGAAGGAGGAAGAGAGAGGAAAACAACCTTATAGTCATATAGATCACTGGCAGCAGAACTGCTGTTTTCACTTAACTTTCCACTAAGTACACGATCATGATCATCATCTGATTCTTGCCCAACCTCATTTTCAGCATCATGATAACCATTGTCTTTCACCTCCAAATTTTCATCATCACTTGAATCTTCACTGCCACTGTTTCCAATCCGAGAATCCGCTGAAATAGAGCACCTATGCAGATTATCATCCTGAAAGAGCACAGAAAAAATAAAAATAATAATAAGTAACATATGATAGTAAATACAGCAAAGGAGGCAATACACCTTAATCACTTTAGCTAAATTCATAATAATAAATATATGTTAAAATAAGTCATGACTTCACTAATTATTTTCTTAATCTTGGGAAAGTGAGTGATGGTAACCGTTAAGCAGAGTTGCAATAAATAAATAATAAAAATAATCCATACCAATGCTCAGTCATATTTATAACACACTAGACAAAGATGCAAGAACAATGCCCTAAGACAATGGGACATAAAAGAAGAAGGTGCATCACAATCCTAGACAACCAAGAAACCACTGATTGGATTAACAGTTAAGTGATACAAAAGTTAAAGGTGACAAGTTACTGAACAAAATAATTGAAATACTAAATGGACAATTAACAGAGTAAAAGAGAATATCTAAACAGGGTTATATGATAAATATTGTTGGTCATAACTTTTCTAGATCAGTTTATTAGGCATTTAGAGTTTATATGGAAGAAGTCTTTACAAAGTAAAAGAGCAGCTAATTAACCTTAGCACAAGGGGAAACATTGGTAGGAAATATTGGTGTTCACAGTTGAACATGCAAGGTTGAAAGGCCCAGGGTGAATAATAATATCTTATCTTATAAAAAATTATTTTTAAAAGATATCTGAATAAATAATATAAAAATAATGCATCCTAAGATACTCAATCAGAAACCAGCAAAATTTTCCGTTAAATTTTGACTTGTGCAGCAATAAGGGAAAGAAAAACATCCAAGTAGAGAGAGGGGGATGAGGGGAAGTCCCAAAGAGGAAGAAATAAGTATAAAGTAGCTGAATAGCTATCACACCAGCAGAATCAATAAAATCTCTAAATCTACAAGAAGATAGTATTTGCAAAAAAGTTATGGTCTAAGAGGAGCTTACATCAAAAATATTCTCATACTCCTCCAAAAGTGTTGTAATGATAGCTTGGGCATTATTAGCTGCATTAGCAGCAGCAAGAAGCTGTGCCGAGTTATCACCATTAGTATCAAATTCATCCTCCAGTTCACATTCACCAGCTAAGAGAGGCCGCAAAAGCAGTGGTGCCATACAAGCAGCAACAGCAGATGGACTCATCCTATTTTCAGAAGCATGTGAAGAAATTGTGTGCATCATCTTCACAATTCTACAAAGGAGAATGAATAGGTTAGCTTGTAACAGGAACCAAGTGTCCCTTTCATCTTCTTGGCTCTATTGAATTTTCAACTACACTACGCTAGAAAGAAAAATATCTTATTCCTATTCAAAAGTACACTAACATCGATCAGCTAAAACATCCATAATAATATCACAATGGGAAAAACATATTTAATAGTTTGCACCGATATCAGAGAGTCACATCATATAGTTTAGATAACCTGCCCAAGAGGTTCCTGGGTTATTTTGCATCAAATCAAAAGCAACCCATGAACCCCTCCCTAAAAACATGGATTTGTCAAGAATATTTCAAATGCACACTGCACCCAGAAAGACAATACCTCTGTAATAAGCGCCGGTTTGGTTCAGGAAATGTCTCAACTATAGCAGAGCGCATAGCATTTACCCGAGCTTCCTTCCTATCAATTTCTTTTTTAAAATTCAGGGAAACAAAATATAGTTTTAGATAAGAATGAAATATTCATAAAATCATTTACTTATAATTGTGAATTTCATAGAAAATGGAAAGAGTCAAATCCAGGCTTCCAAGTTTCAGCAAACCAAAATACACAGGCAAGTAGATTATATCTGAAAACAAATACTATTTGAAAACAAGTATGTATTCTGTCATAAAACAAATAGTCAAATACTCTTACAATTTTAAATATATTATCAATGCAGTGATAATATTCTGTATATCTAAAGCTTGAGTATTTGATCCTTGAATATACAAATCTTTCATATTATTGAAGTTGTCGAGAACAATGGCGAAACAAAAAACAAAAACAAAAGCTGGTGCGCTAGCGCCCAGTGGGCGCGTTGAGTTGGCGAACACCCTCATTTATTGTTTTTTTTTTTTTTTGCTTTTTCTTTTCTCTTTTTCTTTCCCCCCCCCCCCCCCCCCCATCATCTCTCCTACTTGGCTCCTAAAAACTTGTGAAAAAACCATACTAATGAGGATGCTCTTAGTTCTCATATGTTCGCTATTGCAGCTCTCGCCTTTTGTGTAGTGTGCCTCAAGCATGCACTATTCACTACTTGTCCCTATAGGATGACATTTAGCCCATGACTTACGTTTAATACTTTCAACAGAATACAATAAACAGTGTGCAAAGTTCTAAGTAGCCTCATTAAACGCTTCTGGGACATGTCTGGACATCTGGTGTCACCCCTTTGCTCCATGTCTTGTAAATAAGGATTGAATCCCCAATGTTGCATGCTTAATCCTGGTCTTGCAAACATGTTTATGTTTTTATCTAAAAAACATAAGCATATTATGGCTTTTACTATAAGCATGCGTGTCAAAGAGTCCCTAAACTATTTAGATTGGATGTTAGCTAGTAATATTTTTATATTGTTACTTTTTACTATATTATTCATTAGTCTTTGTAATAGTTTAGTCTTCTGTGGCTTTCCTATTAGATAGGACTTATTTCCGTAGAACTATTCCTCTATTTGTATTGTAGTTCCTGTTCTATTGGATTTTGAATCGATAAGCTGTTATCTCATCTGGTATCAGTTAGACCGGGTTTGGGTTTCTCTCTCCACCACCACCACCGATTCTTTTTCGCTTTCGTTTCTCTCCCTCGGCGTCCGCCATGTCTGCCTCCTCTGAGCGCACGACGTCCGTTGATGGCACTCCATCTTCGTCCCCAGCCCAAAACCCCCTAAACAGCGCCCACCATTTCGTTTCAATGAAACTCACTTACCGTAACTTTTTGTTTTGGCGCACTCAACTTGTGCCTTTTTTGAACGGTCAAGAACTCATGGGATACATCACCGGTGATTTCCCGTGCCCTCCGTCGTTGATCGATGCTTCCCCGGCGACTGGTCAGTCCACGACATCGACAACCACCATGGTCCCGAACCCAGCCTATAAGGCGTGGGTTAAGCAGGATCAAACTCTGCTATCTCTTCTCATCTCATCCCTCTTGGATGAGGTGATGCATCTCGCAGTCGGGCAGTCAACATCCAAAGCTGTTTGGGACTCCATCAACACTGCCCTTGGGAGCTCCACTCGTGCGAGATGCCTAGGATTACTCGGGCAATTCCACGCACTTCGGCAAGGTGGCAGTAGCACTGCCGAATACTTAGGACGTGCGCAGTTACTAGTCGAGGACCTTGCGCATGCTGGCCGGCCAATCAGTCTCGATGAGCAAAACATGTTTGTTCTGAGGGGGCTACGGCCGGAGTACCGATCCATGGCGTCGTCCTTAACCGCTGCCGGCACTCCAGTCACAATCCCGCAAATCGCGGACTACCTCCGGGCGCAGGAATTCTTGCTTGTGGAGGATTATCCAGCGGCGGCCGACCATAATTCCGCTGCTCCGGCTGCTTTTTATGCCGGGCGTGGCCGCAATTCCGGACGCAACTCAGGCGGGCAGAACGCAGGTCGCGGCAGTTCCGGCAATCCGGGTCGCGGCAGAGGAGGTGGAAGTGGCCGTGGGCGCAATGGTGGCCGCGGTCCACGATGCCAAATATGCCGAGCACAGGGGCATACAGCCCTGTATTGTTTCAAGCGTTATGCTCCACAGCCCGCGCCACAAGCCAATATGGCCGTTCCAGGTGATGAATCTGCCGCAGGTTCGAATGCCGCAGGCTGGTACCCGGATACGGGGGCCACGGCACATGCTACACCCGATGCGTCTATGCTATCGCAGTCGGATGAATATAATGGTGGGGATGTCCTGCGTGTTGGTAATGGCGCAGGTTTGACAATCTCACGAATTGGTCATGCCTCTATAGCATCTATGTCTAAAGTTTCGAAAACACTAAATCTGTCTAACGTCTTATGTGTTCCTCAGTTATCTGTCCCGTTAATGTCTGTTTATCGTTTAACAAATGATAATCCTGTTTATTTTGAATTTCACAAAGATTGTTTCATTGTGAAGGATTCACTCTCCCGGGCAGTTCTGCTTAAAGGTCCTACGGAAGGCGGCTTGTACAAGCTTCCTGTTCCTTCGTCTCATTATGCCTTCCTCACATCCCGCACCACTCCAGTCATTTGGCACCGCAGGTTGGGGCATCCTCATGCACATGTCCAAAATCAAGTTCTAAAGTCGTGCCCAGTTTTGCCTAATAATACAAAGTCAGCTGAATTATGTACATCGTGCCAACTCGGCAAATCCTCTAGATTCCCTATAAATAGAGTTACATCTTCTAGTGCAAATGTGTTAGATTTAATTTTTACGGACATATGGGGTCCGGCACATGTAACCTCTACTAGTGGATTTCGTTATTTTCTGCTCTTTGTAGACGATTACTCGCGTTTTACTTGGTTTTATCCCTTACGGGTAAAATCTGATATATATAACTGTTTCGAGTCGTTTCGAGTCACGGTAGAACGCCAATTTTCGCGTTCTATCAAGTGTGTTCAGTCTGATTTAGGCGGTGAATACCGCAAACTGCATCTTATCTTTGAAAAATTGGGCATTGTGCATCGTCAATCATGTGCGTACACGCACGAACAAAATGGCCGCGTTGAACGCAAAAATCGTCACATAGTTGAAACAGGTCTGTCGCTACTAGCCGAAGGCTCTGTTCCCCAAAAATATTGGGACTACGCCTTTGAAACAGCCACAACATTAATCAACTACTTACCCACTACTGTCCTAAACAATGAAAGTCCATACAGTCGTCTCTACAAAACTACACCACCATACACTTTCCTTCGCGTCTTCGGGTGTCGGTGTTTTCCTTATCTTAGGCCATACAATCGGCATAAGATGGATTATCGCTCGACACCCTGTGTCTTCCTAGGGTATCCCTCGTCCTTTAGGGGCTATAGATGCATGGATCCAACGAGTGGGAAAGTATATATCTGCCGTCATGTACGGTTTGACGAAACTGTGTTTCCTTTTGCAGACTTGATAGAACAAGACAACTCAGTATCTATGTTACCTGCCCTGCCTTGGGCATCTAGCCCGGTGGTAACTCAAGTGGAGTCCATTGCTGTTGTTGATCCGGTTATACAGCGTTCTCCGAGTCCCACACCATTGGCTCAAGAACCCGCGCCTTTAACTATTGAAGGCCCGGTTCGGGCCGCTACTCGACGGAAGCGGGTCACACGAACTGAGTCTCGGGATCGAGGCCATGTCATGAGACTACGGCATATGACTCGTGGTACAGGTGAAGAGTTACAAGCATTAACTGTGACTACTGATCCCACTTGCTACTCTCAAGCAGTGGGCCATCCAGAGTGGCGTGACGCTATGGACCAAGAGTTCAATGCGTTGTTACACAATAACACATGGACTCTAGTGTCCCCTAAACCGGATATGAACATTATTGGTTGCAAGTGGGTCTTCCGCACCAAGCGGACTGCTGATGGTTCTATTGAACGTTACAAAGCTCGCCTGGTTGCGAAGGGGTTCAACCAGGTAGCGGGCGAAGACTTCTTTGATACTTTTAGCCCTGTCGTCAAGCCGACAACAGTCCGACTTCTATTTTCACTGGCTATCTCCCGTAATTGGACTTTAAGGCAACTTGATGTCCACAATGCCTTCCTAAACGGACATCTGGCCGAAACAGTGTATATGAAGCAACCTCCGGGGTATGAAGACCCGACTCATCCAGATCATGTTTGCCACTTACAGCGGTCGTTATATGGTCTTAAACAAGCCCCTCGGGCGTGGTTTAAAAGACTACATGATTATTTACTGTCCGCCGGGTTCTCATCTTCGAAAACAGATGTCTCGCTTTTCCACTACTCCGCTGCTGATTCCCGAGTATACCTTCTTGTATACGTCGATGACATTATTATGATGGGTAATGACCCCACGCTCATTACCGCTTTACTACAGCGTCTGTCCACAACTTTTAAGATACGGGACCTCGGCACCCCTGGTTTTTTCCTCGGCATTGAAACTATATGTACTCCCGACGGTCTCATGATGTCACAGCGCAGGTACATGCATGACATTCTAACTCGAGCGGGTATGTCGGATTGCAAGCCGTTGGCCACTCCAGCCGCAGTAACTCAGCCTGTATCCTCGACTGTCACTCCACATGAAAACTCGACACAGTACCGCCGTATAGTTGGAGCCCTACAGTATCTGACTATCACCAGGCCGGATCTCTCGTATGCTGTGAACCGGTTATGCCAGTTCATGCACTCACCGACTACGGATCACTGGGCCTTGGCAAAGAGGGTGTTGCGTTACATTAAGGGTACTCTGCACTATGGTCTTCTCATTAAGGTCTCAGATTCAGCGACGATTCACGCCTTCTCTGACTCGGATTGGGCAGGGTGTCCGCTTGATAGGAAAAGCACAGGTGGATATGCAGTGTTCTTAGGCCAAAATCTGATTTCATGGCTATCCAGGAAACAGCGTACAGTTGCACGATCCTCGACTGAAGCTGAGTACAAGGCCCTCGCAGATGTGGCTGCGGAGGTGACTTGGGTTGTTTCGTTGCTTAAGGAACTTGGCCTACACACTGGTGAGCCTCCGACTCTATGGTGCGATAATTTGGGGGCAACATATCTATGTGCGAATCCTGTCTTTCATGCCCGGACCAAACACGTCGAGATTGACTTTCACTTTGTGCGGGACAAGGTCGCGTCAGGAGACTTGTTAGTCAATTTCGTCTCTACTAAGGATCAGTTAGCCGATATTTTCACCAAACCACTGCCAGGTCCGCGGTTTTCAGCTCTTCGGGACAAGCTCAATGTGGTTGCTTACCACCCTTAAGCTTGAGGGGGTGTGTTAGCTAGTAATATTTTTATATTGTTACTTTTTACTATATTATTCATTAGTCTTTGTAATAGTTTAGTCTTCTGTGGCTTTCCTATTAGATAGGACTTATTTCCGTAGAACTATTCCTCTATTTGTATTGTAGTTCCTGTTCTATTGGATTTTGAATCGATAAGCTGTTATCTCATCTTGGAAAACATGGCCTCTGAAAAAGCAAGCAGAACTACTTATACAAGGTCTTGAAAAAATAGGAGGAAGGACAAAGTGGAAGCATATTGTGGTGGCTCAAGACAGAGAGAAACAAACATTCAGAACATTCCTTAAAATATTTCAAAGTCTAAAAGGTTAACTCACTGTATGCCTCCAACAAGGCAGTGCAGCAAGATGCAGGCACTGGAGATGATGGCAGCTCGCGAAGTACATGCTGCACAGGGGGTAGTTACAGTGAGCACTAATTTAACAAACACAATGAAAACAAATTATGCTAATGAGATTGAGGTAGCTATCATTACCTTCACACAGTCACCAATTACATGGGCATCCTCATCTGGACCAAATTCAGTCTTACCTACAAAGAAATGCTCGCATAATTTAGCTTTCAAGAATACCTTATTCTAGAATAAAACAAACACACCATAACAAAAGGTGGTACAGCACATATTTCTTTTGAAAATCATGGAACAAAATGACTAGCTCAACTTCAGAAGTAAAGCAAACGTTAGGACTTAGGAGGAGGTTTAGAGTTTGGACCTTGCTCATAAGCTTTTACTCTCTGCTCCACTTCCTCTACATCAGCAGATTGTCGCAATATCCCTTCAACTTTAATTCCTGTCAAGAAGGTTAAACAAAGAAATCAACAAGGGAACTACACATAGCAATTATGAGCTGGACAGTATTAGCAAAACAGATAGAGAAGTGAGACAAATGAAGGGGAACTAAAGCAAAAGAATATAGTCTAGAGTCAAAGTTAAATTAAGAAGTTGGCAGGCTTTGACTCATATCATTTCTGCTTCTCTTTCATTCTAATGGCAATGGAACTTTCGCCCAATTGCCCTATCTGCTTTCTACTATATAAATAATTTATAGGAAAGAAGTTAAATAATAAAAACTGCTATCTCTGAACTAAGAACAGGGGCAAAACAAAAAGAAAGGCACACAAATAAAAGAGAAGTATCTTTGGAAAGTGGTGCCATATGAACACAAGCAGAGAAATAGAATTGCTCTGGCATCAAGGAAATCCATGTGGGCATAGTGTTGGAGATAATTTTGTTTACAGAATGTTTTAGACTTTTAGGAGAAAATATGAATATGTGTGCACCTTTATACTCATTGTGTCATGTTGTGCTCACTTTTAGCTTTGGAAGAATTTGAATGCAGAATTCTTCTATTAAAGTAACTTTTATTGATAAAGAAGAGAATTTCATCCAAGAGGATAATTTGCAATGAAAACCATAACGTTTAATTTGGTACGAAAATGAGAATTACTTCAAATACTCATTTTTTCCTTTATTTTATTTAGTCACAGGAGAGAAGATTGTGAGTTTACCATGCTTCTCAAGAAATCTAAGTGCCTTTTCAAGAAAGGATGGACCACCATCTATATCTTCTAAGGCAAGCAAGATTGGCCGTCCAACAACCAAAGACTTCACGGGACGTTTATCCCTCCCTACATCAAGAAAGAACCCAGTAGGCCTTTATTAGAGAGGCAAATTTTGAAATTTAGTTTACTAAGGAAAAAATATAGGAAGTAAAAAAGGTTTAACTAATAATGATAAGAATGCACATACATTGATGGAAAGAACCTTCACTTGAATCACCGTTGTCATTCCGAAATATGCCATTCTGTCCCATCACAAGGGCAGCATTTGGTGCTTGTGCAAGAGCATGTTCAAGAGCAGTCTTCCACTCATACAAATCCTCTGATGTTTCAGCCTGCATAAAATCCTCAGAGCTTGGTAAAAGATAAATATTCTTAAACAGCATATATGTTAGTGCTTATGAGTATCTTTATTTAAGTATTTGGGTAACCAAAAGTGCACCTTAAGAGTAAATGCCCGACCATCACGTCCATCAGGAAAAAGTACAGTTAACAGTTTTTTATCTTCTCTAACAACCACACTGCAAAACAAAGTACAGGAACTAAGGACTGGAAAGAAAAGCAAAATATAAATGCTGCACCAGAACAATAATAATTACCTTCCAGAATTATTTAAGTCTATGCCTCCCAAAGTCAGATTAACTTCACCACCTCGTTGTGGAAGAGTACTCTACACAATAAAGCAAAAGCATAAGAACGAGTTTTAAATAATACTCCATATTAGTTTGTCTTGATTCTTGTGAAGAAAATGTACAGAACACATGAGAATATACATGCTATAGCAGCTGTTTTCTTTCTTTGTCGGTCCATGCAGTTGAATAACATTAATCTTCTATTTGTAAGTAAATAATCAGTATAGAATTAAATAATCATCTAAAGCATTACATTCATATCATATAAACTACAAAGTTAACTGCAAAAATTTATTAAGCTATAGGATGTTAATGTACAAATAAAAAATGTCTATGAAGATAGTTCAAACTTGAGAATGATTCCCTTAAAACTAGGAGGTACAATAAAATGGACATGTTTACTGAAATAATAAACCTCCAAATCAATAGAACCAAGAAAAATACTAACAGGATCATTCTTGAGGAAAACTAAAGATGTGCGTGTGAGAATGAACCAACGCTTTTTCCATGACTTCCAACCTAGTCCTGCAAATGTAACATGTTTTTTGAGGGACAGATGGCTGATGAAAATAGAGCTGCAATGACTTTAACAAAGGATGACAGTCCAATTATGCAATTTGATTTGATAGGATTTCATCAAGGAATTTGAAACTTATCCAGATTAATTCGTAGCTATTTGTGTCTACTGTTTCAGTATTTTGTTAATGGGATTATTTAGTCATTATACTGAAAGGCATTCTTCTTTTCATAAGTAACATAATTAAAAAGAAAATGAACTGAGTGGATACTAAGATTTCTGTTTGCATAGATCCAATAGCATTAGAATATTAGCAAATATTCAAGTTTTACTAACCTTTTGAAGAGATGAATAGTGGCCCACTCTTGAAAACCTGTAAATCACCAAATCAATATAAAAACCAAAAATGCAAACATTAAAGCAACAAGAGAAGAACCATAAACAAGTCGCGTCATTTCTGTTTGCACAGTTGTCTAACCTTTATCTTTACTCCAGCGATACTTGTATATAATACATTCTTACAGCACAAAGACAAGAGATCTAAAAGCATTCTACAGTACTAAAATGAGAAGTAAAAAAAGACTGATAAAACATTTAAAGATGAAGAAGCAATATTACATAGACTCTTTCTTTTTTCGTATTCCTGTGGCTCCACAGAAAAAGACTGTATTACAACGTCATTTCATAAATTTCATGCAAAACAAAAAAAAATGAGCACTGTGCACCAAAATCAAAATCAATTTGTTTATATATAACTACATGGGCATATACCCACATTGTTTAAGAATAAACAACAGAGTGTGTATGAGTCATCTTTCATCACATGGAGCTGAAATGAAAAGATTTTGGCAGTTCAATTAACTTGTCTTCCCTTATTTCTCAACATAATCCTGATGAACTTAAAGCAAATTTGTGAGTGTGTTTCAGTATAGCAAGACAATCAGCAGTTCAATTTGCATCATCTCCAATATTTGAACTGACGTATACATTTCCATAGTAAAAAACTATCAATTAGAGCATTTCTCTTAACAAATTAGAGCTTTGGGAGGGGCAAACAAATTACGGAGTGCAATTATCCCTCTCCTACTCCTAACGGACGGTGGTAAAAGCAAGTCCAAAACAAGTCCAAATGTTTCCAGCACAATTTCGAACTTATTTGACTAAAAACGACTTCCCCATTGACACAAATTTCCACTTCCAACAAGCAAAACACAATCAATCGAGCGAGCTAGCAGGGAAATTTTCTGTTAACAGCGCAAAAACAAAGGAACGGGACATCGAAGAGCGAGATATCGCTGATTCCATACCGTATTAGAGGTTCCGACCCGAGGTCGCTCAAATGCAGCGAGCGAGGCCGACATTTCCATGAATCAATCGAAGGTGAAGGTCATGGCAGCTGGGAGATCACAGAGCTAAGCTCAGGCGGAGATCTAAAGGAGATGCGTAGGGTTTGACGAAGAACAGATTGGAGGAGGAGATGCAGCAGCAGCAACCAAACCAACAGAGCTTTATTTTCTGAGTCTGTCTTTTTGTTCGCTTGTGATAGAGAGAGAGAGAGGAAGAAACCCCGATAGAGAGAGAGAGAAATCGTGGGGGCAGATTAGGTGGAGTTTTAATGGTTACGTAGTGATACGGTAACTTTTTATTTAATTCCGAAATGGCAAAACGTAGTATTCTACTAAACTGTCAAGTTCAACTGCTGATCTACTTGACCATAATTGTTCCCAGTTTGGGTGTGTTAGATCACAATTCATTTTAACCTTTTTAATCAATCTGTTCACCAAACTTCGCCTTTCAAAAATATGATGAATCAATGATCAGCAACCACAATGAACTGAAAACTGTATTTATTTACTATTTTTTTTTATCTAGGTGGAGATCTGAAGCCACTATTTAAAAATGTGTTTTAGTTAAATCCAAAGCGCATTATAAATATATTATGTAATGCACTCAATTGATAGGGTATTGGCAATAATTGAACTCATAAATTTATGGTATAAGAGGGTGTGCAATAGATAAACTCCGCCTTTAAATCAACATATGTTACCCATAGTTGATTGACTCAAACCAATAAGACTAATAGGTCACTCCTACTAAAAAGTCGAACTTTTAACATTATGGTGGCAAATTATTGTGTGGACCAAAACGACGTTGTTGAATTTTATGAGTTAGAATAATGTATATGATGTGTTAGAACTTAGAATAATGTATATTATGTGTTATAATAACGAAACTTCTGAGGTACATTATGCTTTAGAATAATGTACATTATTACGCGAAACGACGTTGATAGGGATTATTCCCCGTACTTCTCGTAAATGCGTTGACCGGTCCGACGAGTACGAGTTATGCTCTGCCTAAATCGGTCAACGCCAGGTCAGTTAGTTGACTTTCCCGGTCACGCGAGATCACCGAGCTCCCTCGAGGGATGTACCGTCCTAAGCATAGCACCCGCTCCTCCCAACCTCTTTAGGTCGTTACCGCCCTGCTGCAGAAGACTGGTTGATCTTACGTTATTCAGGAATCTATCGCCACGTGGTCCCCTTCAATTACCGAATCCTGACCCGATGCATGGCTGCCATGCGGCCAACATGTCGAATGGCCGAAAGTTGTTCCCTAAACCCCTATAAATACCGCATTTAATGCGGCAAGAAAAAGACTTTTGGCTGTTTACCTACACGACAGTTGTATAGCTCGAGAACATCTGACCCACTGTCACATTTACCGGGCTTTACCAATAAGGCATATATGTGTGACAAAGGCGACCCGTCCGGTTAGCCGACCATTGTAACTCACCTTTATACGCATGAGTTATAATACTATCATATTGCAACCGTATTTTACTTTATCAGACGTATATTATTAGTAAGTCGTTTAATTTTGTGAGTTAGAATAATATACATTATGTTCATAAAAACTACTTATCATAAATAACATTTACTTCTTATATTATACTACAAAAAAACATGTTCCCACAAACAAACAAGCTCTTACTTGTTTACATAAACTATTTTTTACAAAGCTCAAATCATATGAATATCAGAATATGCTAACCTCCATGTAATTCTCTCATTTTTTTTAACCTCTACACCTGTACATGTACAAACGCCTTAAATATAAAGTGGGTTCAACTTTGTTTAACCCAAAAGGTTCATAATTGTAGTGTTCAGATTAATTGTTTTCATTCAATTCAGTTGTACGTATCCTAACTCCTAAGTAAGGCTAGGCACACAAATTTATACTCACAATTACACAAAGACATCATTTGATAAATTATTGATACAAAATCATTTTCACAAGCTTAGTTCACTGGTTTAATATGCAACTACTCAATCCACATAAAATTTCAAGTGCAAATTAAATAACTTCATTTTCCTTTCGTGTTCATTCATTCTCCTTTTTTACAACGAAATGGGGTCAGTTCGTAAATAAAAGTTTTGAATTATCTCTAACAAGTTAAAAGTTGCAGTATGGTATTATTTTTTTTTTTAGTCGTTTAACTATGGATAATCTATGTTAATTTATCTTATTGTGGTCATTTGTCTACTAGAATTACAAGACATGTTTCATTTATATTGCACATATGGGTAGCGGCTATGAATTTTCCTGTAAACCAAAATTCGTAATATGGTAACACGGTACATTATGAAAATTTTCAAAAAACTAAAATACATACATTTTTGTTGGCCAACGAAAAATTCCATAGTCATTATCTCGGGGTGGGCATTGAATACTACGTTCCTATGTAATTGTCTTCAAATCACATAAAACTAATGTTGATAAAAATTCAACTCGTAATATTTCCATCCACTTAATAATTTATTTTGGGGCAAATACATACATTTTACTTAATATAGAATTCAAGCATGTGCGGGTATACTACATGTATGGTAAGTTATTGTTAGCTTGATTACCTACTTTTGGCCGTGACTAGCTCCAGATGAGATGTAGAGATAGAAAGGAGATTGTGTAGATGCGTAATGAATGTGGGGTTGGTTAACGGCGGATGATTGAGTGTTTGATGGTCGGGTATCGGATATGGTCCCGACTCCCGACCACTCCACCACGTTGTACTGTATTTGTATACGACTACGTCCTAAACTCATACTACAATACAAGAGCAGGTGGTAGAAGCTCATGAAATTATTATTTCACTTTTAATTCATCAATTATGACGAGATTGTGATCGATGACATAACTGTGACTCTTTTAAATGGGAGGTCATTTTGAACTTCAGTGGGAAGTTGATTTTTTTTTATTTTAGTAGATTAAGAAAGTATGTAATTGACTCTTTGTGTTTCAGTAGGTTGATAAAGTATGTATGGACAGATACTACATCGTAACAGAGTAACAACAGAAATTTATAATGACCTTTTATCTATAGCGACTTTATTTTTTATTTTTTATTTTTTGTTTTCACTTTTAGTATATGATTTTTTCAAAGTTCAAATTAGGATCTAAAATATCATCCAAGATTTTTCAACCATAGATAATTTTGTCTACATTTGGTCTGATCATCAAATGTTTGAAAGAAACTTTAAGGATTTTAGCTTCTAATTTGTAACACAGTGTGAGAATCAAGTTTTCAGTAATTTAATTAGGAAAGTTATTTTTGTATAAATCGGTAAGAAATGATTTATCATTCCATTAATTTTTGTTATAAACGTTCCTAATTAATGAATTTGCTTTTCGAAAAAAGTGTCATCCAATTTAATACAGTGAAGTTTGACACATTTATGGAAGAAAGCTGTTACTTTGATGTGACAGAATTTAAAATAAATACTTTTTATAGAATATACATGAAAATCCCCTAAACCATTTTATTACAGATATATTTTAGAAAATACTGTAATGCATGTGCAATGCAAATTGTATACTGTATTTTGAAAATTGTTCTTTACCCTTTTGTATACATATGGCAAATTATAATGTATAACGATGCATAGCGTATGATATTGACCAAACTCGAATTTTAACAATGCCAAATTAATATATTTCAAATAGTAATTGGGCAAGTAAAAGGTCAACCTGTACATTTGACAATTAACACCATTTAAAGAGGGTAAGAGGAAGAAATAGTTGAGCATGAGAGCGACTCAAACAATTTCTTATAATTAAATTTTTTAAAAATATTATATGCCAAAATAATTTTTTTTTTACTAAAAATAAGATTTGTCATCGGCTTTACTTTTTGTTAAATAGCCAAACACAAAAAAAAAATATAATAAAAATAACTTTAGTTTTCAAAAAGATCCTAAGAAAAAAATTGCATGTCACATTTTATTTTATTTTTTTACAAAAAAGGTATTGAAATAAGGAATAAGGTTCAAATTGGCCACTGAACGTAATCTGAAAATGCAATTAGACCACTGAACGAAAAAAAAGTGCAATTAGGCCATTGAACACTCAAAAATGTGCAATTAGGCCACTGAACTCTCCAAACGTATGCAATTTTACCGGATAGCAGGTTACCATCAATTTTAGCAGGTTACCTGCTTACGTAGCAGCTTAGTCGGCATTTTTAATAATTTTTAAATAATTTTTAATAATTAATTTTAATAATAAATTTTATAAAAAATTGGAAAAAATTAAATAAAAAATAAAATAAAGTCATTTTTATTTTTTAAAAAATTTTTTTAATAAAAATTTATTATTAAAATTTATTAAAAATGCCAACTCAGCTGCCACGTAAGCAGATAACCTGCTAAAATTGAGGGTAACCTGCTATCAGGTGAAATTGCACATTTTTGGAGTGTTCAATGGCCTAATTGCACTTTTTTTCGTTCAGTGGCCTAATTGCACTTTCAAGTTACGTTCAGTGGCCAATTTGAACCTTATTGCCTTGAAATAAAAGTAAAAGATAATAATAATTGAACAAACTGTTAATGTTAAAAAAATAATAATTAATGGACGGAAATTGGAATAAAATCAGAAGGTCTCCGTCCAAGTTGCGATGGGACAAATGTCCAGCTCATTTTGACAACCGCACAACGTTATTTCCTTTATTTTTTTTCGTCAAATCGGGTCGTTTGGTTAAAGGGCAATTGGGGCTAGGAGTACTATAACCCACATTGCCATTTTTTAAAATTTAAAAATAAATAAATAAATACTAAAGTGCATCGAGTTTACTACATTTGGAGAAGTATATATAGAAATAATAATATTGTTTGTTTCTTATCACCCAACAAATAATAATTGTTTTCACAAGTTAGTGAAAAACTGAAAATAATGAACCTGCATCATTAATCTATTATTATGTATATGAGGGCAATAATGTGTACTAAACAATGTTTGTATTATTTAACATAATTATTTTTATTAATTCATGTTAAAATTTCGAGCAAGCCTAATCAAGTTAGTCAAACTGTTGACTTGATAGTTGATAATCACAACGTTTCAAGTTTGATTCCCAATGAGAAAATGCTTTATTGGTTTGAGTCATTAGCTATGAGCAAGTGAGCAATCGTCGTCTCCAGGCTCCCTGAAAAGTGGAGACATTAAAACAAACAAAAACAAAAAAATTATAAAAAAACGTCGGACCTTTTCGTCTCGAAGTTGCCGGAGACGAAGAGACCTTCGTCTCCAAGTAGTATGGAGACGAATGGACTCTTCGTTTTTGTCTCCGAGTTACCGAAGACGAAGAGATCGTCTCTTTATCTCCGACAGTCTGGAGACGAAGGTCTTGTTGTGTCTAGGCAGCTTGGAGACAAAGGTCTTGTCATCTCCAGGCTATCGATTTAAGAGCATCAACAAGTAAACATGTCATTTTTTTTTTTTGTTCAATAGTATGCTTCTGCATTGTTAAGGGATCCAATTGTAATTTTTTGAGTTGGTGGTCTAATTGTAATTTCATGTGTAATTCGAGACGTATTTGACCTTTTATTTTTTATTTTTTATTTTTTATTTTTTATTTTTTACGATAGTATGTATGTGTTAAATAAGCAAATAGGTATAAGTAATATGAAGTGATGATTGCAACATATTTAAGAACATCAACAATGGTAGTGGTAGTATGTAAGTGATGTTAATGGTGAGAGTATAAATGTGATAGTAAAAATATGTTAGTAATGGTGGCATGGCGGGTGGGTGGCTGGATGTGCAAGTACATACATAAATAAATGATAATGTAATAATAGATAAATAATATATATTGAATAGATACTAAGAGCATCCATAATAGTTGGGGATATTTTGTGGTTTTTATAAGTGTGATTAAGAAAGAGAATATGTGAGGAGAGAGAAAAAAGGAAAAAAAAATAGTAAAATTAATTTTGAAAAAAATTAGTGTCAGGCGTGCGCGCTCGCTGGGCGCCATTGTGATACCACATGAGGATGTCACAATGCTCCATTTCTTTGGGGTGGGTCCCACTTCTTTGCCATTATCCCCAATCTTTGCCGATGAACCTCTTGCCTGTCTCTCTTGCTTATCTCTATGATTAGTTGCTTTGTTTTTCTGACATTAACTCCAAAAAAAACTATAGGTGATGATGCTCTAACTTGTAACGTAGTTAATAGGACTCAAAAAGTTGTATAAAAGTTCTGAAATAATAACGCTAATTCTAATTAAAATTATGGGTATTTTTGCACTTGAAAAGTCATAAAACATGACATGAAGCTCTTCAACTTTATACTGCAAAGTGTAAAGGTTGTTAGCTAGTTTGATACCACTTATAGGAATTTCCTGGGAATCATGAAAGGAAGGTAAAAAGAAATACCCATTCACAGACATTGTTCATATCCTCTATCATGCAATAGTTCTTAGCCAACCAAAAGGCAACAATTAATGTAACTGGTATTCATAAATTAAATTATATTGACAATAGCATTTTAGTTCAAATTATCATGTTTCAAAAGAATTTCGCATATATTCTATTAAATTAAAAGAATACTATTTTTAAAACCTGACACAAATGAATTATAATATCATTCTCATAAATAAATCACACATCACGAAACCAAACAATGACATATGCTATTTCTTATGTAATATATAATACTTTAATTTTTAAATATATAACATAACCAAATTAAATGTCTTATCTAATAGCGTGTTTGATATTCTCATTATATATAGGTGTCAGTGCGGGTCGGGCCGCCCCATTCGTCCTGCCCCACTGCATTTTTTGTTTTTTATTTTTTTAACCGCTTTTGCGGACTGACCGTGGGCTGCCAATTAAATAAAAAAAACTAATCTAAATAAGTAAATAGTAAATAATATTTAAAATCAAATTCAAATATATGATAATAGAAATAAATGCATTTTTTTTAATGCTACTAGCTCTATTACATTGTAGTATAATAGCTAATAACGCCTCCACTGAGGCTCAAACTTACAACTTTCCAAATGGAAGTCCAACCCGGGTACCATTAGACCACATAGTCCTGGTATAAATGCATTTAATATTCTAAAAGTTCACATCACAAATTCACAATCATAAAAATTCAAAACACATCAAACAACATAAACATAGTAATATACTAATTAATATAGTATCCGAAAATCCAAACATAACAAGTTAACGAGTAACAACAATATAATTATATATCTTCAAATCTATATACTCTTCAAGTCTTCAAATTAGTGTCTAAGTAATGACAATCGTCGTTGAAAATTCGGATTGAACTGGGACAATTTCTTCAACACCACAAACATCACCATCACCTATACATGATACATCAATTAAAATAATCAAACCATAATAACCATACTAATTAAATCATAAGAAAATTAAAATTTGTGAAGTAAAATATTATATGATCTACTAATGATTTTGGAGTTCAAAACCACGTATCCAATTGCGTGTACAAAGCAATGCTTTAATGTTTGAAGGAAGCATAGAATTTTGGTATTTGTACAATACACGACCTCAAATACTAAAAGCTGATTTCGATGCCACAGTAATGATAAGAATACTTAATATATCACATGCAATGTAAGATAACTCACCAAAGCGGTGCCTATTTTCATTCCAAAAGTTCAAGCTATGCATACATTTTCATGCCCTTATAGCCTTATGTGGTTCATCCAAATAGACATCCAATGCTGGTTTTCCATTATCCACATCATCTTGGTTACAATATTCAACAAACTCCTATGTATTATTTATAAGTATACAAATACTAAAATGTGTTAGAATAATATATAATTAAAAAAATAAAAAAAATGACACAAAAATAACAACTTACATCAATCATTTCACCACTTGTGTCTTCTATTCTTGCATTTTCATATGGAGAAGTTGTCAAAGTTGAAGAACTATACTTGCTTTTACATGCTTCAAACAAAAGGGAAAAAAACTGAAATGTGAAGATAGACAAAAATATGAAAAACGAGTTTGGGACTTGCGTTTGATGTCAGAAGTGGTCAAATAAAAAATGCAAGTCCCACTTGCGTTTTTTTTTTTTTTTTTAATAATTGGTCGCCGGCGACACCTTTCTCCAGCGAAGGAGAAGGTAATGGTTGCCTTCTCCTTTGCTGGGGAAACCGGCGACCCAAATCGCTGGCTTCTCCTTCGCCTTCGCTGGAGAAGGCTTCTCCAACGAAGGAGAAGGCCACCGCCACTGGTTGCCTTCTCCTTCACTGGAGAAGGGTGTCGCCGGCGACCATTTTTTTTTTTTTTTTTTTTAAACACAAATGCAAGTGGGACTCGCGTTTTTTATTTGACTACTTCTGACATCAAACGCAAGTCCCAAACTCGTTTTTCATATTTTTGTCCACAAAAATAAACATTCACATTTTAAGAAATACGGAGTAAGTAATTCTATCTTCACATTTTAATCTTTTTTCCTCAAACAAAATATATAATTTACTTTTCACATAATCCAATTATTTGGATCCAATTTTTTAAAGCAAAAGTTGCAAGCATGACAATTATCATAAAAAATATTACATTTTGACTTCGATCTAACTCGTCACATAGATCTTATCTGTGAGACGTCCATACAAGTTTTTGCTATAGAAAGTAACACTAAACTAAAAATATAATTTTATGAGTACTATAATTGTTATAGTAAAATTTTAATTAAAAAAAAAAAGTCATGTAAACTTTATTTTTTTTTGAAAGTTACTGGCTCTATTACATTGTAGTATCTGTTCATATACTTTCTCAACCTACTGAAACAGGCTTGAACTCATAATCTTCCAATTAGAAGTCCAACCCGGATACCATTAGACCACGTAGTCCTGGTCATGTAAACTTTATTTGATTTGCGGTAAAGTTCACAAGCAGTCAAGCAATAGTCAAATGTATGTTTTGAATAAAGTTTGTTATATATTCTAAACGAATTTTATACAGAATATAAAACATTAAATTTTGTGATTATCAAAATTAATTATCCGATAAACGGGGTTGAACTTTAGAAACGGGTATTACTGGTGGTAGGCAAAGGCCAAAACGCTGCGACAGTAGACAATAGATTATGGCCATGGGGTGGGCGTAGCGTAGGTGGCCGAGAGATGCATACATTCATGTTCATGTCGGTGGAGATTTGGAAGATCGAAAGCACTTGTATAACTAGTGCGAACGCACTATAGCAGCCTAATAAAAGCAAAGGGGATCCATCAATCTACTTGCAGATTCTACGCGCATACACAAATCATCTTCATCTTTCTCTGTATATGCTGCATACACACAGGTGAGACCTCATTTCTACAATTCTACTTGATTCTTATTTGCATCTTTCTTGATTAGCATGATCCTTGTGCTTTTTTAGTGATGAATTTGGGAATCAATCGTCAGGTCAATCGAATATTTGCTTGGTCTTTTCTATTTTGAGCCAATCCTAATTTGACTCACTCACGTATGTATCTATTTCGGTGTGTGTATGCAGTTGCTGTTGCATTTTAGCTGGAGGTTTGGTTTTTGACTTGGGTTGACTTCAGTTCGAGCTTTGAAGATAACCAGAAAGGAAGCCTTGAGATTCGAAATGCGTTGTTGGTGGGTTGACCTGGATACAAATGGCTTCTGCTAAAAGGTAGTCTCACTTTTTCTATTGGATTAAGTGGTTAACTTTCTCTATCTCATACACCTTGTGAACTTATCACATTTAAACTGCATATACTTTTGAGTTCTGTGGTATCTATCTATTAATGGGCTGCAATAATATAAAAGTTGAGAAATATTTGGCATGATTAGCTGATTGGAAATGTAAATTTACATGATGCATGGATCTACTCTCAGGTTAATAAAATAGGGGGTGTTTGGTAAATGTCTGTTAGCTAGCTGATTGGGTTAGTGGGTTTGGCTAGATAGCATTAGTTGATTGTAGAAAAGTGATTGATAAATTAGCTGTTAGCTGATTACATACAAAATGATTTTATCAAAAAGCTGATCGAAAAAGCCACTTTGAGCAACTTTTTGAAATTTAGCATTTTGGAGCATTAAGTTGTTACAAAAAGCTAATTAATCAAACACTCATATTGATTGTTTAACCAAGTCAAACAGCTAATAGTGATCAAATAAGCCAAAATTGGCTGGTAGGCTAACTATTTTACCAAACAGGGCCATAATGTGATTGCATTCATAGTTGGGTATTTAGTTTGTACAGCCAAATGGAAATCTTTTGAATCAAAAGTTGGGATACTGCGGGGCTTGACGTGACGGTTGTGTTTGCATGCTGCAAAGACGGAGGGGTTTGCAATGGGCTGTGAATCTTCCAAATGTTTGTCATGTTGTTTTTCGGGAGAGAATGGACCGGTTCATGAAGTTCAAAATCCTGGTATGCAGAAACTTTATTCTCTGCCCATCTTTTCTTTGAAATAATAATTGATTCCCAATTCCCATTACATTTTTTTTTTTTTTTTCAATTGCTTGGCAGATGAAGAAGAAATAAATGAGGATAGTGACTTGCCTGCATTTTGTGAATTCACTTTTGAACAATTGAGAATAGCTACTTCCGCATTTGCGGTGGAGAATATAGTTTCAGAACATGGTGAGAAAGCTCCAAATGTGGTTTACAGAGGAAAGTTGGAGAATCAGAGCCAAATAGCTGTCAAACGCTTTAACAGATCTGCTTGGCCTGATTCACGACAGTTTCTGGTAAGCAGATATTAAGGGTGTATGTAAAGCATGGGTGCCATTTTCTCAATGTTACAGAAAATACTTGTGATATTAATAAAATAATCTCTGCCTATTTGTTTAATAGTTTTCTTATTTGAGTTCAGATGATTTATATCTGAAGATTGTATTGACTTCAATTGCATGGTGTGGCAGGCATATCTACTTTCAAATGATCATTATAATTAGGCTTTTAAACTGAAGACTGTTTAACTGAAAGGCAAATGTAAGAAGAGTCACAAAGCTACTTTATGTCTGCTAGGAAATACTCCGTAATGAGTTGAGAGGTCTGGCTGGCAGTGAGGAGGTGGAAACAAGTAGATTAAAAGAATAACTAGAGAGGAACATATGTGCTATAACAATAGATTGCTTGATTATAATGGTTACAAGAGCTTATATATTTATAGACAATGAACATCTCATCATTTCACAATGATGTGTTAACTATGGAACTCAGCTCTTCAAATAACAGACTCTTGAATTCCAACATGAGTAATGTATTAGAATCTTCATAGTATTTAGTTTTTGAATAATGTTATAGAGTTCTATGGCCCCTATAGGGTTGCAATGATTTCAGCTTTATAAACACATACAAAATTTTCTTGCTGGAAATTTTTACTTTGTGTGAGCTACAATTTGAACCTTTTCTTTTCCTCCCAAATTAAAACTTCAGGAAGAAGCAAGGGCAGTTGGTCTACTCCGGAACGATAAATTAGCAAATCTTCTTGGCTGTTGCTGTGAGGGCGATGAGAGGTTACTAGTTGCAGAATTTATGCCCAATGAAACATTGGCAAAACATTTATTTCACTGTAAGACCATTGTATATATAAGCTTTCTTTCATTTATCCTGATTGGCAAAATTTCATTTTTATAAAAAGAGGATTGTAATACGTATACTAGTATTAGTATATTATCACTCAGTTTCATTATATATCATATTATCATTCAGGGGATACACAACCAATGAAGTGGGCAATGCGGTTAAGAGTTGCATTATACCTTGCACAGGCTCTAGAATATTGCACAAGCAAAGGACGTGCACTTTATCATGATCTTAATGCTTATAGAATAGTCTTTGACAATGTATGTATGAAGGAGTTTTTTTAATCATTTTTTTTTTAAATTTCCTACTCAGCTTTATGTTTGCTTGCGTATAATTGTAGTCATTGACCATAGATATTCCCCCTACTTCATAGGACTGTAATCCCAGGCTCTCTTGTTTTGGTTTGATGAAGAACAGTAGGGATGGAAAAAGTTACAGCACAAACTTGGCATTCACTCCACCTGAATATTTACGGACAGGTAATAACGCTTTCAGATGTGATTATTGTTGAGCGTATTATCATTCGTAAATTGCTGCACCTAGAAAAAATGAAATGCACATTTGTGACTCCCCTAACTTGATATTGCCCTTCGCACTCAAATTTATTGTAATATGATCTCAAATAATAAGGATTGTGCTCTTGGTGTCATGGCAATATATTTACTACCTTAAGCACGTTATTTTGCATTGTGCACGTATATGCCTTCTTCTTTTTTTAATATAACTACATTATAAGCACATGTATTTTCTTTGGAACTTTTGTAGGAAGAATCACTCCTGAGAGTGTCATGTATAGCTTTGGAACACTGTTGCTTGACCTTCTTAGTGGAAAACACATTCCTCCAAGCCATGTAAGTCTTGTTCCTGTTAATTTGTTTGTTTTTTGTCGACTTGACAAATCTTTTACGTATAAGGTTCTTTGATATGTGGGGGGGGGGGGGAATCTGTTGGTGCTAAGCATTACCAATATTAAGTGCATCGTAGATTAACAAAGACCATTCTTTGAAATTTCTGTTCATTTTCCATGATTGTGATTATGCAATGAGCACTGAGTTTTTGTTAATATCAAAATCACATGACTATTATAGTAGTTACTATTGGAAGCTATGACCCTCAGTCAAATGTATTGATCATACTCTTTACCAGGAGGAAGGGTCAGGCCTTCTTGCTAGTATGGGATATTTATTATTATTATTATTATTATTATTGTTGTTGTTGTTGTTGTTGTTGTTTTAGTTTCCTTCCTCCTTGCTCTTCTTATTGCTAAAATAGATTTCACTTTGTTGATATTCAAAGCTGCTGATTGCTTTTTAACATTGCACTCTAAACTTTCATGTGAATAATCAGAATACATTTAACTATTAAATTAGTATTTGTATAATCCAAAATGCCACATAAGTAATCTGAGTTGATTGCAAGAGAGCATGACAGATTGGAACTTCAGGAAGCTCAAGATATATCTACAAAAGTAAAAAATTTTGCAGAATTTTACATCTTGTACATGATTCATAGGAGGGGTTGACATATTTTCTTCATTGGTGATGATGAGTAATGATTAATAAAAGGCATTTAAAACTCAGGCTGACATGAAATAATTGACTAAACGCTTATAATCACAACTATCAGGCTATTAAAATGTGGGCATCATCAGTATTTACTTTAAATGTGGGTTCTCCCTTTGACAATCGTGAAATAGCTAATATACTTGAGACAAGTTCAAAAATATTTTGCTAAGCAGCTATCATTTGTGCATTTTCTTTTTTAAATATAAAATTTGTCTCCTGACCTCTGTTCATTTGCTTGCACCTGCTTCTGGTATATTTCTGGGTTTGGTGATTCAGATTCTGTTTGTCATTTGTTCCTGAAATTGTTGGGTAAAGTCTTATGCAACTTTATATATTCTGGCTAGTATGTCATATTTCCCATGCATTTTCTAACTAATATTGTTGTAATTAATTTTCAGGCGCTTGATCTGATTAGGGACCGGAATCTTCAGATGCTAACTGATTCTTGTCTAGAAGGTCAATTTTCTAATGATGATGGAACTGAGTTGGTCAGAATAGCCTCTAGATGTTTGCAATCTGAGCCCCGTGAACGACCAAATCCAAAGTCATTAGTTGCAGCATTAATTCCTCTTCAGAAGGAAACTGAGGTTTGTTCTTTTGCTCTGGCCTCAGGAGTTTCAACTGTTACTGTTTTATTTATTTCATTGTTTAGTCTTAGAAAATGCCGGGCAACAATTCCTTCATTCCTTGGATCCTCTTGTTGGCAAACATGTTAAGGGAAGGATTTTTTCAACATAAGCTGTCGATGGATTGGGAACAGACTTCTAAATTTCAACAAACTTCTAAAATTTAAAGGATTTATAGATTTTGTATTTTAAAAGTTAAGAAATCCCAGTAAAATCTTCTGGTTTTTAACAGTTGCATGAGACTTGATTTTAATAGTTCTGTATCTAGTTTACCATTTTGTATAGGTCTTTGTGATATTGATCAGCACCTAAAATGCACAAAGAGAGACATGTGTGTATGTGTGGTGGATTATCTACTAAACTTTGATATGGGCATGACAGAGTTTTGGTTATTGCTTTGCAGGTTCCATCTCATGCATTAATGGGCATACCAGGTGAGAGTGAACCTATGCCCCTATCTCCACTTGGTGAAGCTTGCTTGAGAAAGGACTTCACTGCTATACACGAAGTCTTAGAAAAACTTGGGTACAAAGATGATGAAGGAGCAGCAACTGAGGTTTGTCTATTTATAGCTATTTTTTTTTTTTTTTAATTTTCTGTTGCTAACATATTGTCTTGCTTATAATCTTATGCAGCCTAATGCATACTTGGTAGCTAACCACAGCAGTTTCCTGTTTAACTTGAATTATTGTTGCTTGCAGCTTTCATTTCAAATGTGGACCAATCAGATGCAGGAAACATTGAATTCCAAGAAAAAGGGGGATACTGCTTTTCGGCACAAAGATTACAGGGCTGCAATTCAATGCTACACACAGGTTAGTGGTTGAGTTACTATAACAACAGGATTATTAGTGGGTTGCCTCATGTTCTGTTGTAGGGACTAAATGGATTAGTGATCAGATTAGTAATTCCATATTTCCATGTTTGGTAGGTACTGCTATTCGCTAGATTCTTTAGTGAAGAAAGGGATTAAAATCACCTCTCCCCTTAGAGATATTTAATCCCAACCAACCAGGATAGGTGAGCCCTATTTCACCTAATCCTGTTCTAATAAAATAACACCAGACATGGAGTTGGGGGGATTATCAGCCCAATTCACATTAATCCCTCACTCCAGACAAAATTACCCCCAGGGTGAATGTCCTATGGCCCGGGCTTCTCAAACCAGATTTGTTTGGGATGTACTTGCTTGATTGTGGCAGCCTCTCTCTCTCTCTCTCTCTCTCTCTCTCTCTCTCTCTCTCTCTCTCTCTCTCTCTCTCTCCGTTTTATTTTTTAAATCTACATATTTCCCCCCTGACACTTAATCTGACAAGGTTAGTAACCTTATAGATGGACCTCCCATGTGAAAAGATAACACGAGATAACTAATTCGTGATTTCATCTCTTTAGATTGTTTTACAACTGCCATAAATCGACTAAACTGGTATTCCTTTAGTGAGGACTGGATACTTCCTTCAACTCCCTTCAAGCTTCTGAAAGCACTCACTTGACTCATTTCTTTCTTGGTTCATAGTTTATCGATGTTGGAACCGTGGTCTCCCCAACTGTGTATGCTCGGCGTTGTCTATCTTATCTCTCGAGTGATATGCCTCAGGAAGCCCTCAATGATGCAGTACAAGCTCAAGTGATATATCCTGTTTGGCATATTGCAGCATATTTACAGGCTGCTGCACTTTTTGCATTGGGTAGGGAAAATGAGGCGCAAACTGCCCTCAAAGAAGGCGCTGCACTTGAGGAAGAGAGGAATACAACTTCCTAAAATCATGAGTGAATTCAACATAAACTTATCTTTTAAGCCAGTCACAATCTTCTTTGTTTTCAGCTGAAATTGCAGACCCTTCAACTTCTAAATGTAAAGGCTAATTCAGTACAGCCACGACGTGGAACCTGCATGCGTGAATTCAGTCTGGTTTCATATAAAACATTCTTAGGACAATTGAATGGTAGATCTTAGTCAGCTCAGGGATGATGGTAAGATGATTCCACTCGCTATTCATAAGTGTGGCCCCGGTTCCAGTTCCTCGTCTGTTTCCATTTTCCAATAACAAAAATCAGAGAAGGGGTCAATGTGATGCACGGCAATAACATGATAATAAAGGTTTCAAGACCAACAAGTGAAGTTGGAGAGGTTAGACATGCTGTAATTTATGTACAGTGCTATACGTGGTGTTCTGAGAGGAGATTGGCTCTTTCATTTCTCTCTCTTTTGCAACTTCGAATTGGTTTCTGCAATTGTATATTATTTCTTGCTTAAGCTATTGCATTGTGGGGTTGATTTATAAACTATTGCTTTAACCTTGTGGGGAGTTCCTGAAAACATTTTATATTTGAATAGTGTTTTTGCTCTTGTTGTTTCTGTGTATTTATTTTTATTTTAGAACTTTGGGTTAATGAATAATGATGGTTCTTAGTAAGGAGTCTTGGAATGCAATTACCTTAAACTTCTAAGGCAAATGTAAACGCAAGAAGCTGAGCAGCAAGAATAGATTAGGGTGTTTGGTAAATAATTGTTAGATGTTAGCTTGATAGCATTAGCTTATTGTAGAAAGATGTTTGGTAAAATGACTTTCTCAAAAAAAAAAAAAAAAAAAAAAAAACTCATTGAAAAGGTTGTTACAAAAAGTTAATTAATCAGACATTTATATTGAATGTTTAACCAAGTCAAACAATTAATAATGATCAAATAAACTAAAATTGGCTGATAGGCTAACTATGTTACCAAACAGAGCCATTATTTTTCAATTTCCAACACAGTAATATATTATGAATACATAATATAATACATTAATACAAGCTAATCATGGGTTTGATGGCCCCAATAAATTTGGCTTTTCCTCGTCTATAAGCGGTCACCAACTGAGCTACCCGTTTTCCTACTTTACGAAATAGCTTAACAATTTCTCTAAATCCTCCTATGAATTTACATTCTCATATTGGAACTACAAAGGGTTACATCAAGGATCCTGGAGTGTTTAGTGAGACTTGGTTGATCCAAACTGCCTTATTCATTACCTTTCCATGCTTCTGGGACATATATAAATACCAAATGAATACCCAGCAGCAACAAAGCACTGGAATCGAAAGAGAAATAAACAAACATGCATTCCTTCCCCCCAGCATTTCAAGATGGCAAGTTCTCAGAAACACACATATCGTTACTTATCTTTAGGTCTTTGCCATAAGCAGCAATAAGTAGAGCCTCAGCTCGACCTGGAAGGTTCAGAATTGGAGTTAGTATATGCTACAGAGCAAGAAATAAAAACCATCCCCCAGCTGAAGTTGCTACGAAGTGTCATAACTACTAAACAACATAGAGAAAGTAGAGCAGAAAATTTGGCAGAAAGGTCAACCCCTATCTCTTTTTGAACACTGCTAAGTGTTCAAGTTGACATGGGATTGAGTACAATCCACAAGTTCATTTATCGGGATTAATCACTTAAAATGTTATCATGAAAACGAAAGAAGATACTAGTAACCCATGAATCCAGTATCCATGAAGAAAGTGGGTGTCAAAAAATTTCAAATTTCGTAGGGAATGGGTTCACTGTTCTCCAATTATAGATATTGGTTGGAAGTCTGCTCTTATGATGATTAAATATTGAACAAAATAAGAAGAAAACATGAATATTAGCAATGAACTCTACAGCTCATCCTAAAACAAGATAGCATAGCAAAATGAAGAAGAAGTCAGTGCACGAACCATGATCTTTCTTCCGTTTTAACTGTGAACTCATAGATGGAAACAATCTGGATGCAACCTCCCTACTATCATCCTGGCAATACATTTTATGGATCACACAGTATGTAGCAGAATTTAGTGAACAAATGAACAAACCAGAACTCAAATGAGTAGTTAAAATGAAGACCTCAAAGCCGGCTAACACTATATTAGAAAGATCAATCGCACCTTATTTGAGCGACTTCCTGCTAGTTTAAACTTGTTTTTCCACAACAATGATGGTACTGGAACAACAGAAAATCCCAAAGTGACTAAGATTCCTATCCATAATCCATACCCAAATCCTCCACTCCACCAGCCCTTCATATGCAGGAAAAATAAATTAAAATAAGTATAATGGAACGAGATGGAGTATGAAGAAAGAAATTTGAGGCTTGAGTATAAGAGATCTTATCATTAACATTAAGCAAATGAGAAAATTGGCAATTACGGAGTATTAATTATTCTCCTTAGAAGTTTTGCAGGAAAGATTGGTGTTCAAATTATCGTCATTTCATGCAAATAATTCCCTCTGAGAGTGCACATTGATTATATCTCCACTAGCTGGGCTTGTATAAGTGCCCATTGCAGATGAGAATGCTAACCTGTTTACCATCTTGTGGGAATGGAATTGATTGCTCAACATATGCAATTGTTCCTGAAAGCAAAAAGGAAAAATGAAGAGAGGAAATAAAGGAAAAAGAGATAGAAAATAACATGAAAGCAGAGTTTCTGAACAAAATGATAGATACAAAGTTATCCAGAAAAGCACTGTTGCTAATAGAGATTGGATCTCTAGAAAAATCATAGAGCAAACTGTATTTCATTTCCACTTCCTAGAGACAATACGATGCTCTGAGAAATTTCTATAACAAATGATTACTGCATTTCTTTCTATCTGCATATATAAACAGAAATCAAATAATATTGCCTTCTTGTTGTTAGAAAAGCCCCCAAAATTACAATGACACAATTTGTCGGTTCATTCATATAACAAGAGTCTCTTTATCTCAAAGAACTTTATTCATAAAATTGTGGCTTATTATTTTCTATTCCTTTATTTTTCCTCAAGATTTGTGTCCTCAGGGAGAGGGGAGAGAGATGGGGAAGTAGAAGAGTCGGAAAATTTAAAAGTTAGCAACTTCTTACTGTTCAGTCAACTGTGGCAGATAATAATCAGAAGAGCATTTTCATTTTAAGTTCTAAATTATATCAAATAAAGGAAAGAAATAAACTGCTATCAGAATTTATTTATTGCTGTAGATTACCAACGGGAACTTCAAAACTTTGAAGCAACTGAACGATGGATTTTGCATCTAAACGCCTCCGTACTCCTTTCCCAACCATTACTTTCAAGTAAGGAGAATCAAAGACCTGTAATGGATAAGAAAGCTATATACAATGAATAGTTATTATAATGTTGATTGAACACAAATACTGCTATAAAAGCTTAAATGGAGAAAATACATGAAAGCATGTTCAAGAGAACAGTTATCCCTTATTACAGTCATTAGTAATACAATGAACTACAACTGTTTCAGAGGTGACTATTTGACTATTTGATCAACATTTTTTAGACAATTTCAAGTTTATCACTAACAGGTATATTCCCAGCTAGGTCCACAAAGGTGAAACCAGCTGGAAATATACTTCCAAAAACCAAACTATATGAAAACTTATCCTGCAATATACAATAAATTATCAGACAGATACTTCAAAACCACCCAAAAATGTCCACGACGTTTCCAGCAATCAAGCTTCTATAATAGAAACTAAAATGCCCAATAACTAGAACACGAAGGCTGTTTCCTTTTCACTTCTACTGTTCCCAGTCTACCTGATTCTTCTCCTGTGCTATTATCTAGCAAGAACATCTGTGCATTTTTCATAGGAAATCTATGCAGCAAGACTGTTCCTTTTTATTTTCGGTTATTCTAATATGGGAATCACTTCCAAATTCCCAAGTGCCAACTGCCAATTCGCAGAAGAAAAGCAATTTTATCAACAACTACAATAGTAGTAGAAAATTTAAACTTTGCAGAAGAAGTCCTTTCAGAAACTCAATGAGTTTCAATATGTTTAGAGTTTGGTTAAATATATATCATCTTATATACACAGTTTTCTTTTTCTTTGAATAAATGCTTCAACTTCAACAATTTTCAGAAAGCAAGTGGTGAAAAGAGATTCGAAGTTGGATATACCTTAATGAAGCTGAAATTGCAGATTTTTAAAAGCAAGAAAAGCTCAAAATACCTAAATAAATTTCGAAACTTGTATACAAACATCGGCTACGCAAACATAGTAGGCAAATTGTGAAATTCAGCAATGATTTGCAAGGAAGGGCACAATGGACAGCAAAAGCTGCAAATGACTAGTGGAGTTAATTCAAAACAAAATCGCATTAAAGCTTAAGATTACTTGAGCAGACTGGTCTGGTTTTAGTAGGGCGAAGGCTCCAGAAACATCCGGGTCGACTCCAATTACCCAGTCAGGCGACGGCTTCGCGTGAGGAAAAGGGCAAGAGAGAGCATTCAGCCACTTCTCCTTCAGCTCAGCTTTCTGAATTTCCTTGCCGCCCCTCCCCCTACCTCGTCCGCCGTTTTTGACAAAATCCTGAGGCTCAAACGTCACGGCTGGCCGCTCTAGAGTTGGAGGCGCGGCAACGACTGTGGAAGTAGAGGCTGAGAAGACCCTGAACGCAACGGCTGAAGAGGAGGCAGTGAAGCGGTGCGGTTGGAAGACGGTTGGGGAAATGAGCGTAGGTTTCACTGCGAGTTTCGACGGAAGGAAGGATTCCATCAAAAGAAAACAGGCGGACTTGAGAAGAAAAGCCCCCAGATTTTGAAATGCAATGTGTAATTCCTTCTGGAGCCGCTGCGGTGGCCGGACACGGCGGCGGACTTCGAGCTTTAAGCGAGCGCTTCCAGTATCCCCACCGTAATGCACCGGATCAACTTCTTTGCTGCTATGCTAGTGACGGAGTGAAATGAGCCGTGACAATGTTGCCCATAACAATAATTTGAATGGTTTAATTAGGGGGAATGAAATTGTAATTTGGTATGAAAATAAGGTAATAATTTAAAGAGTAAATACTCAAAATGGTCTCTTGACTATAGCTAAATTCATAAATTGGTCCTCAACTTTCAATTTCACCAAATTAAGTCCTTAATTTTGTAATTTTAACACAATTTGGTCATCTGTCTATTTGACCGTTTGTTGACTGTGATTTTTGAGGATATATATGTAATTTCATGGTCCATCGTCGGTTTTTTAAGGTTCCGGTTGCATTTCCAGACCGCACTGTTACATTTGAATCCACTGTCGAAAGCAATCTACCAAACCCGGTCACCTTTCTTCATCCTCCCTTTGGATTCAATGTAGTTGAATTCGTACCAGGGCGAAGAAGACGACGTGTTTCCGAACCGGTGCAACGTCATCCTGGAGGCCTCCACGTGCTCCGACGAGAGCTGAAGGTTCTTCTGGAGATCGTCGATCACGGTCAACAAACGGTCAATTTGATGGAGGACCAATTCGTGTCAAAATTGCAAAGTTAAGGACTTAATTGAGTGAAATTGAAAGTTGAGGACCAATTTATGAATTTAGCTATAGTCGAGGGACCATTTTAGGTATTTACTCTAATTTAAATGTCACGTATTTGGTGCTCAGATAATATGTAGTGTCCTCTTCTATGGAAAAGGCGTTATTGTTTGAATAGATACTACAATATAATAGAGTCAGTAGCATTCAAAAGAATGTAAGAATTAAAATTACATTGATAGGAATAAATAGAATATTAATAATAATCAACAGTTAAAAAAATATTTTTCTCCCTTTTCCTTTCCTTTTCCCATTAAGGTAAGAATTACAATTCAATCAAATGAATGAATTGTTTCCAACCAAATATTATAATTTAAATATGCAAAAAATTATGTTGTAATTGAATTATAATTATATACACCTATTAAAGTATATGCCTAGTTGTACTTGGATTGTGGGTTTAGTGTATTGCTTTGGATTTAATATAAAATTATGTAAGGGCCAAATCAAAATCGAACAAATATTTGGTTTAGTCTTAATGTCCACTCATAAAACAAAACATGACATGTGTAATGTAGTTCAACACATCCTTAATTTTTTTTTTTTTTTATTTTTTGGAATTAGTTACTTGTGTGTAGTCTAGCCATTATATATGGACCATAATATCTTTTTACTAAGTGATTTTGTGTGAAATATTTAATTCTAGTTGATATATATGTAGTATAAAATAAATGTATTTTCGAACTAACAGCTTAAACTTTAAATTGATACGAAATACAAAATTTAATTCCAAATACGGAACACATTTTTGTTCTTTGAAATATTTTAATACTTTTTTACTAAAGCTATCATATATCTTGGCAACATGGTACAGTGCCAACACTGTTGTCCAGTCATATGGGAAGAAGTTGAATTTGACTATTTGAGAGTCAAAATCCTTGGTCAATAATAATTCCAAGAAGAAGCACCCTAGCACGCACAGTCCGCATATTTTAATAGCAACCAAAAAACAAAATAAAAATAAAAGTCATTTATAATTCAAAACATGTAGTTATTGAGATTTGTAAGCATAGTTTATTTGTTGCAATAAATCTGAACAAAATAAATGTACTCATAACTAATTTCGTTCGCAACAATAATTTTACAAATCTATTAAAACTATATATGTCGTTTTTCAATTGGCAAAAAAATAAAAATAATTTCTTTTTTTCTTTCAAAAAGGTTTTGCATTATTATTATTATAGTAAAATGATTCATTAATTTCCTTTTTAATTTTTTAAAAAATAATCATCAACCTGTAAGCAAGCTTGCACGGGTCAAACCAAGAGATTTATTTTTGTTCATAGGTAAAAAATGTTCAATCCTAACACATGCATCCCTATCTTGAAGTAATTTAAAACTAACATATTATATATTTATATTAGTCTACCATGATATTAGTTGATCATAGAGGTGAAAGTTTGAAAGGAATGATCAGTCTAGCTAGTAAGCAAATGTTTAGCGTATGTGGTTCAGATGAGTTAGCATGATTTACATCCTTTCAGATATTTTGTCTCATCAAGGTATGTGGCCCTTGAAATTTGGGATTCAACACTATTCGTGCTTTTTTTTTAAGGTATACTTTTCTTTAATTGGAGAAATAAAAGTTGGAACCAATAAATGGTTGTCATTGCATGCATTCATTTCAATCACACACTTATTATAACTAATCTTTGGACTACCACTCAACTTTATCAATACCGCCCTAACCTACACGTAGTCTAGGATAGCTTTTACTAATAAACACCCGTCTAATCACGATCGTCTTCCCCACTATGAAAACTATATTGATGTATGAAGTTAGGAGGGGACAAAAACAAGTATTTTTTCTACTTTTATTAGTGTCTTCTACCCCTTTGAAGATTATTTTAGAGCCGATAATCTTTGCATGTGATGATGTGACGCACCCAAAATCCTTAAATTCAGGCCCAGTGGATTGTCATGGCCGGTATCCCTTCATCTTTTTCTCGCCCACCGTGATATAATTAAGCTTTTTTCCAATTCTATCAGAGCTAAAATGGAGTTTCAGTCTCCTTACGTGACGGCGCCGGCGAGTCCAATGGCGGGTTACGGCGGCGCGGGTAGCGCCGTCCAGTTCTACAGCGTTCCAGCTAGCCCGACTAGGGATGCCAATAATGCTTTTTCCGCGGGGGGTGGGGATGATGGGGCCAGTTCGTGCTCGAATTTCGACAGTTTTGAGTTTGAAACCAGCCGGAAATTCGTCGGCGCGGCGGGGGAGAGTGATCGCGGGGAGCGGCGGCGGGAACGGGGTGGGTCGCTTCCGTCTATGGCGTTTGCCGACCAACTGTTTGATAATGGGCGGGTCATGCCGATGCCGCTGAAGCCCCCGCCGCGGTTCCGGATTGACGGCGGCGGCGACGTGAAGAGCTGCAGCGAGCGGTTGAGCGGCTGGTCGTCGCCGAAGTCTCCGGCGGGGTCGGTGTTCAGAGTCCCGTTTTCTCGCCGGAATGTTTGGAACGACGACTATGATCCTTTCATGGCGGCGCTTCAGAAGGTAAAGGAGGAAAACAGAGGGAGAAAAAGCATCAGTATGTACGGCGACGGCGACGATCATCATCACCGCCGGACAAGATCTTTCTCGCCGTTCAAAAGAATCAACGGTGAGGATGAAACATGGGGCTTCAACAAGGAAAGCGTTATTGGGCCTGTAGAACCCAAAGCAGAGCCCGAGCCCAAACCCAAAGGCTCAATGTATGCAAGATGGGTTTTATACCAAACCCAAAAC
The DNA here is from genome assembly GCF_001879475.1 of Ipomoea nil. NCBI lineage: Eukaryota > Viridiplantae > Streptophyta > Magnoliopsida > Solanales > Convolvulaceae > Ipomoea > Ipomoea nil. The sequence goes on along the minus strand of NW_017618831.1, from coordinate 251,617 downwards.
ATGGGCCGAAGCCCAAAAACATCAACAACCAATAAGACACGGCCCAATAAGCCCACTTCAAATGGCGGGATTGCTCGCTCTGAGGATACCAAAATCCAGAAGATCAAAGGAATCATAGTGAGGTATACATCGTTTGGGAAAGAGAATGGGAATAGCAAAGGAAAGGAAGTAAAGAATCCGGTTTCGAGTATCTTGTCAAAGTCTAATTACTTCAAGAAATTCAGCTTCAAGTATGGGGGAAATCGACGCGAGAATAGAAATCAAAACCAGGATAAGAATGAAAACCGGAATGGGAATGGGAATGGGAATGGGAATGGAGAGTCAAGGATTGTCCTTGTAAAACTGCAGCCACCAATGTGTTTGGGATATGGAGTCCAGAGTCATAGGAACATGCAGAGAAGTGAACTATCAACTTAAACCCTTCCTAATAGAATTTTTCTTTCCCCCCACTTTTGGTCCATTCATTTTTGTATCATGATTGCATATATATAGTAATTGGTTATCATATTTTCTACCATTAATCTATCAATTTTAAATTTCTTATTAATTGGTTATCATATTTTCTACCATTAATCTATCAATTTTGAATTTCTTATTACTATGTCATTTTGACAAGTTTTCCGATTAAATATCGTCTGATTCCCATTAGAATAGTTTATTCATATGATATTTGACTGAAAAGTTTGTCAAAAAATAATTAATTTAGGCCATTAGGAATAGTTTATTCATATAATATTTGATTGAAAAGTTTGTCAAAAAATAATTAATTTAGGTGATATTTAGTAAGAAAACTTATCAAAAAGAGTAAAAGTGGTAAGAAATTCAAAGTTAATAGAATAATATTAGAAAAATAATAATCAAGAGGTATAAGTGAAATGTCACAAATATTAAAGGGCTAAAAGAGAAAATTGTCCCTTATTGTCGCGAATCTTGATGGGAGCAATGAAGGCACTTGCCCCCTCCCTCATCCCAGCGCTTATATATAGGTCTGTTTGGTAAAATAGGTAACTTTTATTCAATTTTGATTTATTTCATCACTATTAACTGTTTGACTTGGTTAAAAAATCAATATAAGTGTTTGGTTAATCAGCTTTTTGTAACTCCAAAATGTTAAAATTTAAAAAGTTGCTCAAAGAACTTTTTCAATTAGTTTTTTGAGAAAAGAAATTATATCAAACAGTTATCAGCTAACAACTAATTTATCAAATATCTTTCTACCATCAGCTAATATTATCAACTAGTCATACCATCTAACCCAATCAGCTAACATTCATTTACCAAACAGGGACAATATGGTCCCTATATATATGTGTGTGTAAAGATTATTAAAATATTAACTAATTTGGTAAGAGGAAAGGTTCAAAAATCTATTGCTTCAAAGTCTCTACAAGAGGAACTGAAGGGAGCTAAGAACATCTACTGAACAAATTATGTATAAAGTGGAAACAATTAATGAGTAATAAATTGTTCAATAACCACTAAGATCTGTGGAGAAAGGCAACTTGTGGCATTGCCAAAACACCCTTCTGGCCTTCTTCTTCTTCATACTTCCTTCTGTTTTAGACCATTCAAAACTGTTCTGATCTGCCAAACTGCATAAACTCATTCTTTCTGCAAAATCATCTATTCCAACATATCAGCAGGCCAGTGCTGCCTCCACATAGAAATTTCGGCGTTGCTGTCAAGTTTGCGTATTCCTCCATAGAACCCATCGCCCTCGTTTCCTTCCTCCCGATGTTCTCCTCTGCTAATCATCTTTGTCCTCCACCGCGAACCAGGACTGTACTGGTTAAACTCCAGCACCACAGTGTCTGTACCAGAAAAAAAAAAGTTCAGTTCTTGAAAAACATAAAGGCATATCATAAAGGTTTCAGCTTTGAAATGATTTATGATTACCAAAAGGCCAAGCAAGAGGCAACAGAAGGAATGGGAAATAATATAAAAAAACGTGGATTGATTATTCATGGTACAAAAAAGCAGAATCATGCCAGCTCCACAGCTGAACAAAATAATTCAAAGTCTCTTTTCAGATTGGTTGGCCTTAAATGATCCACTCAGACAGCACTTATAGTAATGTTGGAGGATAACACAACAAGCTGAAAGCGATTTGTCTAGGGGACTGATCGTTGAGGCCAAGAAAACCCCCCCACACACAAAGTGATGGGGATCAAGAAGGGCCTACCTCCGATGATGATAAGTCTAGCTCGTCATAATTGAAAAACAGTTCGGGTTTCACCCATGATTTGCAATTTTAAATGCTAAAACGCCCTAATGCTAAGAAGTTGAGGTGATTTCGTGTGATTCCTATTACCCCAAACTATACTTTTCCCTAAGAACACGATTCCTAAGCATATATCTGTGTCTTCTCTTAATCTCTTGTGAGTTTGTATATAAGTTTCTAGCTTAGAACACTGAAAAGAGGTGTGAGGATTATGGGATCTCGAATGGCAGTTAAATCGGGTAACTGACTCACCACTTTCATGACAACGGCAGTAAATCTGGTTCCTATCGCACGTTTCCAAGTGGCCAACCACGCCATACCACCAGCCTGCAGGATTTTTCAGACATTAAAGTTGGATGACTAAGTAAAACACATATGTTTTTTGACCATATCCTCAATGAATCAAATCCTGTAAGGTTGTTTTTCAAGACAAATTAGGATAGTTTTGCCCTTTAAGGATAAAGAAATCAGGATAGAATATGCCCTTTAAGGTCTGTCACCAATGAACACACTTTTTTGAAATGAAAAAAAAAAAGAGATATTGAGGATGCATAGTATCAAGAACAAACCATAAGGGAATTCTTTGTTTCTCCTCCATTGGATCTCGATGTGATCTCCGGGTCGCAATTCATTCAAGCAAAGAGAGATATGAAGATAATGCGGAGAGGTGTCGATAGGGGGAGCTCTTAATCTATCCCAAGTCACGCCTTTCTCTATTGCAGCCGCCCTTCTTCCATGGGGCGGATATCTGCAAATACCAAAAGGAGGCAACCTTAGCTTCAATATCCCAATACTATCATTATTTTTGTTCACAAACAGGAATGAATTACCATTTACCATAACATAACTAAGATTCCATTTGATAAATAGACTATGCAATTGACTATAATGGTTAAACAAAGATGAGATAATCATTAGAATATGAGATTCAAGAAAAGATTTCCTTAATTTACCTGGCCTGGAAAGTGTCATTCCTAGGATCATAGCTAACATCAGCATCATAGCAAGACAACATAAACCCAACATGTCCATTCTACCAACAAAACAGACAAAAAAAAAACATGAATTTCTGCTAAAATCCATCACACCCCGCAAAACCATTCAAGCTGAAGAGTTCAAATTATGAAGGATTCAAACCTCGCGATTGAAGATCTGAGCAGGGAACCAAAACCTGCCAGATTCAAGAGCAAGATACCATGACATGAGTGAACCAAGAGGGGGAGAATTCCTCTTCCTATCACCCTGACTCGAATTCGATCTAGCTATTCCAGAAAGAGGCCACAGCAGTCTAGTGAGGTAACTCACTATGAAGCTCTGCTGCTTAGTTTGATCAAAGAAACTCGAATCGTCATTCGTAGCAGCAATATGCCATTGCCACTCCCTATGAGCAGCAGGGCCAATTACCCCACCCCATTTCTCCCTCAAGTGCCTCTCCCAAAGACTATCACTCAAGCACCTCTCCCTCAAGGAGCTGCAAACACTAGCCATGTTACACAGCCCCTTGGGCGGAAGCCTCTCGAGAATGCATTCCAGCACCAAATCAGGCAAATCAAGAACTGACATTTCAGATTCTTCCATCTCTGCCCCCTCTTCAGAAGAAGAACATGTCGTCTTCCTCCTTTGGAACATCCTCAAAGCAGAAAGAGCCTCCAAGAGGGCCTTCTTCTGACTCCTAACTGAGCTTAGAAATGAGAAATCTTTCCAGAACCAAAGTGGCAGCAATATGAACTCAGCAGCCCATGGCGGGAGTGGCTGGAGGGACAGAGATTTACACAGAAGAGTTATGAAGGTGAAGGAGGTTACCAAGAAGACAAGCATTATATTTGAAAAGGATTTGATTAATGAAAACCCACCAAAACAAATCAGTGGGCCTCCTCAATGTCTCCAAGCTAAAAATCTCTCTCTCTCTCTCTCTCTCTCTTTCTGTATAGATAAACTTAGGATTGAAGGAAAAGCATGGCCAAAAATGGATTTTGAGAAAGAACCCAAAAACGGGAAAAATTAGAGAAGGGAAAAACGAAAAAGAGCTGTTGTGGGCCTCTGAAACCTGGAAAAACCCCAAAGATTCAAGCTTGGGGATGAATCCAGACACAAAGACCCACAACCTTAATGCTCAATCTTTTCTACAATGTAAATGATTGAGTTCAACCAGAATCAGGTTAGTTGGGATATATATATCTACTCCAGCAAATATACAGAGAATGCCCTTTGGGTTATAGATAATACGTATCAATGGAGATATGTATATAGAGGGGTGAAGAAGAAGAATATTGGGTGGAGCTGGTTGTGGGGTCCTCCTATTTCCAAGATTCAATGGAGCAAACGTGCAAGTTTGGTTTAATCCGATGATAATTATTGATGTATGGGGTGGTAAGGTAGTTTTACAGTTATTAAGGTAAGGCCTTGGAGTTTGGTTTCTTGATTTGTGTGGATTTCATGGCGGGCTGAGCTATATCCTCCATAGCCACTGGCCAACTTGGAGAAAAGTCCGCCTTGCCAGTTGATGTTTACTGCTTGTCCTTCTGTTGGATGCGTCATAGAAATCAGTGATAATAATTGAGTTGGGAAGATGAACTCCCAAACCAAATGGTAAATAGTAAATTACAGGACCTACCAAATTGGTTAAATTGTTTGTTTGTTTGTTTTTTTGTTTTTTTTTTTTTTTTCTAAGTCATGAGGTGTCCTAACCAGGCCTTTAAATATAAATCTGTACCATATTCATTATCAACTGTATCGGCCCGACCCAATTAAGAGGCAAAGTGTTGCCAGATTGGTTTTTTCATACGAGAGACAACAATTATATTGCGGACCATGGTCCAAAAACGGCGTTGTTTCTTTAAGTAAAGAAACGACAGTCATTATAGCTTAATGGAACGCATATTTTTGGTATGGTAATTACCAAATGAAATTACAGTGTATTTAAACTAACATTGTCTCACGTATTATTTTTATATTATCAAATGAAACTGTAGTTGTGTTGAAATGAATTAATTTTTATATTATCAAATGATACTGTAGTTGTATACTGATTGCGGGTTTTGTTCGTCACTTAAAAAAAAAAATTATCGAAATAGATGATTGAGTGGGTAGAGTATAATTTTTGTATTAAAAAGTTACAATTCTATATTTGTAAAAAAAATAAATAAATGAAATGTTGTAATAGTAATATGAGTGTGGCTTAATCAATTAAACTTATAATATGATCGATTAATTTAAAAGTAATATATATATATATATGAAAAAAATTAATAATTTTAATCTCATTGTGCAGTTGTTATATTATAGACCGCGGTGCATAATCGATTATGCACCGCGGCCCATATACGGCGCCGTTTCTTTAAGTAAAGAAACGGCCCATCGTTAGAGTTAACGGAGTTCGTTTGTTTGGTGTATTAAACACCAACTGACACTACAGTATATCCAAACCGATACTGCAGTTATATCAAAATGATACTGTAGTTATAGTGAAATGAAACTGCAGTGTATATAAACTGAAACTGAATAACATTTCACATATTTGAGTGTATATTGTACAATGAAACTGCAATTATATCAAAATGATCATGTAGTTGTGTTTTAATAAAACTATAGTGTATATAAAATAAAATTAAATAACATTTTCACATATTTGAGTTTATAAATATCGAATGAAACTATAGTTATATCGAAATGAAACTGTAGTTGTGTTCAACTGAAACTGCAGTGTATACAAAATGACACTGAATAACAGAGTTACTTTTTGCAAAAGGGTGCGAAACGGCGGAAATAAACACTGTTAATTTTCATTTTAAAAAAAAAAAAAAAGAGTTTTTTGCACTTTTAGTCCCACGACTATAGTGACACTGGCAGAATTGATCCACGACTTTTGAACCTTGCAATTTTAGTCCACGACTATTGATTTTTTTGCAAAATGGTCCTTCCGGCCACTTTTCCGTCAAAATTTCACCGGAAAAAAAAAAATCTTCATTTTTAGCCGGGTTAAAATTGACATTTTACTTATCTCAAAAAATTAAAAGAAAAAAATTGATATTTGACTACATACAATATTACTGGGCTACATACTACTGCCGCAGGCGGCGGAGTTCCTGGAGCAGGCAGGCTGTCAGTAAGCGGCGGAGCGGCCGTGGCGTTCCCCGGGCTAGTTGGGTTATCCGGCAGCAGCATTGGAGTGGTACATGTACTCCGCTGCCTGGGGCAGTAGTATGTAGCCCAGTAATATTGTATGTAGTCAAATATCAATTTTTTTCTTTTAATTTTTTGAGATAAGTAAAATGTCAATTTTAACCCGACTAAAAATAGAGAATTTTTTTTTTCCGGTGAAATTTTGACGGAAAAGTGGCCGGAAGGACCATTTTTTGCAAAAAAATCAATAGTCGTGAACTAAAATTGCAAGGTTCAAAAGTCGTGGATCAATTCTGCCAATGCCACTATAGTCGTGGGACTAAAAGTGCAAAAAACTCAAAAAAAAGACGCGCGGTGCATAATCGATTATGCACCGCGGTGCATAATATAATTTGCCCTCATTGTGATCATGGTGTATATTTAACTTCTTCATTATTTAAGATGTAAATTTAATTATTGAATTATTATCAAAGTTACATGTTAAGAGACAAAGGCCAAATGCTATTTTTCCCAAATGTATATGAATACTTGTGGATTTGCTTAATAGTCCCATTACGTGAGTTATACATATTTGGTTTAAAAAATATATTGCAAGAAGTATTAATAAAAAAAATTTAAAATTAAGTTGGTTGACGTCTTGACGACAAGTTGACAATAAACAAATTATGATTATGATAAGTAAAATAGAGATAAACATACCATATAGGGGTATTGACAAGTTGAGCAACTCACAAGTCATTAATGGTAAATTCACTTAGAACTTGGCTGGACTTAAAGAGAATAAGTTAAAGACAATTTATAAACCATATATTCAAAGTCAATTCAATTAATAAATTAAAATTTGACTTGATTATATTCAACCATAATCGAGTTAGACTTAAAGTCCTTTTCAGTTTAATTTTTTTTTTTTTTTGGTCTTTTCAGTTTAAATTAACTGTAAAAATTTGTGCCCAATGCAAGATTTAATAGATGAACTAATCAACTAGCTAGTTATCTTGACCAAGATTTTATGGCACTGACTTTCCCAATTAGATACCTTAATACACATATAATGATTTATTTTTGTAAGACATATTACTTTTTAAGATTGAGATAATGTCTAAAAAATATATATATTTATATTCTTTTTAAAAAATTGGTCTATTACTTGTACTCTTTCTGTTCTATTTTGTTTGCCTGATTCGATTAACGAGGTTTGACTGGAAATTATATTTAATTCAATTTTTCATAATATTAAGTTTAATAGTAGTATATAAAATTTATATATTTAGAAACTACATTAAAAATATAATTAAATTTCAAAATAATTAAAAATTACTATAAAAAACAAAGAAGACAGTAAATTTAACTAATGAATACTAAATATGACATGTAAAATGAGACAGCTAGAGTATTTCTTTGGGTATTCTTGGTGATGTTATGTGTTGTGATCTTTTTTTTTTTTTTTTTTTTTTTTTTTTCTGCTGTACGGTACAAATTTTCTTTATTATCCTAATATTTACAATGGTATATTTAATTATATATATTATTAATCCTGCAGAGGTTAGTGAGGGTGGAAGTGGGCATGATGATTGATATGTAAAAGGAGGACCATTGATTTGAGACCATGATAAGGCCTTCGAAAGTTCATGTTTCCACTTTAGGAGACAAGGGTAAATGCCTTTCCTCAGAAACTGAGAATGTATTGTGAAGTTGTCAAAGCAACCTAGTGATCGAATATGCTCCTATACATATATTGCCTATATATATATGGACTTTTATGGTTTGCATACATTGAACTATGCCGACATTTTTTCCTGTATCCACTCTTAGCTATACTCGCATCACTTCAAAAAATTTAGAATGTAATTTAGTGATAAGTTATATTCGTAGTAAAAATTCGTATCTTATTGGTTTTATTGTTGTTGATCATATGAATAGATTGGTCAAAACAATTATATTCATTGTCTTAAAAATAAAATTAGATTAGATGACTAAGTATCCGCGTTATATGAATCATGCATGGTTAGCCTTCATTTATACAATCGATTGTTAATATTGATGGGAGACCCATTTGATGATTGATATAAAATGTGGAGACTCAAACTACAAATTATACTTTCTAATATTTACAAATATAATAAGAGAGAATAAAATTAAACCTTTAACGGGAACTCCAAAATATTAGTATAATTATTTGTTAAAATAAATGAATTGCTCATATTATTTTGATTTTAGTATTTTTTTATTATCTTTTTATTTTACCTTCTATTATGCCGCTTACTTTAATTGTTGATGTTGCTTTAATTGGTAAATGACCGTTAGCTGATAGCTGTTAGTTGTTAGCTGATTGAGTTAATTAGAGAGTATAACTAGTTGTCAACATTAACTGATTGTAGAAAAGTGTTTGATAAATTAGCTATTAGCTGAGTAGCTGTTTGGTATAATTTCTTTTCTTAAAAAGCTAATTGAAAAAGTTACTTTGAGTATCTTTTTGAATTTTAGCATTTTGAAGTACAAAAAGCTAATTAACCAAACATTTATATTGATTTTTAAACCAAGTCAAACAACTAATAGTGGTCAAATAAACTAAAATTGACCTATAGACCAACTATTTTATCAAACAGTACCTATATCTGTAATTAATTTCTACCATTTCAATCGTAGGAACTCATCTCTTTCAATGAATATTGAATTTCTCATCATTATTCACCTTCCGTTTTAAGTAATTTTATTCAATTACTTTTAGTTTTACACATATAAAAGAACAAACTCTAGATTTTTAAGTGATTCCTATCATTTTAGGCAGGCGAAATCATTTCTAATATTGTAAAAAACACTAAGCACCGGTGGGCACCTAACTCCCAACTAAAAAGGAAAATTAGAGATTGTCAAGCAATGAGACAAAGTCCAAGTAGAAAATTTAAAACCAAGTCCTAACAAGAAAAGTGAAAAAGTAAAACCTAGGTTTAACTTTTAATTTCAAAAATAAAAAAGACAAGTGGAAGAGTTAAAGTTAAAGTCCAAAAAGAAAAGTTGAAAACTCGTGGCAACTTGGATTATGGAGCTAATGAGCGAAGACTTAAGGCATCCTTAAAATAGTGATATGATTTTGAGGAGATTTTACCGTTGCGATTAGGAAAGAAAAATGAGTGAAAAGAAAAAAAAAAAAAAAAAAAAGAGAGAAAAAATAAAATAAAAAATTAAAAAAATCTTTAAAATCCCTTAAATAACCTAACAGCCCCAACCCTCTCTCCTCTAACACATCAACTTTTTCTTAAAATATGTACAAAATCCTCCTAATTGGGATGCCCTTAGCATCATCACCAATTGTCGATAGCATTTAGGTTTTCGTGTCTTCAACACCTATTGCTAGTAGATTAGCTAACTAGGGGAAGGGGACAAAGGGCAAGTCGTTGACTTTGTGACTTCTGATTTTGTGATTTGGTGTTGTGATTTTTTTTTTGGTGACTTTGATTTTTAATTTTATGTTGTGTGGTCGGTGCCAAATCGAATTTAGATTTATTTTACTCAAAAATCAAAATTATATAATTTTTGAGTTAAATAAACTATTTTTTTTTAAAGACTATATATTTAAGCCAATTAATTATATTGGACAACTGTCTAAAATGGTTGCAAGCAACTTCAAAACCATCTACAATATATGTAGTTAGAAATGTTTCCAAGCAACTTCAAGACTCCGTTGCATATTGGGAACTTATTTTGAATATTTCAAATGATGCATTTGGCATGCTACTATGCTAGCTATCTTATTTGTGTACGTATTGTTGCTGGCCCGCCAAACATCCTTGTCTCTATGAAATATATGCCATTCTCATAATCTCATTATAATAACTACATATTTCAACTGATACTAATCGATCCACATCAGACTATCAGAGAGTAGTTTAACTCATTCGTGATGCTATGAGTGTGTGGGTTATAAGTTTTACCTATAATATTGGGTTGTATAGTGTGAAATAAGTTATAGTCTAAACGCTAATGACTTAGTGGGAGCGGATATTCCATTGTAATAGAGTCACTAGCGAAACTTTTGAGTTTTTAAGTGCTTCTTTCCCCTCCTATGGAGTTTTTGAAAAATGTTTCATTTTTTAGAAATCATTTTCATTTCTAGTGTAATCGTTTGGTTTATTTTTCTACAAAATGAGCGAAATTGTATAATTCATATTATTATTTGTTTCTTTTTCTTTCTCTTTCCTCCCTACCCACACTTTTCTTTTTCTTCCTCGGACATCTTTCTCTCTCTCTCTTTGAGAAAACTTTCGTCGAGTGAGTAATCCAAATCGTTTGGCGGTGTTGTTTAGTAGCGATCTTCGATCGGCAGTTGTAGTTTTGGGCAGCGTTATTAATTCCGGTTGGAGTTCAAAGGTACGACGACTTCTGGTGGTGGCGTGGAAGTTTCCGGCTACAAATCCATATTCCGACAGTAGCAAGTTTCAGCAGGAGCTGACAGTTTCTGGTTCTTTCTAAGGGTAATGTCTGGCTCTGGGGAGGTGAGAGTATGATTAGTTGTAGCAAGTGGAGTTCAAAAAATGACTTCCTCATAATGTAAGATACTTTGGATGTTACTCAATTGAGATGAATGAGTGCTTTTTAGTATTTTGGTTTTGAGTTGTTCTCTTTTACTAATCAAAAAAGAGTATTATTTTGTTATTGCGTTACAAAATTGGTAAAGCTTTGATATAACTTAAACTCTTATTGAGTTGATAGAGTGTGACTTAGAGCATCCACATTAGTTGGGGAGATTTGGGAGATAATGTAAGAGTGATCAGGAAAGAGAATGTGGGAGGGGAGAGAAAAAAAAAAGAAAAAAATAACAAAACAAAAATTGAAAAAAATAAAAATAAAAAGACGCGTTACACAGACGCGTACATTCACATTTGTTATTATCTCCACCCAAGATAATTCATCTGACAATATCTTCCTAATATCCACTGATGTGGATGCTTTTATTTTGAACGTGGACAAAATATTTTAAATTATAAATAAGTGTTTAATGAGAATGGGTACCTTATCATTGGCTCATTGCCTCCAAGTAACAGGATACGAGTTGTACAAGTCTCAGTTAACGACTTTTAAGTTTTAATTCGATTCGATACGATATCTTCTTTGACCTCAACAAACTGAGAACGCCCCACAGGCCCACACTAAAACTCAACGCCATCGCTCGCAGAAACTCAGCTCTCTCCGGTCATGGATTTCAGGCTCCGAGCTCAGGCGATTCATTTCATATCTCTCATCGTTCTCTCATCCATCATTGCGCCTTCGTTACAATCCGGCCAGGTATTCCATTATCGGATCCTTTGTAGTCAACGCTTCTGTTACTTACTAAGGAAAAACAATTTCATGCTGAAACGTGGTTGTCTGTGTAAATGCCATTGAGTTTGGCTATACAGGTATTCTGGATCTATCAGTGGTATATTATATGCTTTTTTTTTTTTTTTTTTTTTTGCAGTTTTGTGATGCTGGAATTGGATATGGAGAATCCGGATGCGGCATTTCGTCGTCGAAGATACTGATTAAGGGAGGGACTGTTGTGAATGCTCATCATCAGGAGGTGTCCGATGTGTACGTGGAGGATGGTATCATTGCGGCTGTGAAGCCTAACATCAAGGTATTAGACTATTAGAGCTTACTGAATACTGATGAAATAACCGGAACTTACATCACTTACTTTACTGCTGATTTGATTGCTCTTCAATTATGGAGGACAAGCCTCAGTGACTTACTTTAGTTCAAAAATCAGAATAGGTTCCCATAAAATGGATTATAGAAGTATGAAATGGAAGAGAGAAGGGTTAAGGAGCTGTGCAGAACTTTCAGGTGCAAGCATGCAATGAAAGACTGTAAAAGGCCTAGTAAATGGTAGAACTAGTTCTCCATGTAAATTTTGTTGGTTTGAAGTCAAATCTTAATTGCGAAAGGATGCAATAAATCAGTTTTTATCAAATGTCAAACCATTACTTGACATAGATAATACTCCGTATTAGGTTTCGGAAGTGTATTTCCAACCCCTAGTGCAGATTGGTTTGACATGGGGTGTGGTCCTGGTCCACTTCAGTTTCTCCTTCTTTCAGTTAACGTGGCAAATAATGCAAAACCATATCCAATAATTTTTACTACTCACAGGCATCTTACAAATCATGTTAGTTCTATGACAGGGGCTTTAGTCCTTCAGTACTAAATTGACTTTTTTTACTTTCAGTCACTTTTCAATGTTATTCACCTTGTTAGATTTGTATCTGGGGTTGATCAGCATCATCTGCAGGTTGGTGATGATGTGAAAATTATTGATGCAACTGGAAAGTTTGTCATGCCAGGTTAAGCTTTCTTCCATTAGGGGCAGGTTAATACGGAGTACTTAATAGGATGATGGTATATTAAATCTTTGTCATATTAGTAATAATTTCAGTAACTTGTGAATATTACAAATACTTTTAATAACTTGTAAGTGTTGGCATATCAGCTGTTCTTTTCAGTTTGGCTCAGCAGTATTTATGATTGGATCAGACAGCATTTGTAACTGGAAATTGAGTTTCCAATAAAAAGAATTTTGGCCCTTAATTGAGGAGAATTATTTTCCCGAGGTCTATTCATGTATGAAGAATAGCATATTGCATTATTTATGGAGTTTTAACATGGTTTAGTATGGACTGAGCCCCCAGAAGGAAAGAGAAACCAAAGACAAGCTTAATGTTATTCTTGGTTTGGCAAAATTTTGATCCCAAATGCACCATTGCAGGGGGAATTGATCCTCACACACACCTGGCAATGGAATTCATGGGTACTCAGACAATTGATGACTTTTTCAGTGGACAGGCTGCTGCATTAGCAGGCGGAACAACCATGCATATAGATTTTGTTATTCCTGTAAAGGGTAGTCTATCTGCAGGTTTTGAAGCATATGTAGAAAAGGCAAGAAAGTCGTGCATGGATTATGGTTTCCACATGGCAATCACAAAATGGGATGAAACTGTTGCCAGTGATATGGAAATCATGGTCAAGGAAAAAGGTATTTCTGTTTCTATATAGTACAACTTGTGCTAGATACTTAGATAAACCTTTTATGTTTTATTTATGGAGTTTTGCTTTCTGAGACCACTTTCGGCCTCTTCACTGTTCTTTACAAACCATTGCCTTACACTCTTACAGATTGCTGAATAACTGTTTATCTCACATTTAGGTATCAATTCATTTAAGTTCTTCCTAGCCTACAAAGGATCTCTTATGATCAGTGATGACCTTTTGTTGGAGGGATTGAAGAAATGCAAGTCTCTAGGTGCCTTAGCCATGGTTCACGCAGAAAATGGTGACGCTGTATTCGAAGGTCAAAAAAGAATGATTGAACTTGGTATTACTGGGCCAGAGGGACATGCACTGTCAAGACCTCCCGTGGTAATTATTACTTTATTAGGCTATGTTTTCTGGATTGTGTGTCAATTGTCGATAAAGTTGCCTGTTCTTTCTTTCTGCACCATTATATAGCTTTTTGTGTACCTGGGTCCTGGTATCCACCTGGATGATCAAATAGGTAACTTACTTTAGTAAAAGGGAAACATCAGGACTTTTATGAGTTCAGGCAAGTAAACATCAATAGTACTATCTGAGTGCATTACATCTTTTCCTGGATTTAGACAGTACTCCTTATTTATATATGAGTTCAATATTAATGCAGTTAGAAGGGGAAGCAACATCTCGAGCAATTCGCTTGGCTGGTTTTATCAATACACCTTTGTATGTTGTTCATGTTATGAGCATTGATGCAATGGAAGAAATTACTAAAGCTCAGAAATCAGGTTATTTGAGAAATACTGAAACGATTGGAACGATTAAATCATTTCTTAATACTTTCTGGAGAATTTAATATTTTTTATCCGTTTACTTATACTGGATGTTTTTGAATCCTTAAGTTCACTTCTCACCTTTATGACCCTGTACATCCACCTTTATCTAGAATCTAGAGCTATACTTTCTGGTAGCATACATGTCACCTCTTTTATCTGTTACAAACATCTGTTTGCACAGTCTGCTTCCACCTTTTTTGCTAAACTCAGTTGGCCGAGACTCATGTATATAATTTCCAGTTTTGTTGTATTTTCTTAATTGATTCATGAAAATAATCAACAGAAAGATACTCCGTATTAAGTTTTCTTGGTACACGTCATTGCAAGTTCTATGACCTTTAGCAGAAGCTTGATGCTTATTGCTTAGTTGCATAAACAAATGCTTGCACCATCAATTTCCAATGAAAATGAAGCTGTAAGAATATTCAGAATTTAATATTTGTTACCTTTTCGTAATTTCTATATTGCAGGGCAAAGAGTCATTGGGGAACCTGTAGTTTCAGGATTAGTTCTTGATGATTCTGTGCTTTGGGACCCAGACTTTAATACAGCAGCCAAGTAGTTCTTTCCTTTCTTTAGTTTCAGATTCCCTCTGTTTTCCTTTTATTTCTCTTACTGAGATAATTACATAAAACAGGAGGAAAATGCCATAATGTTCTCCTCTTTTTTCAGGTATGTCATGAGCCCACCTATTAGAGCACCAGGGCATGGAAAGGCTCTTCAAGCAGCACTTTCAACAGGCCTTTTACAGGTATTATTATAATCTTCAATGGGAGACAGTTATTTAGGCTTCCTTTAAACATGGAAATGATTTGTGACTTCCTTGGCTGCTGCCAAATAAGTCCTTATTGTATCAAAAGTTTGAAAAGGCTTGTAATTATATTTGGACAAGGGACAGAAACTTGTATCTTCCAAAAGTTATTAGTTAAACTTATACTTGCTTTAAGACCAATGAAAACTCTCCTCTAGGTATAAACCTAGACCTTGTAGTCTACATTATAAGCCTATGAGTCTAGGTAGGAGATATCAAGTTTAATCACCATTCCCCTAAGATGTACCAAAAGTTGTATGTGCTATTGCCTTTTGTTTTTTCTTTCCCTTTTCTTTTATCAGCTAATGGACACATTAACTGTGCAGCTGGTAGGGACTGACCACTGTACGTTCAATTCAACTCAGAAAACCTTGGGAATTGATGACTTTCGGAAAATACCAAATGGTGTCAATGGTAATGTAACATTTAATTCCCTTTACATGTATATATATTTTCTCATTACCTAGGTTTTTGCATCTCAATTTCTAAAATTAGCCCTACTTTGTTACATTCTTGTAAGGTATCGAGGAGAGGATGCACTTGGTTTGGGATACAATGGTGGTAAGTTCTCATTTCTAGGCTTCTAGCAGATTACCCAAAATTTGTGCAGTCTCATATTTTCCATGTGAGAAGATGCTAGATTGTTAAGTCCTACAAAATATTTTCATAACAAACCTCTAAGTTTTCTTTGTATTTTGACTGTTGTTCTAGGAATCTGGTCAAATATCCGTCACTGATTATGTTCGTTTGACGAGCACAGAATGGTATGACTAGGAGCTTGCTATAATCTTTCAACTACACACAGAATTTCAAAGTTACCTCACATGTTTTTTAATAGATTCTTAACTTCAACAATCTGATGCTTCTTTATTCCAGTGCACAGATTTTCAATATATATCCAAGAAAAGGGGCAATCCTTGCTGGGTCAGATGCAGATATTATCATATTGAACCCTAATTCGAGTTTTGAAATTAGTTCTAGTTCCCACCACTCAAGGTCAGATACAAATGTTTATGAAGGGAGACAAGGCAAGGTAAGTATTTTTGGACAAATTACCAAGTTCAATGTTGAGAAGGAAATTGGCAGAAATTTTACTGCAAGCAATAGCTCTATTGCTGGTTTCATTTTGTTATAAATTTGAGGCGAGGAAAGAGTAAATGCAAGAAATCCAACGAAACGAAGAAGTAAACTGTAGTTGGAAATTTAGAAATTTTCATGTCAAATAAGGCAATTAAGAATGTTAACCCGCCCTACCTCTCTTGATTAAAATTTTATAATTGATTTTTATTGGGCATTTTGTTCTGGAAGTTTTATTCCTTCTTCTTTCTCCTCCCTGTAGGGAAAAGTTGAGGTTACTATTGCTGGGGGAAGGATTGTTTGGGAAAATGGTAAGCTGAATGTTGTTCCAGGTTCTGGAAAGTACATTAAGATGCCACCTTTCAGTTATCTTTTTGATGGGATAGAGAAAGCAGATGCAACTCATTTCTCATCCTTAAGAGCTCCAGTGAAACGATATAAAGCAACTAGTTGAGTTGTACAGGATCAGTTTACAGTTTTATTGGATTTCTCATATGCTGATATTACAAGTATTAACTTATATCTACTACTGATGTCTCATATACTGATATTACAAGTATATAATTTATATATACTACTGTGGTGTATGAATTGGTAATGTAAATTTTTGATTATACATATATACTGAAATTCTCTCGTGATTGCCAAAGCTCGCTCATTTCACAAACCCTTGCCTTTAATCCCTGAGCAAGGATACATTTTATAGAATCCTGTGTGGACACAATGTGATAATGCAGCTTTCTCTTGTTTTCAAGCTTCACTTCTGCTGGAAGACTGAAAATGCATGAGTAAATACAGGGAGAGATGTTTGAGGGTGTTTCCAGGGCTTTGAAAGTGAAGCACTAATAAGATCCACAAAGAAAGACTGAGAGAATGCCCCCCTTCTTCCTCTGCACAAACAAAAGTTTCAAAGTATTCAGACAGAAATAGTGTTGCAGCCAGGCAGGTATGCAGCAGCATGAATACTTGAAACTCTTTCACTCTGGCATTTTATGATCCATCTGTGTTTGACCCAGGGGATATTAATCATAATAAAGCCAGCATTTGCATGTCCTATAAGTTATCTATAAAAATTTTAAGTGAAATATAGCTTGTATGCTTTTTGATCGGGGCAGGTGGGGGGTGGGGTGGGGTGGGGTGGGGTGGGGGAATGGATTATTACAAAAACCAGAGATTGTTTGTCCTCTGAAAACCCATTGAATTTTAGGTGAACTGTAGAATTTCAGCAGATAGCAGGTGCAGGTACAATATAAACTAGGATGTTATGATCGAAGTGTTTGACCAAGGGGATATGGATCATAACTGAACTAAGAGTTTGCGTGTTCTGCGAAATAAGTATATACTGTACAACTTTAAGTGAAATACAATATACAGGTGGCAGAAGGTAAAAATTGAAACCTGAATGTAATGATCCATATGAACCTGACAAAGGGATGGATGTGGATCATAATAAAACCAAAGTTTGCATGTTCTATGAAATATAACATGCTGGCATGCATCAGGTATAACAAAAATTGGCATGTTATGATCCATAGCATGACCAAGGGGATATGGATCATAATAAAATTGGGAGTTTGTATATTCTGTGAAACATAACATTTTGGTATGCATCAGGTAAAATAGAAGCCAGCATGTTATGATCCATATGCCTTTGACCAAGGGGATCTGGATCATAATAAAATTGTAGTTTGTATGGTCTGTGAAATATAATATGCTGGTATGCATCAGGTAAATTAAAAGCAGCATAATATGATCCATATGCGTTTGAGTTTTGACCATAGGGATATGGATCATATTAAAACTGGAGTTTGCATGTTCTGTGGAAAATAACATTCTAGGATGCATCAAGTAAAATAGAAACCGGCATGTTATGTTATGATCCATATGCCTTTGACCAAGGGGATATGGATCATAATAAAACCGGAGTTTGCATGGTCTGTGAAATATAACATGCTAGCATGCATAAGATAAAATAGAAAGTTAGAAACCCAGCATAATATGATCCATATGCGTTTGAGTTTTGACCATGGGGGATATGGATCGTATTAAAACCGGAGTTCACATGTTCTGTGAAATATAACATGCTGGTGTGTATCAAGTAAAATAGAAACTGGCATGTTATGATCCATATGCATTTGACCAAGGGGATATGGATCATAATAAAACCAGAATTTGTATGTTGTATGAAATATAACATTTTCTGGATCACAACAAAATTGGAGTTTGCATGTTCTATTCTGTGAAATATAACATGCTTTTGCATCCAATAAAATAGAAACCGACATGTTATGATCCATATGCATTTGATCACCAAGGGGATATGGATCATAACAAAATCGGAGCTTTGATTTTTATATGACAGGATGAAAAATGAATAGCTGAGGCTGGAGAAGTCTTACCCTCCCATAGTCCTCCTCCATGGGGATGGGCATCGGGTTGTATTGTTTAGCACGAAGCTCTTGGTCATTCCCAATGCTGTGGTGAGTGTACTCGCTTCTATGATGCTTCCTGTTTGCGCGAGCTTCAGAAAACATCACGGTGTAATTACTGGGAGTGGGACTGGTGCCCCCAGGCTTCTGTTCCCATGCTCCAAACTTGGGTACGGACATCTTATTAATATTCCTCTGCATTTCCAATAACATTCACGTAGTTAGTCATCTATTCTGCATTTGTGCTGCTTGCTATACAGGGGAACGGACATAAAAGCAGCCAGCTTTAGCTTTTGCTTTTACCTCCGTTCCCTTGTTGCTTTGTGTTTTAACATGCTAAAAATTTTACTTGAACATGATACATTGTGATTAATTGATATCTTTTTATTAGATAATCAATCAATCACAATGTTGAATGCTTTAGATTTTCAAGTTTGTTTTAGTCAACGTCCCTTTGGTCAACGCACATTGACTAATACAATCTTGAACGTGTAAAAACACACACACATATATATGCATGGTATATATTGATCAATATCCCCTTGGCTTATGCATATTGATCAAATCGACCCAAAGGGGTTATATCAAAGCCTAACATCACAATATTTAATGAAATAATGCAGAATTAGATTATTAGATCACTAAAGATCTTATTTTAAGTATGATCTGAGAAGCACAGGTGGGCAATGATTTGCTATCTGCAAAAATTGCAAATGATACAAAAGAATAAACAAGGTTAATACATTAAAAATCATTCAATAAGATGTAAACTATTCGCATTGTTATTCAGACCCCATAACAGGTACATATACTTAGATTATCATGGCGAGCCAACAAAATTTATTATGGTCAATGTACTAATTTAATTTATTTATTTTTTTTCATTTTAAAGATTTTTTTAGAATATATGTATATATAGGCAATAAGTAATAAAATTTGAGGGGTATAAATTGACTCCACTATAAATAAAATAATTCAAATTCCATCCACATAGTTAATAAAAGACACGCACAAGTGGAGAATAGGATGGAATTTGGCTAATTTGGCAACTCTTTAATTTCGATGCCTTCCCTGGAATTATAAGTTGTACACAGTGTAGCAACTTATGTATTGCTATTATATATATATATATATATATATATATATATATATATATATATATATATATATATATATGAAAGGGATCAGGTGCGGGTGGGGCTTTCCGTGCGGTTGTGCGGTTGGACGCACGTTAAGTATTAATCTTACGCACTTAAAGTACAAAACACACGCACATTAAGCACACAAATAAAACACCTTAAGCACACAACCCCACACACGTTAAGCACAAAATTCACGCATCTTAAGCACAAAAATACACGCACCTTAAGTTTTAACAACATCTCACAATAAGTACAAAACTCACGCACCTTAAGCACAAGACTCACGCACCTTAAGCACAAAATTCACGCACATTAAGCACAAAACTCATGCACCTTAAAGTTTCAACAACAACTCACATTAAGTACACACTCACGCACATATAAGCACAAAACTCACGCACCTTAAGCACAAGACTCATGCACCTTAAGTACAAAACTCACGCACATTAAGCACAAGACTCACGCAGCTTAAGTACAAAACTCACGCACATTAAGCACAAAACTCAGTACACACTCACACACATTAAGCACAAACCTCAGCACCTTAAGTACAAAACTCATGCACATTAATCACCCGCACAACCGCACAGGAGACACTTACCCGCACTGGAACTTAATTCTATATATATATATATATATATATATATATATATATATATATATATATAAACTTAATTTTTTATATATTATTATTTTTAAAAAAATAATTTTAAAAAAATTCAACAAATACAATAAAATTTTAATTTTAGTTTAAATTATGAAAAAAAAATATATAATGAGGATGATAAGAATTGATATAAGTATCTTAACTCTGAGAATTCAAATATGACCGGGAAAAGGGTCAAAGATGCTCTTAAATTTTACTCAAAAAATCAATTAAGCCCCTAAACTTTTAAAGGTTGCAATTAAATTTATAAACATCTTATTTTGAAGCATTGAAGCCCAAAAGTCAATTGGTAACCTGTAAATTACAACCTTTGAAAGTTTAAGGGCTTTGAAAGTTTAAATGCCTAATTGATTATTTGAATAAAGTTTAAGGATCTATTTGACCATTTTCTCAATATGACCACAAATATTATAACAAAAAAAATTCTTTGAAAAAAAGAACAACATATGAACTTAAAGAAATTGTCCGCATTTTTTTGAGAATTCAAATATGTTAACAAATACTAAAACATTTAACAAAAAAAAAAAAAAAACTTTTGAAAAAAGAACGGGGAACAAATTATAAAGTAAATTTTATTGGTTTTGATAGGTTGATTTGTTCATTGATCATTTAAAATATAAAAAATAAAAATTAAATCGTTTTAGTACAAAAATTAAATAGGAAAATCAAAGATTTAAACAATAAGCTTATGCCTAAATGTGAATTTTATCTTATTTTATAGAGGTAAAACATTTTAGGAGGTTTTTTCTGTATAGAATATTCTAAGTTATTATGAGAATTCTTAAAATATTTTATATTATTAAATCTCATATAGTGTATCAAACATATATATATATATATATATATATATATATATATATATATGGGTAATAATAAATAAAATAATAGTTATTTTAATCCCCAACAACCAGGTGCATTTAGAAAATGTATTTTAACCCTTAAAACAAGGGCATCTAACAAATGCATTTCTCACAAGAGTAGAAGTCAAATGCAATGGGTTTCTGAAGTCATAGATTTCAAAAACATTTTATCCCAACTTTTGAAAACCCACATTGCTATTTTGCAGAATATATTTTTTTTTTAAATAATAAAAATCATAAATAAACGGATTTAAAAGGTAAAATATAAAAGAAAATTATGTATCTATGTGTGCATGTATATGTATATTAGACACAAATCACACAATAGTGTCTGATACAAGCACATACCTCCATCTTTTGCTTAATGCAGCATAAAATATGATAGAACTAATATTTCTAATCAGGATAATGCATATTATATATTGTTAATCTGAAAATCAAGATAACTAGTTTGCCATTAGCTATTTCTTTGGCATTGCAAGGCTATTTGTTCCCAACATTAGCTATTTCTTTGGCATTGCAAAGCCAATTGCTTCTGACTATTTGTGACCATTAATTTTGAGGCTAAAAATACACACCTCTCAATTTTCCTCTAATAAAATAAATATTTTTTTGCCATTTAGTTAAAAGACTTCTAATTTTGAGGTAAAAAATACACCCCCTCCAATTTTTCTCTAAAAAAATAAATACTTTTTGCCATTAGTTAAAAGACCCTCTATCCCAAGGGTTAGATAATGGTTTGAGTTTAGATATAGATAAAGTTTTCTGTTAATTTAACCCTTATTATGTAGGATAGAAACTTCCATTTGCCACACCATTAGGGTACAGAAATACAGAATACCAACAGCATGAAAGGGCATTATACAATGCTGGGTAAGTCTTTCAACAACAGTATCTAATTTCCATTAGCTCTTAGCTTCTTACTATGTCACTTCTAAGCATGCTAAAATAGACAAAGTTCACTAACCATATCATGTCTATCTATTAAAAAAAAACCCCAAAAAAAAAAAAAAAAAAAACATAACATTCAATAAATTCAGGAAATATGTATAATTATAACATGAACAGATCAACTACATGGAGCCGCGCGATCTCAGCCGATAGGGATTAGTGCAGCACAGCCTCTATATATCGTCCCTAATTTAAACATGGCTTCCAGGCACAATTCTCATTTACAAATGCCCCCAAGAATATCTCCATTTTCTGTATCAGACAAAAGTAACTTCTCACTCCCGGGGACGGGCAAGCCAAAGAGAGCTAAGTGCTCGAAGCCGTGAGAAGTAGTCACTGATGCCAAGAAAAGCTCGAGCTGCTTGGCGAGTCGTCAATATGCGATGCATTTGTTGCAACGTCTGTTGCCTCAGGTTATCAGCCTGAAACCAATTAGTACAGTGATGAAAACTTGTGACATGAATATTTTCATCAAGGAAAAGATGGAATGCACATTGCCAACTTGTATGATATTGCAGCTGATTAATGTTATGCAGCATGTAATCAGACTTTCTTAAACTACCAATGCTTTCCATTGGGTCACCTACCATGTAACCTATTTCAGAGAGTAAAGACAATTTGTGAAATTCAGTTCTTGATAACAATCAGCAGTTGCATAAGAAGTCCAGTCCGCCAATGGTTCACATATACAAGAATAGGTCTTAAGCTCTAGAGACATTCTTATAAACCTTTTCAACCAACCTTAATTATATGCCATCTAAATACTATTCATGTATAAGGCTTTTAAATTGTACTCCCTTCGTTCCATTTTATCTGTCTGGTTCGTTTAACAGGCTTGACTGAAGTTATTTTTTATTCAATTTTTCATAATATTAAGTTTAGTATTAGTGCCAACTACTATGTAGTGTGATGGCACCTCTGTTACCATTCCAAATGGGTGGTCACTAGATCATACCCCGGTGGTGGGGGCATTGATTCTTTGGGCTGAAAAGAATCACGAGTGTTTCAAAAAATGTTTAGTATTAGTGTATAAATTTTATATATTTAGAAACTACATTAAAAGTATTATAAACACAAAAAATCAAATTTAAAAATAATTAAAAAAAAAAGTAATAAGCAAAGAAGAAAGAGTTGGTTTGACTCATAAATACTCCGTAGTAAACAAGACAAGTAAAATGGGACAGAGGGAGTAATAACAAAAAACACCACAACAAAATGACTATACTAGGATGCATCACCAAACACTGCCTCCATTAATTTGGCACCAAATGTGCAGTAACACTGTAACAGATTCGTTAAACTGTTGGGGGGCGTTTGGTTCAGGTTATATAAGATAACCAAGGTTATATTTGCTTGGTAATATAAGATTCTCATGTTTGGTTCAGGTTATGTAACTTTCCCAAGGAATGTTAGATAACCTCTGCATTAAGTTTTTAGCTATTGGAAGGGAATGTGAGATACCCTCCAATTTCTTAGGTAATCTCGCATTCCCTTGTCTTATTACTAATGTTGGGCTTTGGACATTTTAATCAATTTATCTTTTTACCGTTGTCTTATTTACATATCTTAGTTTTAAACCAAACACAGGAATCTAACATTCCCAGCAATCTAAAATTCCCTAAGGTAATCTAACATTCCGTGAACCAAACACCCCCTTAGAGTTCAGTTAATAAGAGAATTTTCCAACAAGAATGCTTGTCTTGAATTCTGTGATGAACCTCTATGCCAATATGTGATGCCTTGGGAAATCCTAAAGTGATTCCTAGAGCTCTTCTTTCTTTTCTTTTCTTTTTCTACAATTAAATCACAATTTCATCGTTGTCATCCCTATATTTTAACCTAAACAAAACCTTTTGATATTGTAACCCATAGCCGGACATAAACCCTAAAACTTGGTAATGGGACCAGGGAAAGCTGATAGGGATTCAAGAGCAAAATGTCAATGCATTTGTGGCAATTAATATGCATATAAAAGACCAAATTTCTTAACTTGAAAGAAATAGTAAAAGACCAAAGTGATCACCTGGCGGATAAACCCCTCGAGAGTTCCTAGTTTCCCCATTGCCATGGCCATTTGGCCCATATAATTTGCAACATTTCCTGAAGAGCCTGATGGGCCTAAAGACCCTGCAAGAGTCTCAGCCAAGGATTGTTGCAATGCCTCCATTCCCTGGGATAACGCATCTTCAGCCTGTTGAGAAGACTGTTGCAAATTGTTGATGGCCAGTAATTGCTGTTCAGTTAAAGGCTCCAACTGATTTATAAGCAACTGCAAACCATGCAGATCAAAAGTTAAAAACAAAGTAGTTCAATAAATGGAGAAAACAAGGAAAGGAAATGTAGGACATACTTTAGCTGGAAGAATGGCACGAGATGCTGACTAATACAAGCCTATTCAAATTATTCATCTTCTCATGTTTAAAGTTATTCCCATAATTTCGAAGATATTGGTAGTTATTGAGTAATTCAGTTGTTGAGATAGTGAGTTCTCTATGAGATAGCATTTGTTATTATGCATTGCATGTATCATATTTGTAAGGTGCAGAAGTCTTCACAAGAGCCAAGTTCTGTTGTTTCAATGACAGAGCGGTGTGTGAGTTTTGTTCCTAACATTATTTGAGGGACCTTATTACCCATAGCAAGCACTTGCACCATGGAAATCAATAGCCCTCACCTTGAGGAGTTCAGATGAACGAAATCCACCCAACCACAAAAAGCATCTCTCAGCAGGAGTTTTCCACATGCCCGACAAAATATGAAAGACATCAGCTTTTGCAGCCTCTCCTTTTATCCTGAAAATGTCCTCATAGTGTGCCATGATGCTATCAACAATGATGCGAAGTTCAGCATCACCAGCATGGGAATTAACCGCTCCTCTTAACTCATTAATTCGTCGATTGTGCTCTTCCAGCCACCGTGCATATTCTACATCAAATGCCAGGGCTCCTAAAAGGGATGGGGGTATGGAACATCACATCAAAATAGAGATCATAAATTGAATTGAAATGGCATACAATACACCAGTGTTGCAAAAATCGCGCCTAGGCGCCGATTAATCGGCGTCTAGGCGGTCGGCCACCTAGGCGCTCTAGGCGCCGATTAATCGCTATAGGCGCCCGCCTAGGCGGTCCCCAGGTGCCTAGCGATTTTTTCAACCTTGCAATACACCAAGATTCGTTCTTATGTAGTATATTCAGAACTTATGGACATCTATATTCTCCTTTCCATGCAAAGTATTCCACGTTCAATAGATTACCTTTCTTTTTTTATCATAGAAAAAATTTATAACATCTAAATATAATCCTGATTTGCATGTTCATCACAGTTCACATCCTCACAAGTAAAGATTAAAGAGCTAAGGAACCATCCAAATTATGTGACTCTTGAAAAGGGCTTTGCTAGTAGGATTTTTTAGAGCCCAGCATAGGAGAGACAAAAACATAAGTTGGCACATAAGGCATTGATGTGCATGTCACTAGGCTATGTGAGCTTTTAGGACTTATTAGAGATTAGTTGAAGCCCAAAGATGCTGCTGAACCTTGTACGCAGCAAGTAGAGATGGATGGGAATTCATTTACTCTCCTTAAAGCATATATGATGTTATCATGCTTTAGGTCAGCACCAGTGCCCTTGCGCTTCGACCCAAATGGATTAGAACTGTGTTGTGTATTGGGCAACAATTATTTGAATTATCTTGGAAATATTGCATCTTGTAAGATCTTTAGGTACATGACAAAACCATTTAGTATACAAAGCATTGGCACTCTATAATTCAATCAATGTATAATTTATAAGGAAAACCAAAATTTGAACTTCATATGAGAAATACATGGTCAGAATAAAAGAAAATGAGCATTACCATTTCCACTCATAGATTGTGATTGATCTCCAGAACTTGAGATAAATATGCCCTTAATCAGAAAAAGAAACGCTTCTTTATTGTGTTGAACAAGGAAGCACTACTAGTTGTTCCACAACAAAGGCTAGTGCTGACAAAGCTTGAAAAGATATATATATATATTGAAGATAAAAGAAACAACTATGAAATACTAGTCTGAACAAACCTGTTGTCGAGCTCGTTGAAGCTCCTGCTCTAATTGTGTCAGTTTCATTCTGCTGTTCTCTAATTGTTGGACATATGCCTGCACCAAAAGGGAAAATATAACGAATGAATCAATATGAAGCACATCAGGCTATAATCATAGTAGTTCAGATAAATTAATCCCCTACAAAATTCATGAAAGAGATGCAAAGCAGATAATCTTTTCTGTAGTAACTTAAGTTGAGTTTTTTTGAAAAGGAAATCACCCAAAAAAAAAACAACAACAACAACAAAAAAAAAAAAAAAAGCAATTACTGACAAAGTGACAAGGAATAACAAATAAAGGAGAATAACCTACCTTCTTCCGTAAACGGCTCTTTCGAGCAGCTTCACGATTTTGAGCAAGCCTACGAAGTGTCTGCACATGACAGTTGAAAATTACAACTTTGTTGATCTCCATCACTTTTTCAAGTTACTTGTCCATAGTGAAAAAAATGTGTACCTTTTGATCTCTTGTCCTGTCACTGCCATCTGAACCCACAATACCCAATGCATGATTGTTTTGAAACTACAATCAACAGTAAAAAAAAAAAAAAAAAAAAAAAAAATACAGACAATTAATTGCTGGATAATGAAGAAGTGAAAAGAATTTTCAACTACTCATAACTTGTTATTGTATCCATTTTCATTATCTTTTGAAGTTTTGAAAGGCAATTCATTAACAAAGAAAACCAAATTCATGGGGATAGAAAACAATAGCAATAAGAAACTAAAATAACCCTCAAAGACGAATAGGTCAGAGGGCCAGGACTATGAAAAATATAATTGTGCAGATGTTTTGAGAAAATAATAAGTACCCCCATGTTTTTATCTTCAGTATCTGCATCAGTTGATGTATCAGTCCTAGGACTGACATCTGCCATCATGGGATATTACCAAATACCAATTTTCCAGATATAACTTTAGATTAGGATTTGCATCACTGTATGCTCTTCTGCAATGTAAAGCAAACAGAAAACAAGATCATTATCTATGGACTTGCAGAAATGGTAACTCTAAAATGATAACATGAACAAACAGGCTTACATGCTTAGAAACCACCTCCAACTATTTTTACAAACTGACCAACAAAAAATGAAACTGCAACTGAATTCAAAATATTTCAAGTCTCAGCAAGAACAAGTTTTAAACAGAAGGGTACACAATGGTTTGAAGAACCATACGAGATATAAAACAAAATAAAATAATTATATATATAAAAATCAGATGATTCCAAGAAGTTGGAGGAGTGCTAAGTACTCTAGGAAAATGCACAATTATCACATTCGCTAAGTTTAAACAAAGATTTAGAGCATTCAGCTAGAAATATTTGGAAGATCGTGTATTTCTTTTTTTCCTTACCTGTCAAAGTTTAAGGATTTTGATCAGTCATAACACACATAGTCTAAGCCATGGAGTACTTAATAAAAGGTTGAACCCAGTGCACAAGGCCCCTGCATGGTACAAGGAAGGAAGAAGCATGCGACTTTACCTTAGTTTTCAAGCCCAATATCAATTAGAGGTACCTCATATTAAATTAAATAGTTTCAAATAAGATAAGTTGTTGTAACAACACACCCTTTGCTTTGCTAAGGAAGATCATGCTTATTTAAGCAACTTTGTCAAGCATTTATTTTTACTAGGTACTTAGCTAACACGAATTGAACATTGAGCTACACTTTCTTTTAAAGGTAATAAGTAATCAAAGAGCTGTGTATTTAAAAGTTTGTTTGCCACACTTTTATAAGTTCAGTAGACCATAAAGTGCTCTATGACCAGATCAATCGCCAAAGATACCAACCAAAAGTTCACCTCAAAACTGATATAACATAACTGCCCAAATACAACCACCCAGCCCCAACACCAAACAATTCCCCTGCTCAATTCATCCAAAACAAACAGATTACACAACACTCCTCTATAATCAGACAGCTTATGCCCATTCAAATCCCTACACAATCAAAAATCACAACCGCAACTAAACTCCAAAGGCAATTCAACATACTGCAAAATCGAATTTAAACTAAATCAGCGGGAAAAAAATTCAACTAAAAATATAACGCCAGTAGCAATAATCAGTCTTCAAATTTGCCAAAAGCACGATTTACGAGCTCAACCACAGTCTATCTAGAGTACAAATACAGTAGAAACGACGGAGGAGCTGAAGGTAAAACTTACTATACAGAACGAATGAAGAGTTTTCTCCGGCGACTCTTCGCTGAAGCCTACATATATACAATATATATTGCTTTTTCTGCGTTTTTTTAGTGTTTTTCCGGCGTTTTGCCTTCGTCACCGTCCTCTTCT
This sequence comes from Ipomoea nil, assembly GCF_001879475.1. Lineage (NCBI taxonomy): Eukaryota > Viridiplantae > Streptophyta > Magnoliopsida > Solanales > Convolvulaceae > Ipomoea > Ipomoea nil. The sequence goes on along the minus strand of NW_017618831.1, from coordinate 223,105 downwards.
TATCCGCAAAAGCTTTTCGGTGAATCGGTGAAGAAGAGAGCTGACCGTTTTTCTCGCAGCTCAGCAAAGCAAAGCAAAAACCTCCAGGTGGGCCTTGGAAACGCCCAGAGATTACAAACGAGGAAGGAGAGGAGAAAATGGGGAAATTGGAAGTGACGTCCTCTTCTTCGTCATCCTCTCTCTCTCTTACATGCCAATTTTGACTTTTGGTCTCTCTACGTTTTACTTCCACCGTATATACGGATAATGATAGCGTATGTATACGGTGTAATTTACCATTTTGCCCCCCTAGTGTGGTCCAAATTTTCCTGCATTTACGAACTGGCCCCTCAACTCCGGACAAATTACACAGGAATCCCAAAGAACATTAATACAACATTATGGGCTTGCACCCAAGGCCCAATAAGGATGATGATGTGGAATATTTTAACATGTTGATTCATAATAATATAATAATGTTACATATTAAAATTAGTAAGATATGGTGATAAATATTAGGTATTAAGTTAGTCTAATAAATTAAGTTCAATAGTTAAATAGGTTATGTAATTTGTATGGAGTGGTTTAAACAACGTCATAAATTTAGTAGTCCATATTTGTTAAGCATACTTAAAAATCATTAAAAATATTAAATATCAGGTGATTATAATTGGTAACCATCCAAACTCACCTAGCTAACGCGTGAAGCATATACCTACACTTGCTAGATGAGCAAGTTTAGTTAATAACTTGCTTTTTTTCTTTTCCCTATTTAATTTCCCTTACAAGAACTTAATTCTTGTTGTACATATTATGTTTTTCTCCTTTTTTATTTTTTTTTATTAACCCTCTAAAATCTATAATGGAGGGTGCCCTTCGTCTTATAAATAGCATTTTAATACAATGGTTTAGTCATACATTGTTACATACTATTTGCAATTTAAACATTATGTTTGAGACATTCACATACTTATTCTAGTATCTCGAGATTGACTAAACCCGTTAATAAGTATATTCAATTTTTGTCAAATTATAAATATGTCATATTCTTTTATAGCTTTAATTTGATATATGGAATTGTTACCCATGCATCAATATGAAAGTGACTCTCATTTTTTTAAAACAATTAAATGGTCACTTTTCAATATGTACCATCCATATATTTTTAGTGTGGGTCAAATTGGAGGTTAAATCACACATTATTAATTAATTATATGATTTGATATTATTTGCCCATTTTAACCTTCGACTTTATATTGGTACTATATGTAAAATTTTATATATGTGTGTTCTATTATGATTAATTGTAAGTTACACTTTTTACAATTAATAACTTTGAGTTAAATTGTATTGTTGTGCTGATGATGAAGTCTCATTTCTATTACACTTGTTATATTAATATACAATAAGTTTGAATTCAAATCTTATTGCTATTAAAATATTGTATCTATTAAATGTAACAAATAACAATTCACAACGATGTAATATGATTATTAAATATATTATGTATAAAACTATAAATGATATGTGCATGCATGTTTATCATTGTTTACTATCGTACCAATAATATTACACTTGTAGAATACAACTATATACAATATACTCCCCCATGATATGTACTATGTATCTAATATTTTACAAAGATATGAAATTCCCTCACCATGCACCTTTCCCTTCTCAAGAGCATTCGAAATTTAACGTTAACTTCCACGAACATCCTTTGACCTAACCTGGAAATGGCAGGTAAAAATGCTGCAAGGCGGCTAAGGTTATATATATATGTATACCCTTGAGTTACTATATATGAAACTTATTCTCTCCACTACTATGCAACGAACGATTCTCTCCGTTTCTTAGGATTCGTATCCGAGTCTTGTTGGCCTTTCCTCATCATCGCTACAAATTCGTCGTAGTTGATTCGACCATCCTGATGTTTAAAACATTCAAAAGACAATTTCATTTGTCAGCAGTTAAATCGTACTAGGAAGATCTATGTGAGACGAACTTGATCAATAGAATTTTAGTAGAAATTGTACTCATGACCTCATATATAAAATTATAAGAGTCATGTCCTATTCACTGGATAACCCCATCATTTGTATATATATAATAAAACATGCGAAATAATCAAAGATTGGAAACTTAAGATCATGCATGTGACTTTATTTATTTGGGTTGTTGGATTTTTGACGGGTAGGCAAAATATGGAAGGGTGATACCCATGTACTTAGACAAGTAAAATCATTTAACATATATAAAATTGAAACAAATTAGTTATTACTATGTATATGTAGCATTTTTGGTATGAAGAATATTGATTTGACTCAAGCATGTATTTATTTGCACTTACATTATCATTGTCAACCTCAGATATGATTTCTTTAATATCTCTCTCGTCATTCATGCCGAATTCTCGTAGAGCCTGTTCTAATTCTTCTATTGTAATATACCTAATTTAGAATGAAAAAAAAAAAAAAAAAAAAAAAACATGAATACAGGAGACTTTAATTTAGTTGTGAATAATAATAATATTATTATTAAGTTAAAAAAAAACTTTTTGGTGTATATCTAACACTGTAACTTACCCACTATTGTCCTTGTCAAAGTATTGGAATGCAACGTAAAGATGCTCTTCTCTATCCATTTTGTTGAGATGCATTGTTGCTGTAATGAACTCTTCATAGTCTATGGTCCCATTGCCATCAGCATCAGCCTAGCCATCATTAATTCATAAAAAACAAGATTATTATAATGACTAAAAGGAAATCATGGTAGAAATGACCATTGATGTTATTCGTTAAGATGTGATATGTTGATTATTAAATTACAAAACCATTAACATATTTGATAAGTAATAAATCACAAGGACATTGACCTTATTAGTTTGAGTTGATCAACTATAGGCAACTAACCCGCTTACCGATTACTCAAGATGTTAATTAGGTTAATCTATATATGTTTATTTTCACTAAGATATGATATGAAGTATGAAGATGATTAAAAATTATATTCTAACACTAATATAGGAGTTTAATTATAGCCAATAATTAATTAGTGTTGATGATGAACTCACAGCTTCCATCAGCTGCTTAACTTCATATTCTGACAGTTTTGTCCCTTGCTTAGCTAGCCCATGCTTCAGCTCCTCAAGGGTAATTGTGCCATTTTCATCGGTGTCCATGCCCTTGAACATCTGCTTCAATCCCATTATTTCTTCCTCTGAAAGACAGCCTGCGATGACCTATTCATTCAACAAAACAAACACATAGATTAACATGAATTCAGTATGCCGAGTTGCATTTGAGCTTAATTAACATTATTATTGTATTCACGAGCTAAGTTTGAATTTAAAATTTTATTGAGAAACTAAAATAGATACTTTTCGTTTAGATCATAATAAGTTGTATTTATTGATAAATTGAGCATATAATATAATTATTCTTCCAACATATAATATAATTATACTTACCCTGAGGGCAACTTTCTTGAACTTGTTCATGGCTCTAAATTGTTTGAGTCTGTCCAAAACAGCATTGTCCAATGGTGTATCTGGTGCTTCCCCATCCTCCTTGATCCATGAATGATCTTCACAGGTACACAACCATACAATTAGTATCATATTATTGGCAAAACTCTAATATAATTATTTTAAGGAAAAAGATCAAATAGGCCCTCAAACTTTAACTTACAAGTCAATTAGGCCCCTAAACTTTTTAAAGGTGTAATTACACCCATCAACAATTCATTTAAGTGCAATGAAGCCCAAAAACAAGTTAATGACCTGCCGCAGGTCATTAGGGTTCAGGCCACATTCTGGCGAAATTTCCGACAAAAAAAAAAAAAAGTGACCGGCGGCGACCGTTCGTTGGTCGCAGGTTACTTTTTTTTTTTTACTGGAAATTTTGCCGGTCACTTTTTTTTTTGCCGGAAGGTGGCATGAACTAGTGACCTGTGATAGCAGGTCATTAACTTGTTTTTGGGCTTCATTGCACATAAATGAATTGTTGATGGGTGTAATTGTACCTTTAAAAAGTTTAGGTGTTTAATTGACTTTTAAGCTAAAGTTCGAGGGCCTATTTGACCATTTTCCCTTATTTTAAAGAAAGTTTAATTAAGGTATCAATCTATACCGGTATTGTACGTGTTATAGCATAAGAATAACGGGTTGTATCAAATATTATCAATATTGATATTAAAAGTACTTTATATGACTCGTAAAGAAAAAAGTAACTTACTCAAAACTTGAGCTGCAGTCAATCTTTGATTGGGATCTGAGTTCAACATCTTTCGAACCAGGTCTTTTGCCCCGGGTGAAATTGCTGGCCATGGGTCAGTTGAAAAATCAAGGTGCCCACGCAGTATTGCATTGAATATTCCATGCTCCGATTCTGATCGATCAACACATATTTATTGGTTATTCTTTCATTATTAAAGCTATGATAATAGTTCCATTCCCACCTGAATGTGAAATCTTGAATTGAAAGGAATCCAATGAGATTCAATTCTATCATTGGAAAGAAATAGAGATCAGGTAGTCTCATTTTTATGTTTTTTTTACAAAAATTAGTAGTAAGAAGGTGCCAGTGTGCCACACAAGATAAACTCGCTTATATGCTATAGTTTGTAAATTATATAAAACACTAAATTGAATCATATTTCACCTAGCTAGCTACTTAGCTACCCCTTTTAAGGTAAAAAATAATTGTACTTTTAATTCTTCAAATGTTCATTATCATGTAATTTAGTCTTTCAGTTTCAAATTTAGTAAATATGGTATTCAATTTCAAATTTAGTAAATATGGCCTAAATATAGCACCTGCCCAAAAAGGAGGCACTCCACAGAGAAGAATGTATAACATGACACCAACGCTCCATATATCTACCTCCGGTCCGTATCTTCTCCTCAAGACTTCTGGTGCAATATAATATGCGCTGCCAACTATGTCTTTAAACACATCTCCTGAAATAAAAACAAAAATAAAATTTTTAAAAAAAATCCAGAATTTTCTTGGATAATTTTCATTATTTTTAATATCTTTACTTATTGGCCTTGTTGGTAACATAATTATCTTATCAGTCAATTTTAGTTTATTTGACCACTATTAGCTTGACTTGATTAAATAATCTATATGAGTGTTTGATTAATTTTCAAAATATTAAAATTCAAAAAGCTACTCAAAGCAATTTTTTTGATTAATTTTTTGAGAAAGTCATTTTGCATGTAATCGGCTATCAGCTAATAGTTAATTTACCAAACGTTTTTTTACAATTCACTAATGTTATCAATTAGTCAAACTAACTTAGCTAGCAGCTGATTAGCAAACACCCCTATAGTCATCCACTATTAAGTGTTTGAACTTAAAACTTTATAGTTACCAATGCAACGATTTGACCAATGGCTGAAGATGTCCTCACAAATTTATTTTTTCAAACTAATATTAATTGACAAGCTAGACAAAATGTATGTTGCAAATATTATTTTCATTTTTTTCACTTTTAACATTTGTTATTTAGTAATTAATAATAATGAGGTAGACTCGAGTTCATAGAAATTTTTGTTGATGATAACTGTAACATAAGAAGAAAATGTGGAAAATTGTTGAACTAACCTTGCTTGTAGAAGACTGAAAGACCAAAATCTGTAGCCTTGAGAGGAGAATTCTCTTCTTTGCTCAAGAGGAGGAAATTCTCAGGCTTAAGATCTCTGTGGATGACGCCCATGTAATGGCAGGTATGCACGATCTGGACGATGGTTCTGAGCAGAGACGCGGCGGCGCGTTCCGTGTAGTGTCCCTTGGCGATAATTCGATCGAACAGCTCTCCGCCGGCGCAGAGCTCCATGACGAGGTGCACCGACTGCTTGTCCTCGTAGGCGCCCTTGAGCTCCACCACGTTGGGCTGCCCCGTCAAGTGGTGCATTATCTGCACCTCCCGCCGCACGTCCTCGATGTCCTCCTTGTTCACCAGTTTCCGCTTCGCGATCGTCTTGCACGCAAACTGTTCGCCAGTTTGCTTGTGAGTGCAGAGATGCGTAACCCCAAATTGCCCCCGCCCTAGCTCCTTCCCTATGCTGTACGTAGCCCGCACGTCCTCCATCGGCCGCCCTAGCACCGTCCCTATCTGCACCTTCGCCGACGACCCCGCCGACGACGACTTCGGAGGCGCCGCTCCCATCGGATCATTTTCCGGCGCGGTGGTCGGTTGATCCTCCTGATTTTGGTCCGTTTGTTTCGGATCTTCCGCGGATTGGTCTTCCTTTGGACAACAATTCCCCATTATTATTGTATAAGGGGAAAGTTGAGATCGAACGATAAAATGGCGATCGATCAGAAATAATCAAATCAAATTCAAAAAATATAAATATATAAATAAATATAAAAATTTCTAGCTAGCTAGAGATGATAAATTGATAATTAAGGATATGATATTCTAGAGAGAGAATAACATATACAGAAGAGATAGAAATGATAGAGTTGCAATGAGGAGATCATTGCATGGCTGCATGCAGAAGACCAGAGAATATTGATGATGAGGGGTTGTTGGGGAGAATATGAATTTAAGAGATAAATGTTCTCTAAAATAAAGTACTCCCAAAATTCTGTTGTCTCAACCCCTCGGATTAATAAATTAAAGTTCTTTTTTTTTTGGTGCATTATATTGCAAGGGTTTAGAGTGTTTTTCGGATAACAAATTGCTTGCTATATTTAGGACATTTTATCTTTTATATTAGCCAAATGATGTTTTAATAGAATTACATATCTAATAAGTTTGACAACATTTCAAATTACTATATTGACTCATTAATTTTTATCTTTCGATGACTAAGTTTCAACTTTTGATTTTTTCGTTGAAACGAACTCCGGTGAGTCTTTAGTTTATTTATTTATTTAGTATTATTAGAATTATTGTGAATTTTGGGTTAATCATTTTAAAGTTATAAGCATATTTGGAAATAAGATTATGATAGAATCGTTGTGAATTATAGTTAATTCTTTTAACTATTTATGTACATAACGTTTCGGAGTCCGAACCACTTCAGTAGTAATAGTGAGATTATGATTAAAATTCAATTTAAAATCATATTAAATCCAATTTAAAATCAGATTATAACTTTCAACAACCACCTTGACGCGCTAGCAAGCACGTGCAATGCAAGTGTGTGTATGTGTGTGTGTGTATATATATATACACACACACACATACACACACTTGCATTGCACGTGCTTGCTAGCGCGTCAAGGTGGTTGTCGGTTACAAATGTTTTTTTTTTTTTTTTTTTTGTGGGACCTAAAAAAAATGAATTTTATTGTTGATATTGCTATAATAAAATATATTGAGATTTTTTGTGGGTCCTGCAAGAGAAAAAAAAAAAAAAAAAAGAAAGAAGTCAATCTAATGCGTGTTGCGTGCACTAACAATATCGCTAGGTAGGAGTGAGTAACTGATTAAGGATCTGCTAAATCTAATCGAATACGTGAAATCCACCAAATCGACTTCCATCCCATCCGCATATATCCACATAAAGTTGATGGGATGCAAATTCATTTAATGAAAATTCGTCACTATCGGATTGTATGCGAATCTGAGAGTCTGAGACATGACATAGGGTTTTAGGTTCTCACATTTCTCAATTATTGTTTTCTAGTTTAATTTCCGCCTTCTTCATTCTTCAAGTTTGATTTCTTCTTCCTGGCGTTATAATTACAAGTTCAACATTGCGATAAATATGAATGAAGAACCAAACAAAACAACGTAATTGAATTAAAAAAAAAAAATCGATTGTCCCATCAAGCGCCAAACCTATTGTCTTTAAGAGCCAAACTTATTTAATACGGAGTATACTTTATAAACTTAAAATTCGTCATCCGATCTAATCCACCAAATCCGCTATTAGTGGATCAGATCGACACCTCTAGCGGATGTGGATGTGGATGAAAATTTTTTGATCTATATTTAGCGAATTGAATGTGGATTCACCTGAAATCCGCTCCAATCCACTTCATGTACGTTTATCCTTATTTATTGTTTTTTTTTTTCTCTTTCCCTTGGATCTTAAAAAAAGTAAAAATAAATTTGTTTGTAAAGATTGTTACAATAACGGAAATTATTATGTGGACTCGGGTCCATATTGTGTTCACAGTTTACATACTAACTGTTCATAATTTATATTTTAAAAGTTCATAATTTGTATACTACAAACAACAGTGTTAATTATTAACATATATGTAATTAATTATTTTGTACAAATATTAAGATTTGATAACCCTATATTGTATTTACAAATTTCATTCTACAATTACTCAATTCCAATACTAAAAATATACAATTTATGCATCATTTAGAACTAGAATCTACATTAGGAGGAGAATACGGGCTCATATTATAACAACTCTTATAATAAAATAATACACCGGGTCCAAACTAAGTAAAAAGCGACAAAAGCCCAAATGTGAAAACTGAAAATCTCATTTTTTTCCCACGTTAGTACGTTACTGTCGTCGACCCGAAAATGGCGAACTATAAAACAAAACAAACAAAAAAAGGAAATGAAAAGAAAAATCACTGCCTGAACAGTGAACACTGAACACTGTCTTTCCCTTCTCAGCGGACTTGCATTTATTTACTTTCTGCAGCAAATTCAAAGTCCATTTCTCCTAAAAAACTTCATCCATCTAGGGATGAGCATGGTAAGAAGCAGCTTTGTGTTTGTTTGTGCGTTTGAGTGCGAGTGTGTATATGTACGTAAGTTTGTGTTTTCAAAAATGATCTTACTTATTCTCCGTTCCTGAAGTTGAGATTTCTAAGTTTTTGATTGATCAAGTGATCGTTTAAGGTGCTTTTCTGTGTTTTTCATGCTTTTTTTGGTTGTTTTTTTTCTTATTCTGGAAATTTTACTCTTAGAACATGGACAAATAGCTGTAGATTGGTTTTTATGTGATTTTATAGAAGTGTAGAGTTGTAGTTTTTGGTTTTCACGTGTGTGGGTTTAACCATTTTGGTGCCGATGCTGTGTGGGTAGGTGATACAATTTAGGTAATTTTCTAAGGAATTTATTGATCATGGCTTCATCTGACGAGGAGGGTGAAATTGTGCCTGAATGCATAATAGATTACTATTTTGTGGACTGCAATGATCAACCGGTTTCATTTGTTCTTTTGCCTCTTGGATGGGATGGGAGTGAGGTTTCCATGCCATCAAGCGCCTATCTATTTGTACGTGGGACTGCAGATGATGGGTTTCAGAAAGTGTACAAGAAAGCTGTGGCATGGAAGTTCAGGCTCTGTTTTCTCGAGCCCGTAATTTATGTGCTACTTCCCAGAGACAATACCTGGGTTAAGCTGTTGAAACCTAGGAAGAGTTATCAGGAGATCATCAAACCAGTCTTGACTGTTGTCCACTGCCTCCAGTTTGTGAAATTTAACCCTCAGCAATCTCGAGAAGCCGTGTGGAAACACATTGTGAAAACCTTGAGGTGCGGATGCAATTGTAACTTACATATCCTAATTTAACTCTATGTGTGTGTGTGTGTGTGTTTACTTATACTTTTTTGTTGGTGCTAACTGAATTGTCAATTCTATTTAGTGCATGTGAGGTTCTACCTTGTGAAGATGATCTGTTCAAACACATATCAATACTCAGAGACACAGCACTGAGGGATAAAGATATATCAAAATCTGAGGTATTGTCGCATTTTACTTCACTACCATTATGATAACGTAAGTGTCAACTTTGCTTTATGCTTCGTAAATTGATGAGCAGTATTTACTTAATCTTCACAGAGAGAAATTGATTTTCTACTATCATGTCTCACATATTTGGTTGCTAGATTTGAATGGGTGTTAATTTGTCCCTACTATTACCAGCAGTCATATTTTTGGTAGTGCATTAAGCAACTGCAGCTGTCATCATCCCCTTGAACCTTATATGCCTACCTGCAATCATAGTCATATTTGTATATAGGGAAAAGGAAATAACTCAAGAGAGTTAAGGTGTACTTGTATCCTTATCTCTGTGCCACTTATAAGTTATTTGCTGTGGAATATAAGTTATGTTCTGATAGAATTCTGTCTTTAGTAATTTCAAGTCCTTCAGTTGCTTACTGTTATCTTTCCTAGGTGAGTTGTCCTGCTTGTGCTTCTATGCATATATATTTACATACTCTAGTAACCGAATATTAACAACATTGTGGAACAGTACTTGGCTGGATTTCTTTCAGAGACATCTACGGAAAGTGCTTATGAGGTTAGTGCTTGAAGTTTGAAAGGCAATTTTATGGAGCAGTTTATTTCTCCCTTTTGGTCCTGCTTTTAACTTGTAATTGTCAAAAATGCTTTTAGTCAAGGGTAAACCAAGCAAATAAGAGACACAAATTTATTGTTGACGAGGATGATGATGACAGTGGTGGTGGTGATGAGGGTGATGGAATCTTTGATCATGTTTGTGCCCTTTGTGATAATGGGGGTGAACTTTTGTGGTATGCACATAATTTCCATTCCTTTGTGTGTGTGTGTGTGTGTGTGTGTGTCTATTTAAAGTAGTTACCATAAAAAAAAAAAAGGCAAGCTGCAACTCAAAGTGGTTCTTTACTTCTTTCTAGTTTGATATTTTTCTTTATGTTCTTGTAACATAGCAACATACTGATGGGTTTGAAAACCCAAGGCACTTTCTAATTCCAAAGATAAACTCCATCTTGACTTGTATTTAGAAGGTGGGGGCTTTGTAGGAAGCTATAGACTCTTGATTTTGACATTTAAATGAAGACCTTGTGATGGTGGCAGTGTGACCTGACCCCTTCCTGCTTTTAAATAATTTGAAAGAAATGTGAACTAGGATTTGAAGGATTAACTCCACTTTAAAGAACTGAAAAGGGCTCAAGTATATTAGATTATTAGGAAAGAGTGAATCCTAACGTCTTTGGGTCAAAGAAAAGAAAATGCCAGGAAGAATGGTAACCTCTCTTTTTTAAGGGACCTTTAGCTTGCAGAAGATGCATCCATTTTGCGCAAAGCTTTCTATTTGTAGCTCAAGCACCATGCTACCAAGGCAAAGTAAAATTGTACTGATTTTAAGGACTTATTTTCCACTTATCTTACCCTCTGCGCTTTTAATCAACTTCATTTACTCCTTTATCACTTGCTGCAAGCTTATCAGAGACAATTGTTAAGAGTCTCACATTGATAAAATAAGAGAGAACATATGGGTTTATAAGGCCATGGGTTAGACTAGCTAATTGGTTAGATTCAATCTTTTAGTGTGGTTTGGCCCATGTTCATTATAGCCCCAATAAGCTTGTTGGACTTTTGCATTGCTCTGATTGTTAATCCTTCTAAGTTTATTTTTCTTTTTATTTATTATCTATTTTACATGTTTTGCAGTTGTGAAGGGAGATGCATACGATCCTTCCATCCAACTATAGAATCTGGTGCCGATTCCCTTTGTGAATCTCTTGGCTATACTAGTAACCGTGTAGAAGTAAAAACTATTTCTATGGATCCTTGTGTCTTAAACTTTGTTTCTATCCTCTTTTTTGGGGTTAATCCTTGTCTCTCAAGATTTTAAAATTTTTTCCTGCTGATTGTTAAACAGGCAATTCAAACATTTATCTGCAAAAATTGTCAACATGGACTACATCAATGCTTTGCATGTGGTTTATTGGGCTTTTCTGACAGCTCTTCTGGGGCAGCTGAGGTTTGAAAAATTTTCCAATCTGCGTAAAAATTTGGTTGAGTATAAGTGAAGTTGAGTGTAATTGTTTTCGTTTAGTCAAAACATTTGCTCTTTAATTTGGCCACTACTTCCATGTTGTATACTTGGTTATTGGGGAAATGTTTCCTTTAGTCCCTAGATTCACATGCAAGTATGCAACTGCCTTAAGGTTTTGATTTAGTAACGTACAATAATTGAGTAAACTAACGAATTTGATAAAGAGGACCATGTATATCCTTCTTGGTGAACCTCATTTTTTTTTCTTTATTCTTGGAGAACCAAACATAATTATCAGCTCACAACTTTGAGACAATACTTGAATTTCACAATAATAATACAGTGCAAATGAACTTGAAGATATAAACTCGGCACAGTTAAGTTAATTGCATTGTTGTGAAACTTATGCATATAACTTGTTCTCTAAAACGTGGAATTGATATCTTTACAAGTTTGCATTGCCTCTTACATATATATAAGGTGATTTCTTCAACTGTAACTTGTATTTGCCACTCAATATGGTTATATTATATTATAGGTCTTTCCTTGTGTCTCTGCAACTTGTGGTCATTTCTTTCATCCAAAGTGTATCTCAAGGCTGGTCTATCCATCTGATGAAATACAAGCCATAAAACTTGAAAAGGAAATTGCCAATGGAGAACAATTTACGTGCCCTGCTCATAAATGTTTTATATGCAATCAAGTAGAAGATAAAAAGGTCAATGAGTTGCAATTTGCAGTTTGTAGACGCTGCCCGAAGGCATATCATAGGAAATGTCTGCCAAGGTTGTTCTTCTTTCTTTTTTCCTCATATACGCTAGTAGTTTAATGTGATTCTTTACTACTTGGAAATAATTCTCCGACTTTACAGTTAATGTTATTAAATGACTTCTCAGGAGTATTACTTTTGAGAATAATTTCGAGCAAAATATCCAGCAAAGGGCATGGGATGGACTTTTGCCTGGTCGTATCTTGATATATTGCATGTAAGTTAGGTTGTTTCATTACTCTTTCATGGATCTTGCTATTTTTTAATGCTGTCGCCTCTTAATAGGAAACACAAGATGATTCCTGAAATTGGGACTCCAAGAAGAGATCATATCTTATTTCCTTTTGAAGCTCGAAAGGATAAGCAGGCTTCGGGTCAACTGTCAAGCAAAGAGACTGTGCTCTCTCAAAGGAGAACTAAGGTGTTTGGAGCTATGAGAGAAATGGTGGAAGGTGAAGGGGACAAATCTTTCCAGAGGTTTCCTGGTGATTCAATTAAAGAAGAGGGGAAACCACTCAAAGTAGCTTCAACACTGAAAATGAGTCAAACTGTGAAGACTGTAAATGGCAACTACATGTGCATCCCAAAAGAAACATATAAGCCTCCAAATGTGGAGAAAAGAAAGTTCAAAGAACCAGTAAATATCAGGTTGGTCTCTAAGGGGCAAAACATTAGCCAGACACGTAATGTGGTGAAAAGAGTAATCGTGGTGAAGGAGGACAACAGTGAATGGCCTTCACGGGATGAGACAGAGAAGAGGTAGTGAACTTTCCTTGTCATATTCCTGAAGCAATATCCCTTTGATTCAAATATATTCATTTTTTTTTTCTTGTCACTGCAAATCTCCTTTGAAGTTCAACTGTTTCTCTTTGTTCTTTTCCTTTGAATACAATATTTGGCTTTGCAGTATACGTGCTCTCGTAGAAAGCGTCGATTCTTCTTTTGATAAGCATAAATTCATGATGGAGCATAAAAAGAACAGCATTCATACATTTTCCTCAAAATTCGATGATGTCAAGACCATTACTGAAGCTAAGGTGGAGCGTGCTGTGAAGGTATGATTATCAGTTTTACATAAAGTTGGACAGAGATTATTTCTGTTTTTTTCTGTGGATTCCAGTTTATAATGTCTATCCTTTTTCCTTTTTGGTCCCTCAATATTCTCAGGCTGTTCAAGCAGCCTTGAAGAAATTAGATGAAGGGCACAGTATTGAGGATGCGAAAGCTATCTGTGAACCTGAGGTTCTCAAAAATATTTTCAAATGGAAGGTATATACTTAAAATACATGAACCTATTTGCAATTTGAGTTCAGATGGAAGTTTTGATGGTGTCTGATGAGAAACAGAATAATTACTGTAGAATGTATCTCTTTTCTTACACTGCAGAAGAACCTAGGTTCCTATCTCGCCCCTTTTCTCAATGGCATGCGGTATACATCTTTTGGTCGCCACTTCACAAAACTTGACAAATTAAGAGAGGTAGATTTTCTTATGGTTCAGAAGTGATTTATGCTGGTCGTCCTTATATCTTTACTGAGTTTGGTGTCTGTACAAATAGCATGTTGACCCATGGTTAATTTCTGAATTTGCAGATTGTTAATAGGCTCCGTTGGTATGTACAAGATGGAGACATGGTAAAGTTCCACACACTTTATCCTTTTCTGAATGTTTGATTATTTTTCAGCAACTTCTATTAAAACCTGCCTCCATTTTCTCTAATCTACTGAAATGCAAGTATTAAAGGTGTAGTGCCTACAATGATCATATGACGTTTCCTTAAACAAAATGCTCCTTAAACAGGTTGTCGACTTTTGCTGTGGGTCAAATGATTTCAGCTGCCTGATGAAAGAGGAGCTTCAAAAAATGGGGAAAACCTGTGAATTCAAAAATTATGATCTCATACAACCCAAGGTGAAATATTTTTATTTTGCTCTAAGATTTTTTGAAGTTACTACGCAATGCATGATAATAGTTAGACTGAATCCATCCAATCAGCTAGTCTAAGTCATGGCCTTATAAACCCATATGTTCTCTCTTATTTTATCAATGTTGGACTCTTAACAGTTCTCCATGGTACTAAGTACTATTGGAAACTATTTCAATATTACACGAATGCCACCACATTTTATATTGTTATTCCTATATTCGAAGTCTTTGCAGGTATACATGTGCTAAGGCTTCATTATATGTTTTTCCTCAGAATGATTTCAATTTTGAGAAGAGGAATTGGTTGAGTGTTGCAGTAGGAGAATTACCTGAAGGATCTAAACTGGTAAGCACCATATAGTTGTTTCCTTTATTATGGTAATAGATTAAAAAACAATAGTACTTTTAGTTCCTCAATGTTTGTGGCATTTCTATTTATAGTCCTCAACTATCATTTTTTCCACTATTAATCTCCGATTTTGAATTTCTTAACACTTTTTAGTCCTTCATGTGAGTTTTATGAGAGTGATATTTTGAACGGTTTAAATTTTACTTTATTTTCAACAGATCATGGGGCTGAATCCACCTTTTGCCCATGCCTACGAATTTCTCAGAAAGGCTCTTACATTCAAACCAAAGGTTCTCATTGTCACTGTCCCTAAGGACACAACAAGGTGAACATTTATACATCTTAGATATCAAGTGGTTTTCCTGCTTACTATTTAATCTGTTTTCTGCTACCAGACTTGATGGAAGACAAGATGGCTATGATATAGTTTGGGAAGATCATAAAATACTGGCTGGGAAGGTCAGCTAGCAATAATATGGTTTTACATTTTTTATTGTGTTAGCATAAAAACAAAACTTAAAAAGTATTTGATCTGTTATTCTATCAGTCCTTTTACCTGCCTGGATCAGTGGATGTGAATGACCAGCAGATGGAGCAATGGAACATAACAGCACCACCATTATATTTATGGAGCCGCCCTGATTGGACAGCCAAACACAAGGCGGTGGCTCTCGAGCACGGCCATATCATCACAGAGCAGGAGCAACACCCAAAAGAAGCAGGAGAACACAGCGGTTGCAGAAAGGGAATCACAAACTATTTACCGGAAGAACCTCAGGACTGCTATCCCAAAATTTCCAATGTTTTGAGTGGATATGGTGATATAAACACCATGCTGGATGATATTGCAGAGGGATCTGATGACAATGAACATGGAAAAACGTGGGCATTTGATTGTCATATGCAGGAAGGAGGCTTGACAAATTATGAAGATGTTAATGAAGCCGAGGATATGTGTGTGGACATGGAGCTGTCTATGCCAGACTCCCCATTTAGTATGCTAAAGAAATGAATTAAGTTCAGCTGTTCTTGTGTTTATTACTGGTTTTAATTAGTCTTGTTGTGCCATATTAATATTGTTACATACATGCTAAAACATTGCTTGTACTTTGTAAAGATATTTCTCCTTAAACTTATAGTATGACAGATTAGAATGTATGATTTGAATTGGCAAAAAATTGAGCTCGTGATCTTTTGATTAGAAATCATGTTTTATCTACCTAGATACTCCTTGTAGGTAATATATACTCTGAATTACTGTTATTATTATTAACGGTCTAAACAAAAATCTTTGTATATATGCTAGTATTGATCCGTCTTAGCTACTCTTTCATAGCTACTCTTTCATGGCAATCTCGAAAGTTGACTCTTCGAATTATTGGCTAGGTATTTATAGCCATTTTCTCTCTTCAATAAATGGTGAAGATTTACTTGATTTTATGACATCTATTATTATAGCTCTAGAATCCTCCCTAATTTTCTATACAAACTTAAGGATTCTACAAGATTATAGAATATTTTATGTCTCTACTCTACTTCCTCGTGCTGTGCTATATATGTATATGCTTTTAGAAAATTATACCAACTATGAGAAAAAGAAAAAAATAATCCGTAAGAACAACCCTAATAAAGAGGTTGTGCACAAGTTTTAAGGAAAAAATGGTAAGGTGGAGGAGAGAAGAGAGATGAGAGAGAGAGAGAGAGAGGGGAGAGTTCCTCATGCAAGAATGAAGATTTTGTCATAAATGTGAGTCCTATCTTTTTTTTTTTTTCGGACCACACCACACAGATACTGTCAGCGCATTAATAGTCTTTTTTGTTTTTTTTGTTTTTGTTTTTGTTTTTTTTTGTTTCATGTTTCCTATAACTGTCATTATTTTTGCTTTGTTTTTTTTTCTTATTTTCTTTTCCTTCTCTCTCCCTCATCTCTATCCTACATGGCTTCTTAATTTTTGTGCAAAAAATCAATCTATTGAGGATGCTCCAATAATAAATAATATTTCCCTGATCAAATTTTTATGTGGAGGTTTGTGTAAATAATGAAAACAAAAGGGGTCTTTAGAGAAATTGCCCCGACATATTAAATTCAAGCTTTCCCTCCAAAATCCAGGCATTTCTTCTGCTTCTGTTTCTCTGATTCTATTACTCTGTAATTCTGTATTTTTTGTATGTATATCTTCCACCGCTGCCATGCTCGCCTATCTCGTTTCGCTTCTTCACTCTCTTGCCGAAGCCCTCTACACATTCTCCCACAGTATCAATGGTCTCACCGGCCGGACATTCTCTCCGTCTGCGCCTCGGCGCAGTCTCTCCGGCAAATCCAACAAACCCACGCTCAGGCCGTCCTCCATGGCGTCCTTCCGTCCAGCGTATCCGTATGCGCTGCGCTCATTCTCCGGTACGCTCTGTTTGAGTCGAGCTCGGAAACCGTCCAGGCCCTCTTCTCCCGGAGCGTCGCTTTTGCTCTCTCACCGTTTCTCTACAACACCCTCATTCGAGCTCAGGGGATGCTAGGGATTTATGATCACAATGGGTTTATGGTGTATAATGAGATGCTGAGGAGTGGTGTTATGCCGGATGATCATACTTTCCCTTTTGTGCTTAAGCTTTGCTCGGACTTTTTGGAGGTCCGGAAAGGACTGGAGGCTCATGGAACGTTGCTGAAGGTGGGATTCGATTCAGATGTGTACGTGAATAATACTCTGTTGACGTTCTATGGGAACTGTGGTGATTTGTTGGCTGCAGAAAAAGTGTTCGGTGAAATGCCGGAGAAGGATTTGGTGTCTTGGAACTCGATTCTTCGGGCATTTTCAGACAATAGTTGTTGCTTTGATGCGATTAGAGTGTTCAGAGATATGCTTTTTTGGTCTGAGGTTAAGCCAAATGCAGTTAGCGTGGTGAGCACACTGCCAGTTTGTGCAGCACTTGAGTATGGGAAGATGAGTAGTGGGATTCATTGTTATGTTTTGAAAGTAGGTTTAGATAGTCAACTCAGTATTGGGAATGCATTAATTGATGCTTATGGTAAGTGCAGAAAGGTTGAAGCCTCGAAACAAGTCTTTGATGAGATGATTGAGAGGAATGATGTCTCATGGAATGCAAGTATTGTCATTTTGGGTTACAATGGGTGTTATGAACAGGCCTTGTCTAGTTTCAGGTTGATGATTGAGACAGTGGATTTTAATGCAACTACAATTTCAAGCGTGCTACCAATCTTGGCTGAACTTGGTTACTTTTGCAAGGGGAGGGAAGTTCATGGTTTATGTGTGAGAATGGGTTTGGATAGAGATGTCTTTGTTTCGAATTCTTTGATTGATATGTATTCTAAATCAGGGCGTTCAACTGAAGCATCGAATGTATTTTATAATATGAACATGAGGAATGCCATATCGTGGAATGCAATGATTGCAAACTTTGCACAAAATTCCCTGGAGTTGGAAGCTATAGGCCTTGTCAGGAAAATGCAAGCTCAAGGTGAAAATCTGACCTCTGTTACTTTCACTAATGTTCTCCCTGCATGTGCAAGGCTGGGATGTGTTCGCCCTGGGAAGGAGATTCATGCAAAGTCACTCCGGAGTGGGTTTGCCTCGGATTTATTTGTCTCAAATGCTTTGATTGATATGTATGCAAAATGTAGCTGTCTAGATCTGGCTCAAAATGTATTTGAAATTTCCCTTAGAGATGAGGTATCTTACAATATACTGATTGTTGGTTATTCTCTGACTGATGATTGGCAAGAGTCTCTTGCTCTATTTTCAGAAATGGGCCGGCTGGGAATGGAACATGACACTGTTTCATTTGTAGGGGCTCTCTCTGCATGTTCTAATGTTTCTGCAATCAAGCAAGGAAAGGAGATCCATGGTTATGCAGTTAGAAGATTGTTTCATTCCCATCAATTTGTCTCGAACTCGCTTTTAGATTTGTACACCAAGTGTGGACGGATTGATGTTTCTAGGAAGATCTTTGATCGAATGCAATGCAGGGATGTGGCATCTTGGAATACTATGATATTGGGGTATGGAATGCTTGGTGAACTGCAAACTGCTATTAATTTCTTTGAAGCCATGAAAGATGACGGGGTTGAATATGATTCAGTTTCCTTTATTGCTGTCTTATCAGCTTGTAGTCATGGAGGGCTAATCGAAAAGGGACGGAGATATTTTGATGACATGTTTGCTCACAATATTAAGCCAACACAGACACACTACGCTTGCATGGTGGATCTTCTTGGTCGCAATGGGCTTGTAGATGAAGCCGTTCATCTTGTTCAAAGTCTACCAATTGAAGCAGATGCCAATATTTGGGGTGCACTACTTGGAGCATGTCGGCTCCATGGAAAGGTGGAACTGGGTTGTTGGGCTGCTGAACGCTTACTTAAATTGAAGCCGAAGCACTCTGGGTACTATGCACTGCTTTCCAACATGTATGCCGAAGCTGGGAGGTGGAAGGAGGCAGATAGGGTTAGAGAATTGATGAAAATGAAAGGAGTAAAGAAGATGCCTGGATGCAGTTGGGTTCAGATGCGAGACGGGGTATATGCTTTTATTGTTGGGGAAAGATTTGAACAATTGGACTCGTACTCATGGCTCGAGGAATCTGATTAATTAAAGCATGTTCTCTCTGAGCATTCAGATTTGAATTTGCTTTTGCTCATGGAAGTATCAGCTCAGAAATCCCACAGATTTGTTTAATATCAAGTCACCGAGAACCACATTCTGGTTTTGTCTTCAGATGCCAATTAACAGCATGACTTAGAAGATGCTTTCAAGGGAAGCTGAATGCTATATACTCTTGATAGGTTTATCTTGAAGCTCTTGCTTGAAATTCTCTTTCAGTGCAGGAACAAAGGACTGGACTAGTGGAGTAATGAAGTTCATGGCTGCAACAGGACTGAAGTTGTGGTTCGTTGCATGGCTTATCATTAAAAAAAATGGACATGAGGAATGCCATATACTCGTGTCTCGTGGTAAGATACAGTTCTTATATTTTGCAGTTTGTTTCTGTATGGAATCTGAACTGATCTCCTAATAGTAGTATAATAGTATTATTTTTCCAGGGGCCTGGAAAATGCAAGTTAAGAATGTCAAGTCAAATGCATCAAAGAAAAGAAGGGTCATAAACCCTCTTTTCAACCTCAAAAGTCTTAGAAACACAACCAGAAACACAGAACCTTCTTTCAATTTATTTATAGTTTCTAGAATCAGGTGATCTAAATCCACATGCCAAGCAAAGCTTTATTGAAGACTACCCCTAGATTGATAGGGCAGACTGGATCTTTAGTTCATGGTTTGAGTCCTAGTGCTAGATTTGTTTGGGAGTAATTTCTTGAAATATGTTTGTTGGTTTTGAAGTATAGGGAGTTTGTTCTTGTGTTTTTAGATTACTTGATTTGAGGCTTGGGTTACATTTGGATTGTGTTAAATTGAGTTAGAATATGTAGTTTAATAAGTTTTAACTCCAAATTTAAAGTTCTATCATTGCGCTTCTGTTCCGACTTCCGAAGATTAGTGGAGAAGGTAAATCACGGGATGTGTCTCAATTGACTTACTGTTTTCAAATACTTGTACATTGCAATTGCTAGTGAAATAAAATTTAGGAACTTATTTTGAATTGGTTAACCAGTTGACTGGAAATCAAAATATGCCGTTTAATTTAATTAGGTTAGGTAGTTGGAGAAATTCTTTATTTTTCTAGAGGAAGGAAAATTGAGAATGCATTTACAAAGAATTGAAGTAAAATCAATTTCTTATATACTTTTTAGGGGGCGTTTGGTTCAGGTCATCTCAGATTACCTAGGTAATCTGAGTCAGGTAATGTTATATTACCTTGTTTGGTTCAAGATATGAGATTACCTGAAAGCTGATGTGGCGGTAATGTTTCAAGGTAATGTGATTACCCCCGTTTTTTTAGGTAATCTTAGATTACCTTGAATTATTCCAACTTTACCCTTGTTAACTAATCTTTAAATAATAATAATAATAATAATAATAATAATAATAATAATAAAATTAATATATGTTTATATAATCAAATATACATGTGTGTATATTTATATATTTAGCTTCTTTTTTTTTTAATATTTAAGCATCAATATACATTCATACATATAAATATAAATAAATACACACACTTATACTCCATAATATATATATTATTGAGGACATTATTGTAAATTAATCTATATAACTTAAAATATAATCCTTAACCAAACATGGTAATATTATATTACACAATCTAAACCAAACACATAAGGTAATCTTACATTCCCAAAATTCCACATTACCTTACTGGAGGTAATCTATTACCTGGAGTGAATAATAAGTCTTGAAAATCTTTTTTTTTTTTTTAAATAATCTTGAAAAGAGTATTCTAAATTTCCAATTCTAAATTAATATAAATTTAATATAATTGTCAAATTCATATATGCATGTGAGTTGTGACGATATTTCAAATTTTTTTTTCATTCTAAAAAAAAAGAAGAAAAATGCTAACTCCAGACTGATCGATCCTCGTGTTCGCCGAATCGCCGCCGATTTGGAAGTTGGAAAATCACACGTGGCTCTCTAACTGTATTGTACCTAAAAACTAACACCCCATACCTCACGTGACTTCTCCAACCTAACCCCGCCCTTTTCTTCTCACTTCCCATTTCGTTCTCCTCTCCATTTCTCTCTCCCTCTCTCTCTCTCTCTGTATATATATATTTGGAGCTTTAAGATCTGATGATTTGAAGTTGTTGGTTTTCGTATCTGGGTCATTGAATTAGTTGCAACATTAAGTATTTCGAAAGAGAAGATCTGAGATATGGCTAGCGCTGGGGATTCATGGAAATTGAACGACCACCCTAAGCTTCCCAAGGGGAAGACGTTGGCACTGGTGGTTCTGGATGGATGGGGCGAGGCAGGTGCCAATGAGTACAACGCCATCCATGTCGCCGAGACTCCCACCATGGATTCTCTCAAAAAGGTTTGCGATCATCTCTTTGGAATTGATTTGATTACGTTGTTGAGATTGTAAGCTAGATTGTGGTTAATATCATAGGCCTACCAAATGGGACCTTTATAGATTTGTTGAATGGTTGTGATTATTGTGATGAATGTTTTTGTTTATTAATGTGTGATTGATTTAAAAGTATTCATGGATTGTTGTGTGGTCTTTGAAGGGTGCTCCGGATAGGTGGAGGTTGGTGAAGGCACATGGTAATGCGGTGGGGCTTCCAACAGAGGACGATATGGGCAACAGCGAGGTCGGACACAATGCACTTGGTGCTGGGAGGATCTTTGCCCAAGGGTCTGTTCTTCTCTTTTATCTTACACTGATGTGTATGGTTTATGCAAAACTAAATGGCATTTGGAAAATCTGAAGCAAAATTTGAATCTTTGACCTGTTTTTATGCAAAACTAAATGGCAATGGTCAGTATAATTAGTATTGTAAATTGTAAATATGAAATTTGTAATTGGGCTTGTTATACTGTTGACTGATATTCCTGAATTTTATGGGCTTCAATTAGTTGTTCCATCCTGTGAAGTGTGAAATGGAAAATTGGTTTTACATTTTTCTAGTATTAAGTTTTTTCATATGAACTTATGCTACTTTTCGTCTTTTCTATTTCTCTAAAAACGTCTTTTATACAATTTCTATTAGGCCAATTCCTGTCTTTTCACTGCTTAGCCTGAAATTTGATTTTTTATGAACCAGTGGATGGTTGTCGAAAGTATCCTCCCAATTTCCATTTAAGTTCATAAGTTCTCCAAAGTTACTTAACTGGTATTTGTATTTTTGTATAGTGCAAAGCTTGTTGACCTAGCCCTTGCCTCTGGTAAAATCTATGATGGAGATGGTTTCAATTACATTAAGGAAAGTTTCGCAACTGCAACTTTGCACCTGATTGGACTATTGAGTGATGGAGGTGTCCACTCCAGACTTGACCAATTGCAGGTGTGTCCATTAGTTCTAAATTGTATTGTGATAATGGTGTACTTTGTACTGATTTTACATGTGTGGATGGCCTATTTTGTTTTTACTTTTCGAAGTTCCTTTTGAACATGATAAAATAATTACTGTCTACTACTTTTTATTGCAGTTGTTGCTGAAAGGTGCAGCTGAACGTGGTGCCAAAAAAATTCGCGTCCATGCCCTCACAGATGGACGTGATGTCTTGGATGGTTCAAGTGTAGGCTTTATGGAAACCCTTGAAAATGATCTTGCAAACCTACGTGCAAAAGGTGTTGATGCCCAGGTTGCTTCTGGAGGAGGCCGCATGTATGTCACAATGGATCGATATGAGGTAAAGCATAATTATACTTCAGGATTTTCTCTCATGAAATTTTCCTAAATCAGTCTGATTACCATTTTGCTGTCACAATAGTATCTCCTTTTTCTCTGGTTTCTACTGTTTGCTTGGGAGTTGGGAGTGCAAATTTTGAGTGTTAAGTAAAATTATTCCTGTTCACAGTTATAAAGAACTTGTACTGAATAATAATTCCTCCATGTTCTCCAGAATGATTGGGATGTTGTCAAGCGAGGTTGGGATGCCCAAGTGCTAGGTGAAGCTCCAAACAAGTTTAGGAATCCTGTTGAAGCAGTCAAGAAGCTGAGGGAGGCTCCTAATGCTAATGATCAGTACTTGCCTCCATTCGTTATTGTTGATGAGAATGGAAAGTCTGTTGGGCCTATTGTAGATGGTGATGCTGTAGTTACTCTCAACTTCCGAGCGGACCGTATGGTTATGCTTGCTAAGGCTCTCGAGTATGAGAACTTTGATAAATTTGATCGTGTCCGATTCCCCAAAATCCGTTATGCTGGTATGCTGCAATATGATGGGGAGTTGAAGCTCCCGAGTCGCTACCTTGTTTCTCCTCCTGAAATTGACAGAACTTCAGGAGAATATCTAGTTCGCAACGGTATCCGAACTTTTGCCTGCAGGTTAGTTATGTTTGATTTACATAGTCCATCTCATTTATTTATGTACTTGTTAGCATTGATTCATCAAGTATAAGTCACCTTTCTTTTTTACATCTTGGTATTAATCCTATTAGTTTGAGAAATCATGAAGTGGCCTATGCTTCTAATTTGCATTGAAAAATATATTTTTTCCATCAATTCTCCTTATGTGTATACAAAATTGGGGAAAATCCATTTAAAGAGTTGCTTTGTAAATTGTAATGAGAAATCATTATTGAATATAAACCATATTCTTCTTTTATCAATGTCTCTTATTTTGTTTGCTTTTTAATTTTGATTTTCATAATATAGCTTGTAGACTTCTCTCATCTAACGAGTTTTGACCTAATTTCTTACACCTTTCATTTCCATTACAGTGAGACTGTTAAATTTGGTCATGTCACCTTTTTCTGGAATGGAAATCGCTCTGGGTATTTTAATGCTGATTTGGAAGAGTATGTTGAAATTCCAAGTGACATTGGTATTACATTCAATGTCAAGCCAAAGATGAAGGCTGTAGAGATTGCCGAAAAAGCTAGGGATGCTATTCTTAGCCGCAAGTTTGATCAGGTAATTGATTTGGCATCCATGACTGCTATAGATATAATAACCAAGTAGAGAAGTTAACATTTATAACTGACTTATAGAGTGGACAATCTCTTTCAGGTACGTGTTAACCTACCAAATAGTGACATGGTGGGGCATACCGGTGACATCAAGGCAACAATTGAAAGTTGCAAGGCTGCTGATCAAGCTGTCAAGGTAACTGCTCTAAGGTTTCACATGTGTTTCCTTTGGTTTCTATAATCAATTTGATTTGAGATCTCATATATCACTAATGCTTTTGCTTGCATACCACATTAGAAGTTTGGTGCATCTGAAGTGAACCTTAGGAGGAAAACTTTCTACATATGTGTGTGTGTGTGTTCAGGTGAGAACCTACGTTAAAGTGTGAACCTGAGAACCTGTGCACACCCTTGATATTGCATCATCCAACGGCCCAAAACATGGTGCATGGATAAAGTCAACCCAAGACGTGCACAACGTGTGTGCATTGTGTTATAGATGACATACACCTTCCACTAATATAGATAAAGAGCCCAGATTGGTTCTCAGGTTCACATGTTAATATAGGTTCTCATATCATATGAACCTAAATCTATATATATATGGTCATTTCTTATTTGACACAGATGTCTATAAGGTTTTTACACAAATTGTCGCATTTACTGGCTAAAAGATATTTTTATCTGCTCATGGTTTCAAGCTGTTATTTGCAGATGATCCTAGATGCTATTGAGCAAGTAGGCGGAATTTACGTAGTTACTGCAGATCATGGAAATGCAGAAGACATGGTTAAGAGAAACAAGAAGGGGGAGCCTCTTCTTGATAAGAGCGGAAACATTCAGATCCTTACTTCTCACACTTGTGAACCTGTAAGTAATACTCAATCATACCTTACAAAAAGTGGTAGCTGTTTACATAATTTCTAATGTTTGTTGACTCGGTTGGTACTGCATTTGGTTATTGTGTTGCAATTGGTTACACTGAACCTTTAACCAACCTTCAAGTCTAAACCTGAGATTTCAAAGTTGAGTTTCGAAATTTGAACAATGAACACACTACCAATGAACACACATTGATTGTGAAATGAGACTCTTGAATTTAGCAAATGCCATTTGTGGAATTGCTTGTTCTCTTATTAGCTTAGTGACCTGAATTATTTCAGGTACCTTTTGCAATTGGTGGTCCGGGATTGGCACCCGGTGCAAGATTCCGCAAAGATGTCCCAACTGGTGGGCTTGCCAACGTTGCTGCAACCGTTATGAATCTGCACGGGTTTGAAGCGCCAAACGATTATGAACCCACATTGATCGAGGTCGCGGACAACTAAAAATGGTAGAGATATTTAATCCTAAAATTTTGGTATTTAGTCACATGATGAGAGAATTCTACACTTACCAGTGTTAAATAAGAAATTTTGAGCAGACTTTTATCACAGTTGGTTTTCCACATTTGGCTGTGTTGTAGGATGTAGTTGATGAATGGAATGATCCAATGCTTTGTCATAACCTGTGCTTGTTATACCCTTCTTTGAGAATAAGAACAATTCCAAAAGTTTTGAAGCTTTCTTTTCAGGTTTTGGTTAGTATTACAATGAGGATTTTTACCCCAATGTATGGTATATTGGCATGTTACCTGTGTTATGGTTCAAGAATAAATAAGGGTGCTTTCACAACCCAAGTGATTTTTTATTGAAGTAATAGAGTTTATTCGTTGCTCAAGCTAGTATGATAATATTAAAGTCTAGCCCAAGTATTCAGTTGAGTTATCGTTATTTACATCCTTTCCATATGCTTTGTTAGGCCCCGGCCGGGGCGTGAGAGCCAAAAAAAAAAAAAAAAATGAGACTAATTTTTATTTTTTTGAAAGAAAATAAAGAGACTACTGGGCTAGTAAAAATCATGTTTGGATTCAACCAGACTTCAAATAAGTTACTTAGAGCAATGACATCAATGATTTTTTAAGAGTTTTTGTGGGATCATAGTTTATGTGGAGGAAAGAAAAGAAAAGAGAGAGAAAGAGTTTCTTATGCAAATGCAAGTTTTTTGTGGGACTCACGAAGAGATACTATTGGAATGCCTAAATACATTTTTTTTTCAAACAACTTGTTTTTCCTTTCAAGTTGTTGATGATGCTCTTAATCAGTTTGACAAATTTTTATAGAAAGGGACAAACTCAAAATCGAATTTACAAACAATGAATAATTAAGAGACAGAAATTCAAGACATTGCGGTCTAGTAGTACGAATTGACTCTCCCAAATGAAAAGGGTGGTCTAGTAGTTCGAATTGACTCTCCCAAATGAAAAGTCACGCGTTTGAGTCCTAGTAGGGTTCTCTTTGTGTTTTAATAGGTTGAGAAAGCGCATATTAACATATACTACATTGTAATCAATAGTACTCCAAAAAAAAAAAATAATAATAATAATAATAATAAAGAAGAAGATAGATGGGTTAAGTCTCCTCTTCTTAGAATTGGTTGGCCCATTTACTACCATAGTTTGGTCTGAATCATTATTCTATGTATCGTAGTTTACACAGTTGTGTGGACCACAAATACATTGTTTTTTATATTAGTAAATAATGTATTTTTAATATATTAAAAATATATTTTTTAATTCATAAAAAAATACATTATTTTATATATTATCAAATAGTGTACGTACATAAATAATGCACTTTTAATATATTAAAAATGGTACTCTTTCACTTTTTACTTCTTAACGTGACAGAGAATAATATACTATTTTCATCATGTGGATCTCAAGAAAAGTCTACGTCAAAAATTTGAGAATGAAGTAAAACTTGGGAGTCCATATAATAATTTTTCTTTTTTTGTCCACAACCCTACCCATTCGACATTGATTTCTTTTTTTAATGAAGACAAGTAGTTTTAATTTATAAAATAATCTATTTATTATTATTTTAAATATTCAATGAAAAATAATAATTATTTTTTTAAGAGTTCTAATTTTGTATTTTTTTAAAATTTTATAATTTTATTTATATAGTTAATAGTTAATTAATTATATTAAAAATAGGGAAAATGACACTTTTTCTCCCTGAGTTATATACCTATAGCATTTTTTCCCCCTAAATTATTGAAGTGGCTGTTTTTCCCCCTGAAATGTTAAATGGACATATTTACCCTTAAACTAAATATTTAATTTATTTTTTTCTCCAACAAATTATGACCATAATTTGGTTCAAACTAAACAAACATTATAGCAACCAAACCGAAATATTCCAATTACAATTTAGAATCGAAATTCGATATTTAGAGTTTATTAAAATCGTGAACCGGAACGGACGGTTCATGTTCCGAACTGAAAAAATAAAATACATTTATTGTTGAATTTAGACTATTTTAAAATAAAAAATAAAATTTTAAAATAAAGACGGTTCAAAACCGCGAATTAGATCCGGAACTGCCGGTTCACGGTTCAAGATTCAATTTTTTTGATACATAATTTTAATAAATTGACATTTAAATATTGGGTTCTAGATCTGAATTATAACCGTAAACTATTAATTCGACTGCTTTAGTATCCGGTTCAATTCAAATCGAACCGTGGTCATCCCTACGTATACGCAATAATTTGTTGGAGTAGTAAAATAAATAAAATGTTTACTTTAAAGGTATAAATGTCAATTTAATATATTAGGGGGGGGGGGGGAAACACCACTTTTAGAATAATTGAGGGGACTAATGTGCTTACCTAAATAATTGAAGAGGAAAAAGTGCTATAAGTATATGACTCAGGGGTAAAAAGTGCCATTTTCCCTTAAAAATATATGTCAATTATTTAATTTTAAAATTGTATATAGAAATTATAATAATAAAAATTGAAAAAAAAAAAAAAAACTAAATACAAAATAAAAAATTGCTTAAGCAATTATACATACCACATCTGGTCCTTAGACTATCAAAATTTTTTAATTAAGTGCATAACTATATAATTTATTTCATATTTGATCATGTTGTCTAATTTTTAGAAGTGTTCATTCTGTAAGAACCAAATGCAGTGCTTTCTTTTCGGTAATTGTTAGCTGAGAAATTTAAAAACAAGATCAGATGTGATACAAATTATATAGTCATGTAGTTAATTAAAAAAATGTGATATACATGTATAATAGTCTATTGGAACAATAATGGAAATTTCTCTTGTAACAATAGATAAATGAGGCAATGAGGAGGCAGCAGCCTATTTGGGAGTTCCAGCGGTGCAATGGAGAGCGCAAGCTTTCCCGCCGTTTAGAAGACAGGAGGATTGGTCCGACAAGTTTTCACAAAGTGGCCTCATTTTCTCAAACGCGCATTTCTGCCAGCATTTGTTTATGGGATGGGTGTGAGACGAGATCGCCGGAATTTCTTTATCCACCATCAAGCTCGCCGCCACCTGCTTCAGCTGGTTATCGCTCATATTCTCCATTTCCTCCGCCGCCCACTTCGGACGGAAACTCTTCGTCTTCTCCGCCTTGTCTTGCTCCGGCGACGACGCCGTCAACGACGACGGCGCCGGACACGACTGCATCATGTGCTTCTCCTCCTCCGCTGACGGCGGCGATTTGATTTCCTCCGTCGACGACTTGATTTGCTCCGTCGACGTCGACAGCTTCACGTTGTTCTCCGCCGCCATCTTGTTTTGCTCCGCCCACTTTTCGAACTTCGACGACGACGATAACGGCGGCAAATTGATTTGCTCCGTCGACATCGACAGCTTCTCCGTCATCTTCTTTTGCTCCGCCCATATGTCGAACTTCGACGACGACCCCTCCATCGCCGGTGCGCACGCTATTAGGGTTGCGACGATCGTGACTAGCTGCAGCGACATTATTGCGGTGAAGTTATACTTAGCCATTATAATTACATACAGGTATGGATGATGAGAGAAAAGTATATATATATTTATATATATATATATATATATATATATATAACAAACGAGCCCTCCTGGATTGTGAAATATATAGTAGCAAAATATGGTCCCCTCACATACTCTCTTGCATCATTTTAGGGATAATTGGAGATAGTCTTGGACATTATATGGATGAGCAAATTTTATGTTTTATTACATGTATATATAGTTTAGATGATAAAGAATAGGTCATCATTATAATTTGGCCTTCACATAATACTCCTTACAAAAAAAGGCTAACAATTTAATTTGTATTGTTTGTGGCAAGAGATGTGGAGCAGCAAAATCCCGCTTAGGTACCGATTAATCGGGGCCTAGGCGCTAGGCATTGGTCGGTTGCCTAAGGTATCACCATAATCGGTGGTCTAGGCGGCTGACTAGGCCGCCTAAGTGCCGTCTAGGCCGATTAGGCGACCGACTAGGCCGCCTAAATGTCGTCTAGGCCTCCTAAGCACCGACCAATTAACTATTGTTCCATTCTTTTTTAAGTGAGTTATTTCACTCAAAACAACATCGTTTTGAGCGAAATAATCCTAAATTGTTCAAACTCTAGATTTTTTTAGTTTAATATTTAATATTTTAGTATTAACTATTAAAATATTAAACAATTTATAATTATCAAGTCTTAAAAAGTTAAACAAAATTTTTAAAATAAAAAATACACGGATGACTAGGCGCCGATTAGGCGATTAATCTCCGCCTAGGCGCTCCCCAAGCGCCCAATGTGTGCCTAGCGATTTTTTCAACCATAACATGGAGGCTATTTATATTTTACCCTTCAAAAAAATTTAATTTGTATTGGTATGGTTTGGCTACTATTAATGGCGGCACAACGTAACTATGTGGACCATGGTTCAAAACGACAGTCGTTGAATTTTATGTGTTAGAATAATGTACTTTATGTGTTGATGTGTTAGAATAATTAAACTTATGGGGTAAGATAATGTGCTTTATGAGTTATAAAAATGTAAGTTGCAGGGGATCGGCGCGAAACGACGTCACCTTTTTGAACTATGATCACGCAATAACTATTGTATTAATGGCTACTTGTATTAGTATGGTTTGATTACGGTTGGAAATTGTTCATTCAAGTGTTGTTTGATTACAATACTCTTGCATCATATTAGGGGTAGTTGGAAATAGTCTTGGCATTATATGGATGAGTACATTTTTTGTATGGTTTGGCTACCGTTGACAATTGTTCATAATCATATATGTGTTGTTTAGATACAATTTCTATAGTTTGATTGTCTTTACTTTTTGTTTAGTTTACCTCTTGTGTTGTAAACATATTAAGAACTTTGGGATAGAATACTTGAGTTTTTTTTTTTGAATAAAAGTCAAACTCTATAAGTATAGTTCGAATCAAATCCAAATTAGTCTAGTAATGGTGAGGATATCATATTGCCATATGCATAGTAAAATTTAGGAGTGCGGCTCGAGACAAAAGCCTCGTAATGGTGAGGAAATAAGATGTCATATGCATAACACAAGTAGAATTCACCAATTTACGAGTAATCCGCTACCTGAAAATGCACTCTATGTGAAATCCACCTTGTGACCTTAACCACAAAGGACCACAATGAAGTAAACCAGTCCAGGTTGCTCGACACCCTCCACAAAGAATCAAACTTGAAACATTATATTATAGTTACTAAGCTAACTGTCCAAGCAACTTGACTAGAGTTACACCCTATCTACTTTATTTATTCATTTATTTTTTTGAAATAATCGACTTTATTTATTAGTTACTCCTACCTTAATTATAGTAAATAGCCTTGTTTGGTCTTCTTTCATGTTCCTCTTGCATTCTTATTCTGTTTTCATTTGGAATATGTATGTATGTATGTATGTTTCTGTAATGAATAAGCATTTATACAAATTCTACAAGGAAATGGCAAGCACAAGATCCAGTACAAAGAATTCTTCTCAATATCATTAGTTGTTCAGCCGGGAAGAACAAACCCAGAGATCATTACAATCAAATGGAACCCAATAAAAGAATGACCAAGAAGATGAAAATAATAATAGTGATGAAGGTTATTGAAAACTCAAATTTTGTAGACAAACCCTAATTTGGATGCATGAATGCAGGCCTATAGATACAGGGCACAATGTAGAATCAGTGTAATTACAGTTTGTTCCGAACAACGCCCAAAGCTCACAGAGCAGCTCTATCGTCGGGGCCTGCAAGTGTGATCTGTACATTTCTCGAGTTAGAACACATCCATTTTTGTAATGAAGAAATGAGTGAATGTGTTAATGGCTTACGTTGCAGTCGAATGAAAACCGCCTTGCCAGCATAATAGCTGCATTTCTCTCGCGCTCTGTTTCAAACGCTAAAACAAACGACAGCCCTTCTTTCGCTTGCCAAAATGCTGCCTGTGCAGCAGCGTTCCCGCCTCCTCTAACTCCACAGAGCTGGAACGATGGCACAAAAGTTTTAGAACAGCAGAGGATGCAAACGAAGATACCATCTTACGGGTTCTATTATACTGAGGCAATAGATAGAAACATTTTTCTTTCAGGTTTAAATGATTTGAGTATATGGCGTATTAAGGGCAACCCCAGCCAAGTTGGTCAAACTGTTGACTTGGTAACCACAGGGTTACAAGTTAACTCCCAGCAGGAGCAGCTTATTGGCCTTCTTGGTTTGAGCCAATCTGCGGGATTTATCCAATGCACACCCTTTGGTGGTACTATGTTTTCTCGTTTTATCTTCTCTTGTAGAGCTGTCAAAACGGGCCCAACTCGTGCAAAATGATCCGGCCCGGCCCTTTTCCAAATGAACCCGAGACGGGCAGCTTATTGGCCTTCCTGGTTTGAACCAATCTGCGAGATTTACCCAATGCACACCCTTTGGTGGAACTATGTTTTCTCGTTTTATCTTCTCTTGTAGAGATGTCAAAACGGGCCCAACCCATGCAAAACGGCCCAGCCCGGTTCCAAATGAACCTGAGGCGGGCCGGTCTGACCCGTTTTGACAGCTCTAAATTCTCTTGGGTGTCATTCACTTAATTTGTTGGAAACTCTAATGTCACATAGAAGTTGTTCGGATTTGAGGGTAGCTTCACTATCTTCTTGTTTCGCTGTTCTTATTATCCTAAAACTCGGCCAACCCCCTTAGTTCTGTCATATGGAGTACAAAACTATTCAAATAACCCAAGACACAAGACTTTTCCCATAACGAACCTCGTTAATTATATCGAGAGAAGGGATGGAGCTATGAACGATAGATACCTGCATTGAAGTGGAATAGTATTCCTTTGCCAAAGTTGTCTTCCCTTTACAAAGTTTCATTCTCATCTTTCCAACGTGCAATACGTGGATAGATTGTGACGGATGATCTGACCCATTCATCTGAACAATAACTACCTGCAGAAAAAAAAAACACGAATTATAACATTTGGATACAATTAACAATCTCGCAATGTCAACAAAAACATAGATAGAGAAATATATATTGTACATTAAATTCGGTTTCATGCCTTCGCACCAATGCTTCAACATAGTTTCCCAATCCCGCAGCTGTTACAGGAGAGCAGTGTCAGCCATGGATTCAGATTATATTTCCGAAAGCCTCGAAAAGGGGATTGCACAAGACAGTCTACCGCAAAACATTAGTAAATAACATTTTTTTAGCAGAAAACTTAGGTTGATGACATAAATGATAACCTGGTTCAATAGGGCCGGTGGTCGTTACAGTAACAGTCTCGACCCCTAACGTCATATCAGCTTGCAAAATTTGTCCAACATCAAATGGTTCCGGTGCGTAAGCAGGTTTCATAGCCCCTAGGTCGTGAACAGTTAATTACTATGGGCAAACATGCACAATCAAGAAATGGTGACAGTTCACGAATAGCATTCCATATTAAAAAAAAAAAAAAAAAAAAAAAAAAAAAAAAAAAAAGAGGATAATAGGCTCGCATACATACCTGAAATAGGTTCCCGTTTACCATTTTCACACCCTAAGCGATACCACTGAATTGAAAATACTGAAATATCCGGAACATCGGTGGAATAGGGTTGGATTTGCAAATACGAACCGAGTGCTTCAATGCCATCAATTCCATACAAGTCCTGTGCGTTTTCACCCCTCTTTCTCATTGCAAGCTGAGGGAAAAATACAACCGAAAGTTATTTTAAAGATATGAATCCTAGAAGAAACCTTTATAAATTGAACTTTAGCACATGATGAAAATCAAACAGGAATAGATGGAGCTAGAACCTCTTTCTGAAGCAGAAGCGAATGCTTGGACTTCTCTGCAAGTTGAACTCTCAATGCTTGAAGCTCGTGCTCCATATCCATAACCTGTTTCATTGAATAGAGAACGAAGAGAAACTAACACTTACCTTGATTGTAATTACATTCATCACAGGGAAAATAAAATCATCATAAGTCTGAAAATTAAATGTCAGACTAGTTCTAAGGGCAAAGTAGAGAGGTTAAAGTATTGTTCTTGTTAACCAGCTTGGTTGGCGTGAGTGGCCATGCACTCTCGTCCTTTAAGAGAGGTCGGGAGTTCAAACCCCCTCTCGTATGGAAAAACTAATCTGGCCAGCACTTTGCCCCTTAATTGGGCCGGCCCGGTGCGAATGGGGATTAGTCTGAGTATGGTACGGGCTTAAAGGTGCCTCCTACAGTTAGGGCCTACTCAGGACACCTCGTGGTCTGACCAAAAAATAGAAAAGTATTGTTCTTGTCCAGGTGTGAGTTCAATATTTGCAAAACTTGATGTTTACTCGAGTTTTTCCACCAAATTTGTGAAAGAAATTGAATTTTTCATCGGTGCAGCTTTGTATGGTGTCAAAGTCTTTTAAGATACACAAGCTAATGAGTAATGACACTTACCTTGCTAGGCTGATGCAGCATTTTGATACGCCTAGCCTCTTGGACTTCCTTCATCAATTCTTCAACATCCTTGTTTTCCAGCAGAGCACATAAACGTTATCCATTACTATTTAAACATGGGTTAAAAAATTAAACTATTTTTGCAAATACAAGAATCTCAAGTTTACGAGATTTATCTAGAAGCTTAAGAGAATATAAAAAAGCACAAGTATACACTGCCGTACAGTATGATTCTCAAAAATCAACATGGTTACAAGTTGGTCAGGTTGTTGACTTGGCAACCACAAGATTACAAGTTTAACTCTCAATGGGAGTAGCCTATATATTGGCCTTCTTGGTTTGAGTCGGTTAACTTTGGGCTACCTAAGTTGGTTAACCTCCTTGTGGTCTTTTGCCAGCTAGGGTCACAAGGCGGGGTTTACCCAGTGCACACCCTCGGGTAGTGGCTGCGGGTTTCCCTCGTCACCCAAACATGATTTGGTTAAGATTCTTAGTAAGACTGAGGTTTCAAAGAATAAACAAATCGATGTGCAGTAGGAATTCAGAAGTGGCCATGAAATTTTGAATTACTTGTTTTCCTGAGGCTCGGGACATCTCTTCATACTCCTGAAGAGCCTCCTCAACCCTTTGAACGGCTGCTCTTGCATTCTCTATTTCAGTCCTTGCAAAAGCTCTTTCTTCATCAACAAGTTTTTTAGCATCGTCAGAAGCCTGCAAAGAATTTCGGTTAAAAACTATTTATCATTTCAGTGACAGAAACTACTATCTTATTTTCCATTTCAATGGGTGATCTATTGGCGCATGTTCAAATGCGAGGTGAAAATATAAAGTCGATACATCAGAAATAAAATATAGAACAATTCACATGAAAAGTAAGTGTTTGGTCAGATCAATCCATTTTCAGGTTGAATATTTAACTAAGATCCATTCTTTACCTGCTTGATAAAAGTTGCAAGCTTTTTCACTTCTGACTTTTCTTGAACCAATTCTCCTTCTCTCTCAGTCAGCTGAACTGCTAAAGCTTCAACCTGAAAAAGAGACAAGAATTACAGTTAAAATACTCAGAAGGATTGATGGGAACCATTAAATACTTATGAGCTTCAAAGATATAAAAGCAACAAGATTTGTATATCACTAAAGATAATACAACACGGAAATAGAATACAAATGTGTTACTGAATATGTGCCTAAAAACTCTTTGAAGATAAATATGTGCAGTCATATCTTTTTGTTACCCGGAAACTTCTCTCACAATCTCCTAGGTTTCAACTTTCAAGTTCTTTCCCTCATTTAGGATATAGCTTCTTGTGATCTTCGACAAGGCAGGATAAGTTATTCTTCTAGTGTCTTCCTTTCACTTATTAGAGGACATATCGGCCTCTACCTTTATACCTCTTTCCTTGAACAGCAAAGTCTCTTTTATCAAAGAACGTTTCGAACGTGAGACACACTATCTCTCTCTTCCATGTGTGTATGTTTCTTTTTTATCGTCAAGTCAAAGGTTCTATAATCTACCGTGCAAAAACCAAAAGGTTCCTTAATATTACCAACTTAATTAGACTTATCCAAACCAAAGGACGATTTGAAAGAAACGGTTGAATGAAGAGAAAACTAGCAGA
Organism: Ipomoea nil; assembly: GCF_001879475.1. NCBI lineage: Eukaryota > Viridiplantae > Streptophyta > Magnoliopsida > Solanales > Convolvulaceae > Ipomoea > Ipomoea nil. The sequence goes on along the minus strand of NW_017618831.1, from coordinate 187,483 downwards.
TAGAGAGAACGAAACTAACCATTGAAATAGCCTCCTCAACGTCATCCTTGTTTCTACCCACCACACGCCCTCTCAGAGCTTCTAGTGCATCTCTAAGCTTCTTTAGAAGCACATGTTTCTCAAGTGAAGCTGCTTCCCTCAGCCTAGCCTGGAGCAAATAAAATATTGCTTTTAATATTATCAAGTCTTCAAATTTGATTAAAATTTATAATCTCTGGAACTGAAGTACACGAAAAGGAGAAGGGACAGAAATACCAACAAATATTTCCCAGACACCCAAAAAGGTTAAATAATATAATATAAACTGAAGAAAAGAGAAAATGTCCCAAAAAAGTTATACATGTGCAAATTTAGCGAGTCCATACCTCATCGGACAATTTGGCAGCAGCAGCCAGACCTTTCTCGAATTTACTGGCTAGATCACGAACTGATAGCCGATTTTGCTGGTCAAGCAAATGGGCAGTCTCTCGAGCAACCACCTCCTTCACTGAGAGTGCCTTAGGATGATCCTTCAACTCCACTATCTGATAATCTGATCCAATTTTATAATTGGAAAATCGGCTCGAATGGAAGATCACATCAGCTGAAACAGGCAGGACTGCGTCCTTTCTCACAGTGACAAAATCTCGGCTCACCCTCGTCATAATCCAAACTATTCTACACAAAAAGAAGAAGACCTCAAATCAAATCAAATCAAACACCACATTTCAGAACTCAACTATATTCCTCTTCCTTTACTGATTTTGAAAATGACTTCTTAACCTCAACTTCTGCCGTGGGTTAGAATTCACCAACTCAAACTAACTAACTACATTTGGCAATCAATCTGAAAAACCCACAAAAATGAACACACAGCACATAACCTAAAGGTGAGAGCTTTACCACCTATCATGCTTAATATGAGGAAAGCTAAACAATTTGACATGTAAATACATACAAGTGAAAGAAATTTTAGATTGGGAAGCTAATTCATACCAATAAAATCTCTGGGTCTAGATTCGTTAGGACCAAAAGAAGAAATTTGAACCCTAGCTACAATGTACTAAGAGAAAAATGAAAATTAATTAATAAGAATAGAGAAAAAAGCTAACAGTACTCACAGAGACAATAATAATGCTATGAAAAGTCGGAAGCAAAGCTGGAGCTGAGGACTTGTGGGGATCCTTTTTTGTGAGTGACAAAAGTGGTGAAATTTAATTTTGGTGGGATCAGTTTGCAGCAGTCTGTGTGTTGAGTGGTGCTCCTGACTTTCAGAGAGAGAAAAAAACAGTGAGGAGAGAGAAAGAAAAACAGCTGGTTATTGTATGTATAACGTAAAAATGGAAAGATGGCCACTTCAATGATGAAGGCAGCCCAGCAACTGGGCATTACTACTAATTAGTCGTGTTAATGAACCAGCAATAATTTCCATACTTTTTTAGTGGTGGACTTTGTGGATCACTATTTTCTCAATCTACTGAAATATAAAGTGTTAATATTGTCCCCACCGAAACTCAAACTTACAACTTCTTATATGAAAAAGCAATTTGGTATCACTAGACCCCAATGTTCTTATCTACGGAATTGATATGCTAGGTTTTAACTAGCTAATTTGGCCACTTAAAAGCATAATGTAATTAAGCATTACTTGGGTTATAGTTAATAGCTTCTTGAAAAAAATAATTATATAAAGTATATTATATCTGATCTCGAGTTTGAATAGTTTGGAAAAAAAAGTGAAGTATCACATAATATGATCTACGTTACACTTTAAAATCAATTTAAGGCGATACGCTTACTAGTCCATAATTGAATAAAATGAAAGCACCACTAATTTAATATGTATTCTAGTATAATGCAAGTGAAGTAGAGTAGAATTATCTATAAAAGGAAGGTGAGTGATGATGAGATTGAATTGAGTTCTTTTTGTGAGATTGTGGTTTCACTACATAATTTTGACATATACAAATAATTTATATGCACTATATACCATTTTTAGATGTAAACAAATAGTCATATGAAGTTATTTTATTTTAACACACACTTTATGTACGAGTACTACCTAAATACAAAATATATAATACTTTTTTCATTTATTTATGATGGAATAATTATAAATAGATCCAGAACAAGATAATATAGAGATGACCAAGTTCGGAACACTGAATCAGACCCGGCCAACCAAGGTAGCCAAGCTCCGCGCTTGGTCACAGAGTTGGCCAAGGCAGACCTTAGCCGAGGTCTGCCAAGACAAACCTTAGCCAAGGTCGACCAAAGCAGAACATTAGCCGATACATAGAATGGATAAGACACATAAACACTTAACATAATACACACAATTCATATTTATAATTCACAAAAAATTCATGTTCATAATACACAGAATTAATGTTTATTATATTATGTTTATGTACATGTGTATTATTAATATAAATTATGTACATTATAAACATGAATTATGTTCATCATGAAATCAAATTCTGTGATTGGACCAGAGTCCACGATATAATTTACCCGCAAGCACACATATTTTTGTATGGACGAAAGGTTGATAAAGCCCAATTATAAACGGGCCTATCAAAACCCAACCCAGTGGGTCCAAAAGCCCATATGAGCTCAATCCATCTTGAATTAAACCCTATAAAAGCCCTCCGTCTAAATGGCAGCTAGGGTTTTTAGGGCAAGTTGAGCTGACGGAACTCTTTGCATCTCTCTACGCACCTTAGCTCCAAACCTCGACCATGGCCGTCGGGTACTTGCACACAAACACACTCTTTCCTTACGTCAATTCAGTTTGTTTCAATATATATATGTATCTATATCCTATATGTATGAAGTTATTGGTTGTGTATTAATCTGTGTGAACTGTGGCTTGGTTGCATTGCAGAAAGAACAAGCGGATTTCCAAGGGGAAGAAAGGAGGAAAGAAGAAAGCGTAAGTTGTCGTCTTGCTTATTTTTGGTTTTGAAGGGATTGATTCCGTTTTGTTGTTGGATTATGATAATATGAGCTCCTTTGGATTATAGTTACAGTGGATTTGATTTTTAGTTGATTGTTGTTTGGATTTGTTGTGGTGTATAGAGCTGATCCCTTCGCCAAGAAGGACTGGTATGACATCAAGGCTCCATCAGTTTTCACTGTAAGAAACATCGGAAAGACACTCGTTACCCGAACTCAGGGAACAAAGGTGAGCTAATACTTGTGATCTTTTATTGTTAATTATTAGTTAATCTGGTCATTTATCTGAGATTACCAGCATGTTTTTCATATAATCCTTGACTAGAATAGTAGAATGGCTTTCTTGTTTATTAAGATGCTTTTTGGTGCTTATGATATTCTTGGGAGTTCTTTTAATTTGCAAACCTGGTTTTGATTTTATAATTATGTTTTTTTTTTATGTTAGAAATCATTTGTAGATTTGTTATATTAGGTTTGTACCTTGTAATCTGTCTGACATTGGAATTCATAATGCAAAGACCAACCTTTTAAATCTGTGCAGTTGAGTTTATGGCATGACTCTTTTGAATTTGTTCTTTTTTACTACTCTATTGAGTTTTTGTTCATTTGGAATTCTCAACCACTCAATGATTATTTTGGATTTTTTGGTTAGGTATTGTTCATCCTTACCAAAACTTTGGTTTCCTCTTGTTTCTCTTTCAAAACTACTGTTTTTTTAATGACCTTTATTATCTTTCAAATTAGATTGCTTCAGAAGGTCTCAAGCATCGTGTGTTTGAGGTGTCATTGGCTGACCTCCAAGGTGATGAGGACCATGCTTTCAGAAAGATTCGTCTCAGGGCTGAGGATGTTCAGGGAAGAAATGTCCTTACAAACTTTTGGGTATGATGTGTGCATTAATTTTTTTTGTTACCTTTATTTTCCCTACAATTTCTACTTCTGTTTTTGACTGGTCATTCCTCTGCAACAATGACAGGGAATGAACTTCACTACAGATAAATTGAGGTCATTGGTGAAGAAGTGGCAATCACTGATTGAGGCACATGTTGATGTTAAAACAACAGACAGCTATACCTTGAGAATGTTTTGCATTGGCTTCACTAAGAAGAGAGTAAACCAGCAAAAGAGAACCTGCTATGCACAATCTAGCCAGATTCGTCAGGTAAGTTTGTATTGTACAAATGCCATTTTGAGTCTATATTATGTTATTAGTTAGTCTGCTCTGTTTCAATTTCAGGAAATATTCTCTCGTGCAGATTTTATTCATTGGTACTCCGTTTTAGTTCACTCATTACTTGAGCTGTCCTTTTTATTGACTAGATTCGCCGCAAGATGCGGGAGATTATGGTTAACCATGCTCAGTCATGTGACCTCAAGGACTTGGTTCAGAAGTTCATTCCTGAGTCAATTGGCCGTGATATTGAGAAGGCCACCTCAAGCATCTACCCTTTACAAAATGTGTTCATTCGCAAGGTCAAGATCCTAAAGGCTCCCAAGTTTGATCTTGGCAAGTTAATGGAGGTGTGTATTGTAGATTTCTAGTCTAATATAGTTATAACATGCATTCACACAAGTGTAATTTGAAATCATTCCATTTGAATACTGCTAAGCTATTCCATAATTTGTTTGTGTAGGTTCACGGTGACTACACTGAAGATGTTGGCACAAAGCTGGACAGGCCTGCAGATGAGCCCGTGGCTGAGGCAACTGAACCTGTTGTTGGAGCTTGATTGTGAATTTTGTGTCTTGTGCGTTTCTTGCCTATTTATATGCTTTAATGGACCTTAGATCTTTGGCGGCTTAGGAAGAGTTTTGACAGGCATATCTTGATACTGAACCATTTGAACTTGATGATGAACCAGTTTATATTTCACTGATGCTTTTATTTCTTATAATCATATGGCATGAAAAAGGGTCATTCCAAACAGATGGTAGAAATCACATTATTAAAAACAAGAATACGAAGTAAAAGGTGAAAGACAAGAATACTTAGTATCCCACCATTTCCCCCTACCATAGTGTTTTGAAATTTATGGTATGGAAAGACAATATGGTTCAACTGTAACATTTCCAAAATGTGTTTCTGTTACATGTTTTTGGTATCTGTTCAGAAAGAATTGGAATCATTTCTTCTTGGAACAGCTCTCATAAACCAGGACTGAGTTGCTATTCCTTTATATGCATGCCATCATCTTCGGTTTTCCATACGACATCTTCCAGGCAAGTCGACAGACTTCTGTAGAACTGCAGACCAAACATACACCACATTGAATGGGGGAAAGTTGAGTGGTAAATGAGAAAAGGTGGTAGAACATAGGAATGAGTCCTAACACTGGTTTTCACTTAATAGGTTGCTAAGTCGCTGTGATTTACTCTTCTATAATCATGTCGGCCAAGGGTGTAAGGGCCCTTCGGGTGAGGGATTTTACGTTTTGTGACCAATGTGCCACATCAAACAATCATGAGGCTATAATAGTAACCAAAATATTGGACTTAAATGGTTGCATACCTTATGGAATTCCAACGTGTCTCCTTTGGCCTTTCGCACCTCAACCAGATGAAGACAAGGGGCAACTTGGAATACCTGATTCAAGAATCGTAGTTCAGACACGAAAGCTTGTATAGTTTTCAGTTAAAACAGACGATAAAGGCATTCTCTCATTTGCATACCTCAGTTGCCACGTTAAGATTTCCTTTTCTTCCTGCTTTTATGTTTTCCAACTGCATCTGAAGACAAAAACGAAGCAAGAACTGACTTAACTATCTGTGGCATTACCATATTGTTCTTTGTTTCAACAGGCGCATTATACTGCATATGAAGTAAGATTCTCTATGCATGTATTGTAAAATCACCTTGTAATTCTTTTTGCGAACATCAAAGCCTAGGGGCTTTACAGCTTCTTCAATCTTGCTGATAATCTTGTTGGCTGAGCATTTAGAAGCAAACCGCGTCTCCCTCTTGAACCCCTATCAAGAGTAAGATATGATGCCTATTTACTCTATCATAATTTTCATCCTCCTCTTAAAATACTTCAATTTACAGTGCTCTGGTTAAAGCTCACCTTGTGACCCTAACCAACAAAGGACCACAAGGAGGTAAACCAGCCTAGGTTGCCTATGCCTGACTGACTCAAACCAATAAGGCCAAATGACCAATAGACAGCAACCAGCTTGGTTGGCATGACTATGCACTCTCATCCCTTAAGAGAGGTCGGGAGTTCGAACATCCTCTCGTATGGAAAAACCAATTTGGCCAGTACTTTGCCCCTTAATTGGGCCGATCCAGCGCGAATGAGGATTAATCTGAGTATGGTACGAGCTTAAAGGTGCCTCCTACAGTAGGGCTTGCTGGCATTTAGGAATTAGGATAGATGCATAAAGATGAAAGTACCTGTTCATCAAAGAGATTCCCAAGGTCGAGTCCTTTTGCCAGAGAAATTAACCCAAATGCATTCATGGGAGTTGGATGTTCTTCTCTTCTCCCTGTCACACGACGCTCCTGTATAATATGAAAAAGAATGCACCCAATGAGCTAAATCTTATTTCTCCAAGCTCCATCTTGAAATGATCCAAACATATTATGTTTGGCAAACTCACTTCAGAGTGCTGAAAAACAGCTTCCACGTCGTCCAGATTCGCGTCTTCCATCTCATTGAAAATAGGCGGTTTATAACCTTCCTTAAACCACTCGTCCTCTAAAATCTCCGGGATGGTAATGCGCTGCAAAGTATAAACAAAAGCAAATGAAGAGTGATGCGAGTTTTGCAAGTCAGCCCTTTCGGGTGAAAACCTGTTAGCAAACAACAGGAAAAATCGCAAACTTTCACCAGCATTGTCTGCTGTGGCTTCTCTTAAGAGGTTTGATGTCTTACAAAAGTACATAGAAACTTCAGAACTTCCCACAAAAGTAAACAGGTTTGTATTCACTTACTGTCTCGGGGTTTGGATCCAAAATTCGAGTGATTAACTTCATTGCACCGAAAGAGATCCAAGGTGGAGAAGTAAATTCAGCAGAAGATATCTGCAAGCAGTGTAATAGGATTAGATTTTGTGAAATCTAACAAAGATAAAGGCGAAAAGGTTAACTCTTCAATGAAATTGTGAAAAAACGTCTTACTTTTCTGAATAGGTTTGCGAGATTATTGTCATCAAAAGGGAAGTAGCCTGCAAGCATTACAAAGAGGATGACTCCACATGACCACAGATCTGCAGTAGACCCATTGTAGCCTCGATCGTTAAGAACCTACAAAAGGAATCTCGTTCTTCAGGACCAAACATTGGAAACAAGTTTAAAAGAAGCCTTATACAAAATTACAATCTGATGTTTAAACCTCGGGTGCAACATAGTTTGGAGTTCCACATGTCGTGTGAAGTAAGCCGTCATCCTGCCAATCGAAACAGTTTGAGTAATAGATCGAATATGGCACGGGTTAGAAAGACAATGATCTGATAGTTACCCTGATTTGCTTTGAATAAGTACTCAATCCAAAGTCTGAAACTTTGAGGTTCCCGGAAGCATCCAAAAGTAAATTCTCCAGCTGCCCATCATTAACCGAGTGAATCGAAAGGTTTATAAACCACTTAGTTCTTACATTTAGTGAGGCAAAAATTATGTCATAATCTACCTTCAGATCTCGGTGATAAACTCCTCTGCTATGGCAATAATCAACCGCATTTATAAGCTGTTGGAAATACTTCCTTGCCTCGTCCTCCCTCATTCGTCCATCATTTATCTTCACAATTCAGAAAACGAGAGTAAGCGCAGTTTGAAACCAGACAATCACGAAATCAACAATTGCATTTAGCGGGAGGATGCAATTAAGTTCTAGAAAGACATGAAGTTTGCAGTGAAAAATAGATCAAAACTGAACGAGAATGGATGGCAAAATAAGCAAACTGTGCTTCGTTTTCACTTTTTGAACCACAAGAACCACACAAAAAGGGAAGAATCGGGCGTACAATTTTGTTGAGCAGCTCTCCACCGGTAACGAATTCCAAAACAAGGAATATTTTTGTCTTACTCCCCATTACCTGAAGGCAGAAAACAATAAAAGCATCAATAAAACTATGGGAACAGTTTCTAATACTACCACAGATTATCCTTCACGCAGATGTTTGGCATTCTTTGAAATCTTGTCAAACCAAGTTGGATTTGGAGAGCAAGAGATATAGAGATAGAGAGAGAGAGAGAGGGAACAACCTCGTACAAGCAAACAACATTTGGGTGCCTTATCAACTTCATGGTAGCTATTTCTCGTTTGGTCTGTCAAACAAATGGCACTCATAAGAGAATTTCACTTATAGAAAGAGCTATGTGCTGACATAATTTATCGTACAAGAAGCTCCCGAGATTTTAAGAGCCAGAAAACATCTGTGCATATTCAAGCTCCTCATCATAAAATCGAGATAATAATATTCAATTGACAGATGTATACAACAGAGAAACTATTGGTCCATTAAAGAACAAACAGCTAGCTTGGAAACTAACTTACCTGTTCCACCATTTTATCCTTAAGAACCTTATTTTTGTCGAGAATCTTGAGAGCAACATGCTCTCCTGTCTCTGAATTCCTCGCTAACTTAACTTTGGCAAACGATCCTTTGCCTATCGTCCTTTCCACCTCGTATTTACCAACTCTACGATTGATTTTCGACTGACTCATGATCAAGAACCTAGTGCAGCCTTCTTCAAATTGCAGCCCTACACTTCATAGTTCATATTCACCACAGAGTAAGCTTTCAGGATTTCATGGAGAAATTACAGAAACATAATCTTATACTTCTAAGTTCTAAGCATCAATACAACATTTTTCAGACTTCCCATTTCCTATTTTTTGTTATTAGATGAAGGCAGAGATTTTTGTTTTTAAATTTTATTTTTATCTTTTAGGGGGCGTTTGGTTCAGGTTATATAACATAACCAAGGGAATGTGACATTCCAAAGCTCACATTCCTATGTTTGGTTCACATTATCTCAGGAAATCTAACATTCCCTAGGAATGTCACATTCCCTCCACATAGGATTTTCAAGGGAATGTGATTCCCTTCAAAATCTTAGGTAATGTAAGATAACCTTAGTTATGTTAGTTTATTATTATTATTATTATTATTATTATTTATATATATATATATATATATATAAAATTATTTTTGTAATTATATATATTTTTATTTTTATTATGTTATGTTAGCATATAAAATAATTTTGTTTCTCAAGTTCAAGATTTTAGTTAATATTTTAAAATCATGTAATTATATATGATACCGTTATCTTATTTATTTATTTTAATTTTTAAATTTATTAAAATATATGAAAATATGTTAAGGATATTATAGTGTGTATAAAAGATAACCCTAAACCAAACATGATTATATTACATACCCCAATTTTAACCAAACACAGGAATCTAACATTCCCAGTAATCTAACATTCCCAGCAATCTAACATTCCCTAAGGTAATCTGACATTCCGTGAACCAAACGACCCCTTAGGGTTTGAGAATGTGATTAAGATTCAGAGATAATTCAAGGCTAACAGAGCAAATTCAGCTTCCCAGACTGTTAAACAAATCAAAACTTCAAAACAAAGGGCAACAAATAGAGAAAATCCCCATATCTCTCATCCCAATTTCTAAATGAAATTTCAATAGGGTTCAGAGATTGCAAAAATGCAGTGTTTTGATAAAATTTGAGATAAAGAGATTCCAAGAGGTACAGATTTCCAAAGTTGAGCAGAATATATCAACTCAAGAATCATGAATCATTATATGACTTACCAAAAATGTTGAAAAGATGTGAATGATTGTATAGATATAGAGAGAGAGAGAGAGAGAGAGAGAGAGAGAGAGACAGAGAGAAGTTTTGCTGAAGCTGAACCTCAAAGGAGCTTGGCTAGATATAGGCTAATGGTGATGATGATGATCAGTACAAAATGCTGGCAGTATTTGGAAGCCTTTCTATGGTCCAAGAAAAATATATTCATTCCCTCCTATTTTATCTGTCTTACTTTCCTTTTTCATCCGTCCCAAAATATTGTCCAATTTTCAAAAATAAATTTAAAAAATTTCCCAAAACAATTTTTTTTTTTTAATCTAGGTTTCCAAACTTCGCCTGATGAAGAGGTAAACTAGTTCCGAAACTCAACACAGAATTATACATTTCTGCACACAAAAAGTCCAATTTCAAACCCCGCCCTACCGCTAGACGCAACTCACAAAAAGTAAAATTTTTATATACTAGAACAATGCCTACGGTAGTATTACGGTAATAATTTGTTTTACGATTAGTTTTGATTGAAAAGAAAACGGGAAAAAGAGCAATGAATGCGAGCCAAACACAATATTTTTTTATATATAATTTTGAAATTGAGTTGAGTTTTGTACATACATGATCATAATTTGTGTGAATCTCTAATAGTATATAATTGACAAAATTGTTTTAATGTATCGGTTGATATCGTTACTCTGTAAATCGAAATGCTATGTTCGATCTTATGACATCCTATATGGAAAATGTCACTATCTGTCATTTGAACACAAGGTACTTTGTAAATATAACAATATATAATATGTATGGTTATCTAAAATCTAAAATATTATAAAAGAAGTATTAAAAGTATCTTATATAATTGATATGGTATATATAATTGATAATGATAGACGAGTAAAAATTCTCCATAATTGATGAAAGACAAAGGTAGGCACACATATGCGGTACGGTGGAAGCTTCGTCTGTCCTTGTTGTGTCAAAACCGTGTACGAATATGTGGTTGCGGATTATTTCACTTAAAGCCCTAAGGTTTGTAATCCTTTCAAATCCATCCGTATTATTATTAAAAATTGTAGAAAGACCCACCCAATGATTGTTACTCAAAACTTGCACCCTTAGGGGTGAAAACGAGCCGAACCGAGATTGGCTCGAGTGCTCGAACTCGAGCTCGAGCTAAAGATCGATTCGACATGACTTGAATTAGCTCGAGTTTGAACTTCATGTTTCAATTAATAAAAATTGTAGCACCTAAGCCTCTATCAACTTAGCATCTCACAAAAATTGTTGATATTAGTTCACGTTTGCAATAATCGATAAATTTTGAGTTAATTTCTTTTTTGGTCTTAGATTTTTAGGTGACAGTTCACTTTTAGTCCTTTTTATAAGAACATTCACATTTAGTCAGAGTATTATAGTGGTATGACCATTTTTTGTCCTTCGTCAACAAAATGATTGAAATATCATGCCACAATAATACTAGGACTAAAGTGATCTGTTATTTATAAATCTAGGACCAAAAATGAAATTAACTCATAAATTTTTATTAAATGTTATTCGATGATATAACATGTGATATATGTGTAGAAAATGTTATATTTTCTTCATTTATTTGTCTCGTAATATTTACTTTCTACATTACAATAAAATTAGCTACCATTGACTAATTGAATCTAAAGAGGTAGAATATGATTTCGCATTAGAATGTCATTAGTTCAATTCTTGTTGGCACATTCTTGTTAATATACAAAATTATATCAATATTGTTTTAAATTTTAATATTAAAAAAAACCACTACTTTTTTTAAAGAGTGAAATTTATAAAATGCTTTGAGTGCATACATTTTTAAATTTTGGTAATATGTTAGTTATTTTAAAAGTGCACAGTACACTATTAATTAAAAACCTATAAATACTAAAAACAATAAATTGCTTAAATAAATATTTTCTTCCAACAAGACAAAACATATACAAATATGTTATTTTTTAGTCTACCAGGACTATGTGGTCTAATGGTATCCGGGTTGGACTTGCATTTGGAAGGTTGTAAGTTCGAGCCTCAGTGGAGGCGTTATTGGCTCTTTTGTTTCAGTAGGTTGAGAAAGTATATGAACAGATACTACAATGTAATAGAGCTAGTAGCATTCAAAAAAAAAATGTTATTTTTTAGTCTAATACTATTATAAAATACATTTTTACTACAAATTTACATGAGATCCTCTCACGCAAGATTTATTCGTTACATGAATAAGTATGTAAATTTACAAAAATTAAAGATGCAATTGCTATACTATGGACCAAGGTCCATCTTATAATATCATGGACTTTGGTACAAAAATTATGTATATGCAATTGATTTATTATGTACATATCATTTCTTATTTATATGCCCGTAAATAAATAGACACATAACGTGCATGTTAGCTAAGAACAAATGAAATGGTAACTACAAACACATAAACGGTTAGTTGTAGAAACAAAACAATAAATTAACTATTAAATAATATATTATGTGTCTATAATTAATCGTTTATGTGTATGTAATTAATATGTTTATTTATAGCACATAAAGTATTATTATTACATGTACAAACTATGTCAAGTAAAAATGAGCTTTTGAAAATTTCACTACAACAGAAATTCAAGTAGATGAACCAAAAAAATGATGTCAAATTGTCCAAGCTTATATGTATTACTAGTTTTTCTACGCGCTTTGCGCGAATAGGATAATGCCCAATACTTACTTTTAAATAAGTATTTCAAAGTATATCAATGTAATATTATATAGAAGATGTTCATGCATAGGTAAATAAATGTTGAATTTGTTTATTTAAATCGGTAATTTAAAATATATAAATGCAAGATAATATATGAGAGATTGATTATATATAACTGTCACAAAAATAAACGTTTGCAACTTTGTAATAACGTTAATCTAAGTACTAAGTCTAAAAGCTAGTCTAAATAAATACTATTTTTGGTTTAAATGTTTCTAATTCTCTTTTAGGTAGCATTGTTATTGTTTTCATTTTCAGTACATGTCTTCTTCTTTTTCTTTCTTTTTTTTTTTTTTTTTTATTTTATTGGTAGTGTGTCATAGAGGGATTCATCATGCAATGAGATTATGGTGTATGAAGTTTTAAATTTGTCTGTCGTGTATATGACTGAGATCTTAGTTGTGCTATGAACTCTTTATCTTACAAGCACATGTTGATATTTGGTAGTGGTAGTTTTCCCTACATGGTTCATGTGTTGTGAGACATCTAATTCAAAATTAATTAAATGCATATATATTATTTTTTGTTGTAGCTACCAATTTATTTTTTAATTTAAGTAATAAGAGCAATAAAGTGGGAAAATTATGATGTAGAACCGTGTCCACACACGGTTCCAAAATTGTTCATAATTATGAATATATAGTTCAAAAATTATGAACATAAAGTTGTGAACATAATTATGAACATATAGTTCTGTAATTATGAATATAGAGATTCAATAATTGTGAATATGAAGTTAAAAAGTTATGAATATATAGCTTTATAATTATGAACATATAGTTCAATAATTATGAACATAGAGTTCTGTAATTGTGAATATAGAGTTCAATAATTATGAATATGAAGTTAAAAAATTATGAATATATAGCTTTATAATTATGAACATATAGTTCAGTAATTATGAACATAGAACTGTGTCCACATTGCAAGGTGGACACAGTTCCACGGCATAACGATTGAATAAAGTGGCGTACATACTTTTCATTCACAATAATGAAATCATTGATTTTTTTTTTAAATTTCCATTCGTTGTTGACACAAATTGTTTTGATAGTTTGTCAATGACAATTGCTGTCAATAGATGATGATAATAAATAATTCAAAATATAAGGTTACAATAGATATTGTTATAATAATATAGTAAAAATTAACTTACAAATTTCTTTAGAAGTTTTCATGCACTGATAAAAGCATAATTGAAATATTAAGTTTTGTTTTCAATAATCAAAAGAAGATTAATTAAACGAAAAAAAAAAAAAAAACTGGACTTAAATTTATTATTTTTTTAATGAAAGAAAATCAAATGATTATCAAAGTTCCTGATTTATAATCATTGAATGCTATGTATTTAGTCGAGCTAATTATTTGACCAAAGTTTATGTTAAATTTTATATTTTATTTTTAATACATTTTAACATATTCGTAGTATATGTTTAACAATTATGCTAACTCTAATTGGAATGAGGTTCGAACCTAAGACCTTTCTTATAGAAATTAATGAGTAAGTTAAGAATAATAAATAGTTAACGGAATATTCTGTTAATAAAGTTTATACTAACGGAATTTAAAGTTATTTAAGGAAAGAAAATAATATAATAAAGGGTAAATAAGGAAAATCATTAAAAATACTAAAATCAAAATACTATGAATCATTCATTTTAAGAAACAAGTAGTACCGACATTTTTTTTATTCCAGTTAAGGGCCTAACATTATTGGCTCTTATTATAATTGTAGATTTATATTTTATTTTTTAATACATTTTAACATATTCGTAGTATATGTTTAACAATTATGCTAACTCTAATTGGAATGAGGTTCGAACCTAAGACCTTTCTTATAGAAATTAATGAGTAAGTTAAGAATAATAAATAGTTAACGGAATATTCTGTTAATAAAGTTTATACTAACGGAATTTAAAGTTATTTAAGGAAAGAAAATAATATAATAAAGGGTAAATAAGGAAAATCATTAAAAATACTAAAATCAAAATACTATGAATCATTCATTTTAAGAAACAAGTAGTACCGACATTTTTTTTATTCCAGTTAAGGGCCTAACATTATTGGCTCTTATTATAATTGTAGATAGATTATAATTGTAGATTATTACTCAGCACTTACATGCATGCATACCCCTATCTTGACTGGATATGTTTTAAGCGGCCGCCGGCGCCACCTCAGGCGGCTCTCCTCCGCCGTGAATTTCATCACCATCAGCTTACTCCGACGGCGGCGGCTTGTTGAGATCAAAAGCGGCCGGTACTTTCTTGCAATGGGCATCCTCATCAGCTCTGTGGCGGCGCTGAGAACTCTTCTCGCCGCCGTCTTCATCCGCCTCCGCCTTGGGTGGTGGCCGTGGTTTTGATCGTTTCTTCTTTCTACCCCACAAAGGAGGAAGAAGTTTAGAGATATCGATAGTGTTTCTACGCCGCCTTTCTTCTTCTTCTTCATCCCCTCCACCACTTCGATTCTTCGGCCTCAACTTCCACATTTCTTGCATGAAAACAATGCAGAAATTTCAAGAATTGGGAGTAATAATAATGAAGAGAATTTCAGAAAAATAACAAATTTATACAAAATAAATTATTTAATTAATTAGTGTGGCATTATTATTATTATTCATTAAATTAAAAACTTTATTTATAAAAGTAATACATTAGCTTTTTGAGTATTTATCACCCCAAAAAAAAAGGATTTCTTGTCTATATTGATAAATTTTTATTAAATATTATCTGATGATATAACATGTGATATATGTGTAGAAAATGTTATATTTTCTTCATTAATTTGTCTTGTAATGTTTACTTCCTACATTACAATAAAAAATTGACTACCATTGAATTAATTACTCATACCATACTTTAAAAATGAAATTTATGCCTCTAATTGAGGAGGTAGAATATGATTTTTGCTTTAGAATTTTATTAGTTCAATTATTTTCAGCACACTCGTACTCTTGTTAACATAAAAATTTAAATCAATTTTTTAAATTTTATCATTTAAAAAACACACTATTTTTTTTAAAGAGTAATTAAAATATAAAATGTGTTGAGTGCATACATTTTAAAAAATTTTAATATATTAGTTATTTTAAAAGTGCACACTATTAATTAAAAATCTATAAAAACTAAAAATAATAATAAATTGCTTAAATACATATTTTCTTCCAACAAGACAAAACATATACAAATATGTGTTATTTTTTTTAGTCAAAAAGTATTACATTTTTACTAAAAAATTACATGAGATTCTCTCACACAAGATTTATTCGTTACATTAATAAGTTTTATTTGAAAGCATCTTATATGAGACGTGTAATACTACTTTAGTTAAAAATGTAATGCTTTAATTTTCAAGAAAAACATAAACTTGAGTCGGACATTAAACCTAATGCATGTAGTGGATCGGGAGGATGGCGCTTCTTCATTATTTTGACAAACTTACATAATGCACCCTTTGTGTGACTTCATTTTATTTACACCATATAAATTATTAATTAATATTTAAACCACAAATAAAAATTAGCTCTTGAAAATTATTTCATTACAATAAAAATTCATGTAAATGAAAAAAAAATGATGTTAATTAAGTAAAAATTAGTATGTAGATACTAATGTTTGTGATAGGAATTATTTTATGGGCATCATGCATGTACAATGATCAGTAAAAGGACCCATGGGATGGGGCAAGCCCGGCCCAACCTTTGCCGATCTAGGTGGACTTGTTTCCCGACCATCTCTACTTAGCTTGCCGAGCTCTAGCCTAAGTAAGTCCTACAAATTAATTGAAAGCACATAAATAAATGGTAACTACACATAAACGTTTAACTGCCCACATATACAAAATAAATTAATTGAAGACACATATTATGTATCTATAATTAATATATTAACTGCCCGCATATACAAAATCTCATTCTTGTCAATCAAAAACCCTTATTATTACACAGCACTTACATGCATGGATACCCCTATCTTGATTGGAACTGCCCAGCAGGCTGCTGGATATGTTTTAAGCGGCTGCCGGCGCCACCTCAGGCGGCTCTCCTCCGCCGTGAATTTCATCATCATCAGCTTACTCCCGCGGCGGCGTCTTGTTGAGATCAAAAGCGGCCGGTACCTTCTTGCAATGGGCATCCTCATCAGCTCGGTTACTGCAGTTGCAGCAGAACAGGCGGCCGAGCCCCTCGCCACCAAAGTAAAACCTATGGCAGTAGGGGCAAACAGGCGGCGGCGGCGGTGACTTCTTGGAGCTGCCACCAGATTCTTCCCTTTCTTGCTCTTTGCCTCCTCCTTTATCTTCCCGCATGCTCATTAATATACCCGCCGCCTCCAACACTTCATTGTCGTTGTTCGCTAAAACTGCCGCCGCCGCAGCCGCCGACAATTCTTTGTCGTTGATCGCTCTGTGGGGGCGCTTAGATCTCTTCTCGCCGCCGTCTTCATCCGCCTCCGCCTTGGGTGGTGGCTTTGGCCTTGATCGTTTCTTCTTTGCTCCCCACAAAGGTAGAAGTTTAGAGATATCGATAATGTTTCTACGCCTTTCTTCTTCTTCTTCATCCCCTCCACCACTTCGATTCTTCAGCTTCAACGTCCACATTTCTTGCATGAAAACTGAAATATATATAATCCCACCCCACAGTGATGTTAAAACTGACGCTGTGACACAAACGATTTATAACGCAGTTCGGACAAACAATCCTAATCTGCGAGGCAATTCTCAAGTTGAGAATTTGCCTAAATTCACTAAAAGCTTAATATTTAAAGTATACTGTTAGGAAATGGAGATTACACAATATAACTATCACTATTGTGACCTAAACACACGTACTACTTTTCAAGGGAATTTGGGTATCTCTTCTCAATGACTCTTGTATCTCACAATTAGATCTTGAAAGCTTGATCATGCATTGAAAGACATCCCCTATTTATAGTGCCCAGGAAGTTTACAGTTAATCCTAATTAAACTAGGACTAGATATGTTTTAATAACTTAGTTTCTAGTGGAAATAGATTTAATGACTATTTCCTTATTAGTATTCCTTTATGGAACTGGATTCCCTTTTTGCACATAATTTGACAAAACATTATCTTGAATCAACAAAAACAATGCAGAAATTTCAAGAATTGGGAGTAGTGATGAAGAGAATTTCAGAAAAATAACAAATTTATACAACAAAAAAAAAAAAAAAAAAAATTGATCAAAATTGGGGGGGAAGAAAATACGTTGATGTGGAAGAGTTAGGAGTAGTTGGAGTTGATGTTACTCGATCGCCAAAACTAATAACGCATTATATTTTACATAAAATAAGTCGCTTTAAAATTTTAATGGATAATTTGATTATTTTGAAATTTTATTTTTTACTATTTATTCATATTTACAATTTGTAATAATTTATTTTTCTTACATCAATAGAATTTTATAATAATTTTTTTTTTTTTGAAAATATCTATTTGAGTTGGAGAAAGAAAAAAAAATAATTGAATAAATAACTCAATCTAAAAATGAACTCTTGAAAATGACATTACAACAGAACTTTAATTAAGTAGATGAACAAAAGGATGCAATTTTATACTATGGACCATGGTCCAAAAGTTTAGTTCATATTACTAGCCAAAACTAAAAATGAATTATACTTTACATCAAATAAATTATTTAATTAATTAGTGTGGCATTATTATTATTATTCATTAAATTAAAAAAAATTATTTATAAAAGTAATGCATTAGCCTTTTGAGTTTAGTTTAGTTAATGTTACTAGCCAAAACTAATAATGAATTATACTTTATATCAAATAAATTATTTAATTAATTAATGTGGCATTATTATTATTATTCATTAAATTAAAAACTTTTATTTATAAAAGTAATGCATTAGCTTTTTGAGTATTTATCACCAAAAAAAGGATTTCTTTTCTATATTGATAAATTTTATTAATATTATCTGATGATATAACATGTGATATATGTGTAGAAAATGTTATATTTTCTTAGCTTCATTAATTTGTCTTGTAATGTTTACTTCCTACATTACAATAAAATTGACTACCATTGAATTAGTTACTCATAGTCTAAAAATGAAATTTATGCCTCTAATTGAGGTAGACTATGATTTTTGCTTTAGAATTTTATTAGTTCAATTATTTTCAGCACACTCGTACTCTTGTTAACATAAAAATTTAAATCAATTTTTTAAATTTTATCATTTAAAAAACACACTACTTTTTTAAAGAGTAAAATATAAAATCCGTTGAGTGCATACATTTTAAAAAATTTTAATATATTAGTTATTTTAAAAGTGCACACTATTAATTAAAAATCTATAAAAACTAAAAACAATAAATTGCTTAAATACATATATATTTTCTTCCAACAAGACAAAACATATACAAATATGTGTTATTTTTTAGTCATATTACATTTTTACTAAAAAATTACATGAGATTTTCTCACACAAGATTTATTCGTTACATGAATAAGTTTTATTTGAAAACATTTTGTGTGAGACTATGTAATACTTTAGTTAAAAATGTAATGCTTTTCAAGAAAAACATAAACTTGAGTCCGACATCAAACCTAATGCATGTGGATCGGGAGGATGGCGCTTCTTCATTTTGACAAACTTACATAATGCACCCTTTCTGTGACTTCATTTTATTTACACCATATAAATTATTAATTAATATGTAAACCACAAATAAAAAAATGATGTCAATTAAGTAAAAATTAGTAGATGCTAATGTTTGTAATATGGATTATTTTTTGGGCATCGTGCCCAGGGACGGAGCCAGAAATTCGGTTGAGGGGGGGGGGGGGGGGGGGGGGGGGCGAAACAGTACAGACCGATTCAGAAAATTTTTCTAGAAAAGGCGAAACATTAAAACAAAAGAGATAATTTAAAAATAAATAAATAAACTACCTAAGAAATATAATTGTAAATATTGTTGGATATGGACGAAAAATAAAACACGTCGAAACTTTATAAAAATATTCATAACAAAATATGAAACCTAATTAATAAAATAATTTGAATAGAAAACACATTATAAATTACACATCTTATTATAGAGTGTGTGTGTGTAATATTAAAAAAGAATTGTAAAACTATGTTGATGCTAAAATTGAAACCCTTAACCTCATTATTACCAAAGTTGTATGTGCTTTACCACCTACTCTAACTCACTTCTTATTGATATTTTATAGTTTTTTTTATACTAATACTAAAACATGTACTATATATACATATATACATACAAATACTATATATGGTGTGGGGGTGGGGGTGGGGTGAGGGGGGACAGCCGCCCCCCTACCCCCTCTCTCCCTCCGTCCCTGGTCGTGCCGGTACAGTGATCGGTAAAAGGACCCATGGGACGGGGCAAGCCTGGCCCGACCTTTGCCAACCTAGGTGGACTTATTTCCCGACCATCTCTACTTAGCTTGTCGAGCTCTAGCCGGAGGAAGTCCTGTAAAGGGTTCTTCATTCAGTTTTCATTTTCCCGGCCCTTTTAGGTCGGACTGACCCTCATGGGGCCTTGAAGTTTGATCCTGTGTGATCAGGAATCTGAGGGCACGTGGCCCTAACCTTTTGGGCCTCCGCCTTCACGTACTCGTGCATGGCCGCCTCTACACGACAGGCATGCCAACAGGCCGGGACCGGTTCCCTCACTTGGCTATAAATATGCATTAATTGATGTCAAAATGGACTTTTGACTATTTCCACAGAATAGCTATTAGCTAGGATATCTCTGACCTACTATCACATAAACCGAATTATATACCTTAAACCAACCAGCAGATCGGGCAAAGAACCCGTAACAGGAACCGACCTAGGATTGTAGTTTGTATACGTGTATTTACTACATCAGTTTGTATAAAAGATAAAGGTGATCATAAGAGGATCGAAACTATGATATTACACTACAGCACCCTATTTCTATTTGGATCAGAACTGTCCAAGCTTATATGTTTATATATAAAAGATATCACACAGCACTTACATACCACCCCTAGCTATCTTGATTGGAACTTGTACTGCATGCCCTGGCTGCTGGATATGTTGATCTCCTTAAGCGACCGCCGGCGCCACCTCAGGCGGCTCTCCTCCGCCCTGAATGTCTTCATCATCAGCTTACTCCGGCGGCGGCGGCTTGTTGAGATCAGCTCGTTTCTTGGATTTGCAGTAGAGCAAATGGCGGCCGAGCCCCCTGTTGCTACGGCAATTCCTATGGCAGAAGGGGCACTGTTTAACAGGCGGCAGCGCCTCCTTGCGGCCGCCACCAGATTCTTCCCTTTCTTGCTCTTCGAGTCCTTCTTCTTTAGATAAAAATAAAGATAAAAATTTATTTTTCTTGATGATTTTATAATTAGTTTTTTTTAAGAAAAAAATCTATTTCATACCCCTATCTTGATTGGAACTGCCAAGCTGCTGGATATGTTCATCTCCTTCAGCGGCGGCCGCCGGCAGCTCGTTGAGATCAAAAGCCGCCGCCGGCAGCTCGTTGAGATCAAAAGCCGCCGGTGCCTTCTTGCAGTTGCAGCAGAACAAATGGCGGCCGATCCCCTTGCGAAAGCAAGCCCTATGGCAGTAGGGGCCTTCTTTATCTTTCCCCAGATTCAATAAAGCCGCCGCCACCGCCGCCAATTCTTTGTTCGCTCCTCTCTTCTCGGCGCCGCCGTCTTCATCCGGCTCCGCCTTGGGTGGTGGCCTTGGCCTTGGTGATCGTTTCTTCTTTCCCACCCACAAAGGAATAAGAAATTTAGAGATATCGATCATGTCTCTACGCCTTCTTTCTTCTTCTTCTTCTTCATCCCCTCCACCACTTTGATTCTTCGGCTTCAACGTCCACATTTCTTGCATGAATTCAAACAATGCAGCACAAAATTAAACTCCCCAAACAACAAAAACAAACTCAAGAATTGGGAGTAGTGGCCATAAAGAGAATTTCAGAAAAATAACAAATTTATACAAAAAAAAAATTTAAAAAAATATCAAAATTGGGGGGAAGAAAATACGTTGATCGATGTGGAAGAGTAAGGAGTAGTTGGAGTTAATGTTTACTCGCCAAAACTAATAACGCATTATATTTTATATAAAATAAATTATTTAATTAATTAATGGAGAACTATCATTATTATTATTATTATTATTATTATTATTATTATTATTATTATTATTATTATTATTATTATTATTATTATTCATTAAATTAAAAACTTTTATTTATAAAAGTAATGCATTAGTTTTTTGAGTTTAATTTAGTTAATGTTACTAGCCAAAACTAATAATGAATTATACTTTACATCAAATAAATTATTTAATTAATTAATGTGGCATTATTATTATTATTCATTAAATTGAAAACTTTTATTTATAAAAGTAATGCATTAGCTTTTTGAGTATTTATCACCAAAAAAAGGATTTCTTTTCTATATTGATAAATTTTATTAAATATTATCTGATGATATAACATGTGATATATGTGTAGAAAATTAAATGTTATATTTTCTTCATTAATTTGTCTTGTAATGTTTACTTCCTACATTACAATAAAATTGACTACCATTGAATTAGTTACTTATACCATGATTTAAAATTGAAATTTATGCCTCAAAATGACTAAATTAGAAAAATATGATTTTTGCTTTAGAATTTTATTAGTTCAATTCTTATCCGCATACTCTGGTTAACATCAAAATTTAAATCAATTTTTTTTTAATTTTAATATTTTTTAAAAAAACCACTATTTTTATTTTGAAAATAAAACCACTACTTTTTTAAAGAGTAAATTTATAAAATGCGTTGAGTGCATACATTTTTTTAATATATTAGTTATTTTAAAAGTGCATACTATTAATTAAAAATTTAACTAGGACTATGTGGTTTAATGGTACCTGGGTTAGACTTTCATTTGGAAGGTTGTGAGTTCAAGCCTTAGAAGCATTATACTTTTTTTTAGTCAAAAAGTATTATATTTTTATTAAAAAATTACATGAGATTCTCTCACACAAAATTTATTTGTTACATGAATAAGTTTTAGTTAAAAAGGTAATGCTTTTCAAGAAAAATGAAAAAATATATATAATGTCAATTAAGTAAAAATTAGTAGATGCTAATGTTTGTGATAGGGATTATTTTCTGGGCATTCTGCCTGTACAGTGATAGGTAAAAGGACCCATGGGAAGGGGCAAGGGGCAAGCCCGGCCTAACCTTTGTCAATAGTTATGTTGTGCAACCGAATGCACCATTACGATGCAAAACAACGTCGTTTTGACTAAAAATGCGCGTCCCACTTTAAAAAAAAAAAAAACAAGTTCGATTCTCGGCAATAGCATTATTGTGGATATATAGTTATGAATTTATGGATATTTAGTTCATTCATTGTGGATATTTAGTTCATTCATTCACTGTGGATATATAGTTATGAATTTCTGGATATATATAGTTATGAATTTCTGGATATTTAGTTCATTCATTGTGGATATTTAGTTCAATCATTGTGGATATTTAGTTCATTCATTGTGGATATTTACTTCATTCATTGTGGATTTTTACTTCATTCATTCACTGTGGATATATAGTTATGAATTTATGGATATATAGTCATGAATTTATGGATATATAAAAATGCTATTGCCGGGAATCGAACCTGATTTCTTTTTTAAGTGGGACGCTCGTTTTTTAACCAAAACCACGTCGTTTTTGCATCCGTATGCACCATGCATGGTGCATACGGATGCACAACATAATTTGCCAACTTAGGTGGACTTGTTTCCCAATCATCTCTACTTAGCTTGCCGAGCTCTAGAGTGAGGAAGTCTTGTAAAGGGTTCTTCGGTTTCCATTTTCCCGGCCCTTTTAGGTCGGACTGGCCCTCCAGAGGCCTCGAAGTCCAATCATGTGTGATCAGGAATCTAAGGGCACGTGGCCCTAGCCTTTTGGGCCTCCGCCTTCACGTCCTCGTGCATGGTCTCTACGCGGCAGGCATACCGACATGTCGGGACCTGTTCCCTCACTTGGCTATGCATTAATTGATGTCTGAATGGACTTTTAACTATTTCCATACATAATAACTACTAGCTCGAATACCTCAGCTCGGAACTACTGTCACATAGACCGACTATATACTATACCTTAAATCAACCAGCAGATCCGACAAAGAATCCGTAAAACTGAAACCGACCTAGGATCGTAGTTTGTATACGTGTATTTACTACATTATAGTTTGTATAAAAGATAAAGGTGGATCGAAACTACGATATTACACAGCACCCTATTTCTATTTGGATCAGAACTGTCCAAGCTTTATATGTTTATATAAAAGATATCACACAGCACTTAAAAGATATCACCGCCGGCCGGCGCCACCTCAGGCGGCTCTCCTCCGCCCTGAATTTCTTCATCATCAGCTTACTCCGGCGGCGGCGGCTTGCTGAGATCAAAAGCGGCCGGTACCTTGTTGCAATGGGCATCCTCATCAACTCGTTTCTTGGAGTTGCAGTAGAACAAATGGCGGCTGATCCCCCTGCTGCTAAGGCAATTCCTATGGCAGAAGGGGCACTGATTAACAGGCGGCGGCGCCTCCTTGCGGCCGCCACCAGATTCTTCCCTTTCTTGCTCTTCGCGTCCTTCTTCTTTAGATAAAAGATAAAGATAAAAAATTATTTTTCATGCTTCAATATGATTTTATAATTAATTTTTTTTTTAAAAATACCTATTTGAGTTGGAAAAAACTTTAAAAAGGAAAGAATAATTGAGCAAATAACTCAATCTAAAAATGAGCTCCTGAAAATTTAGTACATAAATAAAATGATGCAATGCCCAAGAATTATGTATATGTCTTTAACCATTTATATGTGTCTATAAATGAATTAAAGGCACATGAACAAATAAAATGAATAAATGATTACACATAAACAGTTAACTATCCACATATGCAAAATAATAACTGCAAACATATATATATTATGTATCTACAATTAACATATTATATGTAAATCTAGTTAATTTATTTTGACAGCACATAAATTATTAATAATATGTACAGAATATGTAATGAGGTCTTCAAAATTTCATTACATCAGAAATTCAAGTAGATGAACTAGAAAAATGATATCAAGTAAAAATTGGTAGATGCAAATGTTTGTATAAGAGGACTGAAACTATTATATTACACAACATCCCTATTTTTGTATTTTGTTCAGAATATGAACTGTCCAATCTAGCTTATATGTTTATATAAAAGATAAAGGTATTACATACCACTATCTTGATTGGAACTGCCAGGCTGCTGGATATGTTCATCTCCTTCAGCGGCGGCGGCCGGCGCCACCCTCAGGCGGCTCTGTTCCGCTTTCTTCATCAGATTCCGCCGGCGCCACCTCAGTAGGCTCTCCTCCGCCCTGAATTTCTTCATCAGATTCCGCCGCTGCCGGCAGATCGTTGAGATCAAAAGCCACCGCCGGCAGCTCGTTGAGATCAAAAGCCGGCGGTGGCTTCTTGCAGTTGCAGTAGAACAAATGGCGGCCAATTCTTTGTCGTCGTTGTTCGGTCCTCTCTTCTCGGCGCCGCCGTCTTCATCCGGCGCCGCCTTGGATGGTGGCTGTGGCCTTGGTGATCGTTTCTTCTTTCCCACCCACAAAGGACTAAGATCTTTAGAGATATCGATAAAGTTTCTACGCCTTTCTTCTTCTTCTTCTTCATCCCCTCCACCACTTTGATTCTTCGGCTTCAACGTCCACATTTCTTGCATGAATTCAAACAATGCAGCACAAAATTAAACTCTCCAAACAAGAAAAACAAACTCAAGAATTGGGAGTAGTGGCGATAAAGAGAATTTCAGAAAAAGAAAAAATTTATACAAAAAAATTTGATCAAAATTGGGGGGAAGAAAATACGTTGATGTGGAAGAGTAAGGAGTAGTTGGAGTTGATGTTTACTCGCCAAAACTAATAACGCATTATATTTTATATAAAATAAATTATTTAATTAATTAATGGAGAATTATCATCATTATTATTATTTAATTAATTAAATTGAAGACTTTTATTTATAAAATTAATGTAATGCATTACCATTTTGAGTTTTTTTTATTTATTACCAACATTGGAAAAAAAAAAATTCAATATTAATCAATTTTTGTTCAATATTATTCCGTAATATATTATCCGATAATAGCATGTGATATATGTTCTAGAAATACTTTTTTTTCATGAATTTATCCCATGTCATAATGTGTACTTCCTACATTGCAATAAAATAGACTATTCATGAATTAGTCAACCATGAGTCGAGCAGCTCGCGAGCCACTCAGTCAAATTTCAGTTTAAGCTCAACTCAATCGACTCGTTTACCTCCGGCCTTGATCATTATCATGAGTTTGACTTTAATAAGAAACTAAATGGTGAATTTTGGATCAACTAAAAATATAAATTAATAATTAAATGCACATTTATATTTTTATATATTATATATTATATATTTATATGTTGAGCACAAATGCAAGCACACACTAAGTTACTAGTAGAATATAATTAAAACACAAAACCTAAGAAATTCATTTTAAAACAACTAATGAATTAATGATTGTTGTTGATCATATATGATATGTTGAGTTTAACCATACAGAGTATAATCTACGAGAAACTTAACCTCGTAATAGCCGAAGCAGTGTGGATCTCCTACCATAGTTGATATGTATTGTAACGGTATACCTAACTCAAAACCCTATGTAGTTTTTGAGTAGTATGAGTACCAACTTAGATTCCTGTATCCCATCAACAGGCTTTATAAGGATGGTGCTTCTTCATTTTGACAAACTTACAATAATGCAAATTTTTTGTATGACTTCAGTATATAAATTATTAATTACAGATACAGAATATGTAAACCATCTATAAATATTAGCTCTTGAAAATTATTTCATTACAGCATAAATTCATGTAGATGAACAAAAAAAATGATGTCAATTAAGTAAAAATTGGTAGAAGCTAATGTTTGTATAAAAGATAAAGGTGACCGAAACTAGGATATTACACAGAACCCTATCTCTATTTGGATCAGAACTCTTCAATCTTACTCCGCGGCCGCCGGCGCCACCTCAGGCGGCTATCCTCCGCCCTGAATTTCTTCATCAGATTCCTCCGGCGGCGGAAGCTCGTTGAGATCAAATGCAAGCACAGAATAATTACTGACATAACATAATTAAAATTCAAAGCCTCATCATTCCTTTTAAAACAACTAATGAATTAATGGTTGTTTTTCCTTTCAAAAATAAAATAAAATTAATGGTTTTTTTAGCCTGAACAAACACTAACTATAAAATATACATTTAAATATGTATCATACTTATATTAATCCCCCATTGATACCATTTGTTTTTTATTTATTAATTTCAATATAGTTGATAGATTTTATCACTCTTGGGTAGAATATTGGTTTTGGGCTATGTTTTGATTATTAAGCCATGATCTTATCAGTAATAGTTTATTTGGACAATAAATTTTTGGTTGGATTTTTACTAATTAAAATTTTCACCATTTTGAGAAAATGTTATCCGATGAAATATTTTGGGTTGGATTTTTGTCAATATTGATAAATTTTGAGTTAAATCTATTATAATTTTGTCCTAGATTTATAGGTGACAGTTCACTTTTAGTCCATTTTTATTAGAATATTTACATTTAGTCATAGTATTATTGTGGCATGATCATTTTTTGTCCTCCGTCAACAAAATCGTTGAAATGTTGTTAAATACAAAGACATTTCGGTCATTTTAATACAAAGTGAGTTGACCCCGTTATATTTTTATGTTTTTTTTTTTTTTTTTTTGATAAAATTCGTAATTAAACTTAAAAAAAAAAAAAAAAAAAAAACAAGATGAACAAAAAGATGCAATTGTTATACTATGGACCTAGCTAGGTCCATCTTGTATTATGAATTTTGATACAAAAATTATGTGTCTATAGTTGATTTATTCTGTACATGTCATTTACAATTTATGTGCCGGTAAATAAATAGACGGCAAGTTATGTTGTGGAACTGTGTCCACCTTGCAAGGTGGATACGGCTCCAAAACTGTTCATAATTATGAATAATTGAATATATAGTTCAAAAATTATTAACATATAGTTCTATAGAGATTGAATAATTGTGAATATGAAGTTAAAAAATTATGAATATATAGTTTTATAATTATGAACATATAATTCAGTAATTATAAACATAGAGTTCAATAATTGTGAATATAAAGTTCAATAATTATGAATATGAAGTTCAAAAATTATAAATATATAGCTTTATAATTATAAACATATAGTTCATCTAGTACGGTTCCACAACATAATGATTGTAAATAGACACATAACATGTTTACGACGAACAAATAAAATGGTAACTACAAACACATAAATTGTTAACTACATAAACAAAATAAGTTAAGTATTAAATACTGCATAATATATTATGTGTATACACTTAACCTTGCTATTAGATATGTATATGTAGTTAATATGTTATGTGACTTCAATTAAAAATTTATTTACGACACATAAACTATTAATTACAGGTACAAAGTATGTCAACCCTAGGTAAATATAAGCTATTGAAAATTTCATTACAACAAAAATTCAAGTAGATGAACCCAAAAAATGATGTCAAGTAAATGTTTGTATAAAAGATAAAATGTGATCGTAAGAGGAGCGAAACTGGTAGGATATTACACAAACTGACCAAGCTTATATGTATTATTATTACACAGCACTTACTATACATGCATGCATATATACCCCTATCTTGACTGGATATGTTTTAAGCGGCCGCCGGCGCCACCTTAGGCGGCTCTCCTCCGCCGTGAATTTCATCATCATCAGCTTACTCCTGCGGCGGCGGCTTGTAATGGGCATCCTCATCAGATTGGTAACCGCAGTTGCAGCAGAACAGGCTGCCGAGCCCCTCGCCGCCAAAGTAAAACCTATCGCAGTAGGGGCAAACAGGGTCCGGGTCCGTCGACGGCGACGACGGCGAGTTCTTGGAGCTGCCACCGGATTCTTCCATTTCTTGCATCAATTATGTTTTTTTTAGAAAAATATCTATTTGAGTTGGATAAACTTTAAAAAAAAGAAAGAATAATTCAATCTAAAAATGAGGTCTTAAAAATTTAGTAGATGAACAAAAAGATGCAATTATTATGGACCCTGGTCTAAAAATTATGTATAAGTCGTTAAAGATTTATGTGTCTGTAAATGAATCAAAAGCACATATATAAATGGTAACTACACATACCACTATCTTCATTGGAACTGCCAGGCTCCTGGATATGTTCATCTCCTTCAGCGGCGGCCGCCGGCGCCGCCTCATGTGGCTCTCCTCCGCCCTGAATTTCTTCATCATCAGATTTCTCCGGCGGCGGCGGCGGCGGCAGCTGGTTGAGATCAAAAGCCTCCGGTACCTTGTTGCGATGAGCGGCGGCATTATCCTCACCGGCTGGGTTCTTGCAGTTGCAGTAGAACAAATGGCGGCCGATCCCATCGCGAAAGCAAGCGCTATGGCAGTAGGGGCCTTCTTTACCTCTCCCCAGGTTCAATAAACCCTCCGCCGCCGCCGCCTCCGCCTCGGGTGGTGTTCGCATCTTCTTTCTCCCCCACAAAGAACTTAGATCTTTAGAGATATCGGTAAACTTTTTACGCCTTTCTTCTTCTTCTTCATCCCCTCCACCACTTGGATTGTTTGGCTTAAACGCCCTCATTTCTTGCATGAAAGAATGCAACGCAGAAGTTTCAGAATTGGGAGTGGTGATGTAGAGAATTTCAGAAAAATATATAACAAATTTATACCAAAAAAATTTGATCAAAATTGGGGGGAAGAAAATACGTTGATCGATGTGGAAGAGTAAGTAGTAGTTGGAGTTAAATCAGCTAATAACGCATTATATTTTACATAAACTAAATTATTATTGAACTAATTAATGGAGAATTATTATTATTATTATTATTATTATTATTATTATTATTATTAATTAAATTAAAAGACTTTTATTTATAAAATTATTATAATGCATTACCATTTTGAGTTTTTTTTTATCGACATTGGAAAAATATCAATATTAAATATTTTTTGTTAAATATTACTCCGTAATATATTATCCGATTATAGCATGTGATATATGTTCTACAACTGTTTTTTTTTTCTTCACGAATTTATCTCATCATAATGTGTACTTCCTACATTGCAATAAAAATGGCTATTCATGTAGTCAATCATGCATTACCATGAGTTTCAATTCACTTTAATAATTTAATAAATTGAATGATGAATTACACATTTAATTTTTTTTTTTTATATTATAGGTTCAACACAAATGTAACCACACTAAGTTACTAGCAGAATATAATTAAAACAGACCAATGACTTTGTTGTCTAATGGGATGAAGTGACTCTCTTTAATTTGAGCTTTAGTAGGAGTGTTATTTGATTTTTTGTACTCCAGTAGGTTGAGTCCTGAAGGTAGTACCAAAAAATAATTAAAACACAAAACCTAAGAATTCATTTTAAAACAACTAATGAATTAATATTGATTGTTGTTGTTGATCATATATGAGACAAATTATATCGTGCACCACGGTGCATAATTGATTATGCACTGAGCTTCAAAATAACGTCGCTTTGTTTAATGAAAAGAACCGGCACTCATTTTGTACCGTTCCGCAAAAAGTAACTCTGTTATTCAATTTTATTTTGTATACACTGCAGTTTCAGTTCAACACATTACAGTTTCATTTCGATATAACTAGAGTTTCATTCGATATTTATACTCTCAAATCTGTGGAAATGTTATTTAATTTTACTTTATATACACTATAGTTTCATTAAAACACAACTACATGATCATTTCGATATAGCTACAGCTTCATTGCACAATATACACTCAAATATGTGAAATGTTATTCAGTTTTATTTTATATACACTGTAGTTTCATTTCACCACAACTACAGTATCATTTTGATATAACTGCAGTTTCATTTGATAATATATCAAATAATACGTGAGGCCGTGTCGTTTTAGATACAATGTAGTGTCAGTTTAGATATACTGTAGATTCAGTTAGTAATTAACACACCAAAAAATACGCGCTCCGTTAAAAGTAAAGATGTGTCATTTCTTTACTTAAAGAAACAGCGTCATTTTGACCGCGGTGCACGTACACCGCGGTCCACGATATAACGACCGGATATATGATATGTTGAGTTTATTTATTTTGGATATATTAGGACCAATAATATAATTGACCGATTTTATCTCTCTTGGGTAGAATATAGGTTTTGGGTTGTGTTTTGATGATTGGGCCATGAACGTTCAGGCCAGGCCTTCAAACATTATTTAAGCTATATTAAAGGGCAAGGGGAGTAAATTATATATTGTCGTAAATAATACGAATAAAAATGTTACACGAACATTATTTCATATCAAACTTCAAACATTATTTAAGCTAGCTAGTATTACAAGCCTTCAATCAGCATATTGCTATTCTGCTCCACTCACCAAGTGAAATGCCAGATTTACCCTTTATTTGCTATTCTCATTATATTGTAGTCAATTAAATCCCTTAGTCCTCCATCATCATCCTCTCTCGCCTTCTGCAAGAAGCAATATACATCCACAAATCAATATTTTCAGTGACTAAAACTGGGGTGTCGATTAGAATCTTTAACTGTTCAAGTCTCTTGGAGAAATTCACATCATTTTATTTACGCCATTCTGAATCTTGTACTTTCAAAAAATAAGATTATGACACAAAGGGTATATTTTGTTAAGGACTAAGCTAATATATGTAGTCCCTTTTATTCTATTAATAATTAATCCAATGTTTGGTTTGAATTCTTAACATAACGTTTAAAATATGTTAGAAATGATCGTATAACTCATATATGTATTTACGCTAAAAAGATTGACATATTTAAATTCCCTACTAATGAA
This sequence comes from Ipomoea nil, assembly GCF_001879475.1. Classification (NCBI taxonomy): domain Eukaryota; kingdom Viridiplantae; phylum Streptophyta; class Magnoliopsida; order Solanales; family Convolvulaceae; genus Ipomoea; species Ipomoea nil. Next base: position 156,033 of record NW_017618831.1, on the reverse strand, counting down.
ATTAGTGTCAAGTGGAGTCTGACGCAAAGTAAATCAAAACAAAAAGTATATATTCCAAAGATTTTTTGGTCCATCGGCATGAATCTGTGTCAGTCGTGTTCTCTCCGAGGACCGAAAAGATACACACAATGGATATATATGTGTGTGGGAGTTGGTCCATGAGGATAGGGACAACTAGAGCCCCTTCAATGCTCCATGGTGCATAGGTGTATAAATTCTTTTGATTCTATAGTGGAGTACTAGAGTTAGGATCAGTAAAGAAGATGCGTTTATCGTATAATACAAGAAAAACATGTGTTTTTTTGTATTTTAGCGAGAAAAAAATATATTTTAGTTTTTGAGAAATTCATTTGTGACTTGAGTTTCGGACAAGAAACTCAAGTTGCAAATGGATTTTTTCATATTTTGTACAATTTTGAAATGCGTTCTATTTTTCCTCCCTTTTCACAATACAAAATGAAACAGTTGGGTCATTTTCTCAAAAACAGGAATATGCTTTGCCAGTGTGGCCTAGTGCCATAGTACTTGCCCCACTAAATTGTGACAACATAATTGTGCAATGTCCTCTCCTAAGAGTAAGACCATCAATGCCCATGCCACTTTCCATTCTTTTTCTCTTTGTTTCATTCCATCCACCAAAGTTTCAATCTCTATGGAATCCATGTCTAGGGTTCCCACCTGAAATTCGATTCTCCCCTATGATTTATGGGCAAAATTCTTTCCCATATCATGGAAACCTGTAGGGATGAGAATATGGGGCTCCATTACCTCTGATTTACGCGCAGAATTCTTTCCCTATTATCACGAAAACCTTTAGGGATGGCAATGGAGTAGAAACAAAAATCCCACAACCAACCACGCACAGAGGGGATTCCAATGCTTAGACGTCGTCTTCATGGGCAATGAGAATATATGCCAAAGCTTAACTATAGTTCCTGGTCCCAAAAAAAAACACAATCCTAGTACTATAATCTAGGATGTAACTATGTAACAATGCTACATAGAACACGAGAACCTGATATATTCAAAATGAAAATCACATAATCTTGATGCAAGAGCAGTTGACAGATGATGGAGTAGAAAATAATTCACTCATAAGAAAGAAGCACAGAAGTGCATAAATGATAGGTTCAAAGGGGAAGAAAGTACCAGAAGTGAGTACAACCCGGAATGCTAAAAACAAGGGGTAGAGCAAACAAAATCACCAAAGAGTAGCACTACAAACAATGCAAATGAGAAAACAGAGAAACACCCAAACAAAGTTAATAGCACCAAAGAACGCATCCTAACAAGAAATGAAATCTCAAGCTTATATGCCCTGTTTCTTTTTCATTTTTTTGTTTTTTGTTTTTTTGGTTTTGATTTTTTTTTTTTTTAAATTCTAAAGATTAAATTCGGGATTGATCAGGTTCTCACTTGGCCATCATGACCTTGACGAATTCCTCATAGTTAATCTGACCATCCCCATCCACATCAGCTTCACGGATCATCTCATCAACCTCTTCATCAGTGAGCTTCTCACCTAGGTTTGTCATGACATGGCGAAGCTCAGCTGCAGAGATGAACCCATTCTGATCCTTGTCAAACACACGGAAAGCTTCTTTCAGCTCCTCCTCAGAGTCGGTGTCCTTCATCTTGCGAGCCATGAGGTTAAGGAACTCTGGAAAGTCAATTGTCCCATTTCCATCAGCATCAACTTCGTTGATCATGTCCTGAAGCTCAGCCTCAGTAGGATTCTGTCCCAACGACCGCATAACCGTTCCAAGCTCCTTGGTAGTAATGCATCCTACACCAAATTTATAAACAATCACATGAAGCTTGAAAAACATATGCCCCTGTTCATCCCTTATGTAGCAATTAGGTCAATAATAAAATATGTTCTGGAAAATAGACATCAAGGATTCAAGGGTCACTCTTTTAAAGAGAAGGCAAGCAGGTGAAGCAACATTCTAACACATTGCAGACCAACAAAACAGAAGTGCTCCAAATATTTTGGTGTCCAGATGCACATTTGGAATTATGATCCAAAAGAAGAAATGTATCATTGCATTTGTATGTAGCACAAACTATCCATAAAAAGGTCACCACAATTCCTCAATGAATTCAATTAGAAGAATCTAAAACAAATTTAATCACTCCATCCCTCAGATAAAGAAATTAAATTTAATCCCATGAATACAAAAAATTTCAAAGATTTCAGGGAAACAAATAAAATGCTAGCTAGAGGTTGATTATGGTTTACTATTCCCAAGCATAGTTTAAGTGCAAAACTCACTCAATACAAAAATCACATTTCCACACGAATCATAGTGAAATCTGATCCAAAATAACACTGAACATATCTGCACATTCATGTGCACAATCTAACTTCTATATTCATCAAAATCAAAACTTTCAAAGATAATCACACAATTTAGACATCCTTATAGGATATCAACAGAGCTTATCTATCATTATTAAAATAAAAAAATACGTAACAAATCATCAAGCATTTACAATCCAAATCAAATCAAATCAATCACCCGAGAACAGTTTAAAGGTCAACGTGGATGCGGATCACAAAATCCCAGCTCATAAATCAAGCAATCACACATCAGAATCCGGTAACAATCAACAAATCCCAACAAATAAAAGCAAAACATTTAAAAAAATAATCAACAACGAACAAGTGTTTAGATCAGAGACTGTGATATCAGAATCCCGACAATATATTTCGATTGTGCGTAATAAAAGGAAGAGCTGACCATCTCCGTCCTTGTCGAAGAGGCTGAAGGCTTCCTTAAACTCAGAGATCTGATCGTCGGTGAGCTGATCCGCCATTGGGAGAGGAGAAATTGGGAGCAGAAAATTCAGAGGGAAAGAGACGAAGAAGAAGAGAAGAAAAAGGAGAAAGTGTTATGTGTCAACGAAGAAGCTTGGGAGCGAATGGGCTGTTATTAATAATAAAACAATTATAAAGACAGCAAAAGAGTAAGGCATCTGATGCTTTTTCTTTTACTTTTCCTACATTAATTTCAAATATTTGATTTATGAGAAAGTACACAAATGATTTTTTTTTTCTTTTTCTTTTTTGAGTATTATTGACCTGTTATAGGTACTATCAGTTTATATATACTTTCTCAATCTAATGAAGCTCAATGAGTTAACACTGTCCCCACTAAGGTTCGAATCCATGACCTCCCATTTGAGAGAGTCACACGAACGTTATTTGTGACAAAATTTAATTTTCAGGCTTAAACGTTTTTGAGAGAAGGTTATTTTATTTTGTGACTAGTTGAATTACTCATGCAAACAGTTTGGAATTGTTGTTTTCTTCTCCCAAAAGATTGAATTTCTGATTACAAGGGTTCCTTACACCCTGGCCCAACAGAGCATTTGGAACGATGTAAATTACAGTGATTTAATGACTCAGCAAACATAGCCAATTGTAGTTACGCCCAAAGAGATCTGTCAATTTCAAGCATAATTCTCACATTATCGTTTCCGAAGTTTAAACTTTGGTCCCTAATCCTGACAATATTTTAAATTAATATTATAAAAATTTGAATTGCAAATAATTTAAATTGAGCCATTGACATTAAATGGAACGAATAGTGTATATTAGCATACTCGGTTAACTCCAAGTGTAAATTGATAGCTTTGATCTCACGTGCTTGCATGACGTTTAAAGAGAGATATTTCATAGTTATTGTTTGGGATTTAATAGATTGTGTTAGGCGGTGACTAAATCAAAACAATAAATTGTCTTATGATGATTGATGATAAGACTGATAGTTAAGAACTAAATGGGCACACACAAAAATAACTGGTTAAAGACGAAAATAATTTTTTGATTTTAAATAATGGCATCTCCGGTGTATATTTTGAATTTCAGTGTGTAAATTATGTATTTTAGATTCGACTCTATTATTTCAGGTGGACTCAGGCTCACAAGATAATTTGCCTAATTTCGTGAATTATACCATAGAATTACAATTTTATAAAATTTGGCAATTATTATTGTGTGGACCATGATCTATATAAGTTGTATGGACCATATTTGTATACAGTAAAATAATGTACATTTAGCATAAAAATAATGTACATTTAGTACAAAAATAATGTACATTGTAATCAGGGAAAGTACATTATTTTTGTACTGAGTGTACATTATATTATATTATATAATATACATACACTACAAAAATAATGTACATTTAATATATTAAATATATTAAAAATGTACATTTTATTATGGTCCACATAACACTATGTAGGCCATGGTCCACACAATAATTTACCAAAATTTGATATGAATGACAATTTCATTATACCAAACACCCCATTATAATTGTTGTGCAGCCTATGCAAAAGAAATTGTGGATTTGGTTTTAGGCCCAACAAACTGTTGAGCCCAAAAATATCTTTCTTCTTCTCCAAATCCAAATAGCTCAAAGCCCAATCATTAGTGTGTGGACCATATTTTGTATACTGTAAAATAATATACATTCAGTACAAAAATAATATATATTATATTTAGGGAATATACATTATTTTTATACTAGATGTACATTATATTATATACTGTAAAATAATGTACATTTAGTATATTAAAAATGTATTTTTTGTTATAGTCCACATAACACTATGTGGACCATAGTCCACACAATAATTTGCATTCAAAGCCCATAAAGGCCTATTTAGGGATTTTTTTTTTTCTGTTCGCTTAAGCAATTAAAATGTCAACTATTATGTAATGTGATGACACTTCTGTTATTATTCTAAGTAGATGGTCACGTGATCAAACTTCAAAAACATGATTATTTCAAACAAAATAAGCAACTAAAACAATTTTGTTATGATGAGAAAACTCACAACCACTAATCAAAATTGTGGATTGTCATGGTACATAACTCAATTCAAGAAAAGTCAATAGGTATATTTGCTAGTAATCGTAGCATGTAGAGTAAATGTCAAGTATATTGAAAATTTTAAAGACCATTTAGTGACATGATTTACATTATATACTAAAATATCGAAACTGTAGAGTAATTCTTCTTCTTTTTTTTTTTTGGTGTAGCCTAAAATTTTAATCGTCGGACACAGTAATTAATCTTCTCGCTGAATTGTAGATATCTCTATTAGAAGGACATCTAGCCTAGAAATTTAAGACGATTTCATACCCAAAATCAAGAATCGAAGTGTTGGTCTTAACCATGGTTAAAAATGGATGAGTCCATTTTAGTTAACCCTTACCTCTAGCAAAAAAAAAAAAAATCATAAATTTTTAAGAGAATAAATAGTACCGTGTATCCTTTTACTATTGTTAGGCACGAGAATCTCACGTGCAATTCACTAGCCCAGTCATCGCGATGCCCTCGTGAAATCTAAATACGATTTCAGGATCCGTCAAAATAATCTCATCGGTTGCATTCTCAAAGTACAAAGGAAGATTCCGTAAGCGTTAACTTTGCCGTCAAAAACCCTAACGCCGTCATAGCTCGCACGTCACGAGGTTTCGGTAGGGAGTAAATAACCGTCCCGTCAACCAATGTGGACCCCAGTACGCCACAATAGATAAGATCAGGTAGTAACAACTAAACCATGCGCACAAAAAAATAAAAAAGTAAAATAACAACTAACCATACATGTACGGGTTAAGGCATTCCAGGAAAAGAATAGGGGCAAAACCGGAAAAAAGCATTAAATGGGGACATACTGGCATATAGGCAGTATAAACGAGGCAGACAACATAAAAAGAGGGCTCCATTGTCTGATAACTCGAAGTGATATTTAAATTGTAACTTTTTTTTGTTATCTTTCTCTTACATTGCTGCTGGTGAAACTTGATCTCGAATTATTATTTTTAAATTTTACTTTTGTGACTAACTGAGTTGTTTATACAGACTTATTTTTATTAATATAATCGTAAGATTGGAGGTTCGAATAAAAGTTAAAACTCCTTTTGTATTGTTTTTATTATTATAATAATATGATTGTAATATTGAAGGTTTGAGTACAAGTTATACTCATTTACATTAGATATAATTATAAAAATGGAGTTTGTAAATAAAGTGAAATATGAACTCTTTCTTAAAGAATCCATCAATCCAAGCACAATTTTATATTGTATTACTTACAATTTTAATATACTCATTAAATATTTTAATTCCTCGATTAAAGAAAATGCAAAACTGTAATGAGACATTATGGTAGGGTAGTTACGGACTGCTGTCTCTAGATTATGTTTAATGGACTATTATAATGTCTCCAGCGAATATTATATTCTATGCACAAATTTATTGTATTTTTGTTCTTAAAATAACGAGATAATTTTGTAACCATTATTTAAGAATGTGTATGAGGTAAATATTCTGTATTATTTTTGTGTAATAGTTTACAAATCACACATTATATGATCAAAAAGATACACACATAATGGACTCGACTCAAATTCTAGTAAAAGTCAAATTCATGACTTTCTAGTACAATAATTATATTCAACCCACTTATTAGTATTTCTTTTGGAGCTCCAATCCGCCAAATTTGTCAAATCCTCATACACTTAAAGTAAATGAGATGCAGATATATTTAATGAAAATATGTTACTAGTGGATTTAATCTGTTCATCTAAAACAATCAATTACTAAGAAATAAGGTAAAAAAGAATGAACTAGTTATTTTTATAATAAATATAAATCTTATAAACTTTTGAAAGTTTGTATATTTATGGAAAATACTTTTTTTTTCCTTAATTTTTTCAACTGTTACACCTACTCTATCGTTAGCTAAGATTTTTCCACAGTCTTTACATGGAGGATTATTCTTATGGGAGGCATACCACACACACACAACTGTTGAGTGTCCTGCAGCGGCGACTGTAGTCCATATATTCAATTTTAATTTTTAATTTCTATAATTGGCATATGATTTTACGTTTTTATTTTTCAGTTGTTGTTTTTCAACTTTATGTATTATTCAATTATTATGTAGTAAATACGTATATTTCTACAAATACGCAATGTACGAGCATCGGATCGTATATGGTGTTGGAAATTAATAAGTCGATTTTTCTATATATATATATATATATATATATATATATATATATATATAAACAAAATAATGGAATTTATAATCATGTAGATTATAATTTCAACCAGCAACTATATACAACTATACAGAACATGGATTTATCGTTTAAAACATAATTCCACTTACTTGAAACGAAGGATCGAAGAGGAGCCTTCAAGCATAGGGACGGATGGATCGCGGGTAGGTGGTTAGTACGAGTCGAGCGAATCACTCTCTCCTTAAAATCTTATTTGCCGTCTCACGAATGTGCTAAGAGTGTTGCGGTCTATGTTTCACAGAATAAAACGTACTACGGTTTAATATTTGAGCACTCAAACAAAGAACCCAGCGAACAAGAGCAATGGAATAACACAGAAGGAAATAAAGGAGTATAAGTAGAGTTTCGGGAGAGAAAAGTTGAATTTTCGTTATGTAAAAATCTGCTTATCAACAACGACTTATATAGGAGTTGAGGATTCAATAGTATTCAACATGCCATTTAAAATTGATATTATATCAGTTTTGTAACCCTTGTAACAACAGACCACGGACCAGTAGTTGAGTATTAAATATGGAATTCAAAATTGAAATTAGTTAAAGATTAATTATGTAATTGATTTAAGACTTATAACGGTCGCTACCCGAGGGCCGAACCACGACTCAATGGCGAGTTGTTGGTTGGCCACGGCTCGTTAGCTCATTGGTTTGGACGAATCGAACCTCGGCTCACCTTTCAGTGGCTCTGCGTTGGAAAGATATACAAAAGTTTGGCCTGCATGTGCCAACGTACACGAGTCAAGCCTTTTCAGGCTCATTTTGAGATTTGATTTGCACCCCATGCGCGCGAGAGATAGCCTATATGCTATACAATTCAATAATCCATAGAAAGTCTATTGTATAAATAGTGGTGCAAACCCACCTTCGAAACCAATGTGAGACAAAGACTACTTTAAAGCATTTTCCCTTCATTTTTTCAACTCTAACGAGTCTACTTTGAGCGTACAATATATCAATATATTCGTCTCACTACGAAAAACCCGAATAAAATTTGATCGGACCCAAATAAAAAATGGACCCACCAATATTTGCACGACAAAATATACACTTAAAATGTCATTTTATGTTATTTTTACAACATATGAATCATGCATAAGTCTGCTTGTTGGTTCAAGTCTTTAAGCTCGTCTTACATGAAAGTGGGTCATAGGTTCCTGAGCTAATGATTTTTTTTAATTTTTTTTTTTTAGCTAAAGGTTAATGAATAAAAAATGGCAAAAGTCTCCATCCTCATCATTTAATGCAATATTGATAGGAGGCGTAAGATGACATATGCCGGTCCTTCCGTATGCATGGCACATGAAACCCATTCACACGGCAAGGTTGGGGCCCATGCTAATTCGCCCACGTGTTCATAGATTTCTGGTTCCACCGAATCCGCTGTTATTGGATTTGGCTAACATGTCGGGTGATTGGCCCCGACCTAATGTAGTCGGTCAAAGCAATTGATACTAATCTCCTCTTGACCCGCGAAACCACACTAGGTATGAGATTTAGGTCGGGCAGGTGTGCAGTAAGGTTGGTGATGCTTGGATCCGGCTCTACCCGATAGGTGGACCCGGTACTGACAATGTGTATGTTACTTGTACAGTTGGAGATAATCCCAATATATCATTAATCATTCAAGTCAGATTTATTTCTATTTACGACATCATAAATACAATTTCAACGTTGCGGTAAAGATGAATGAAGATTTAAAATGAAGGAATATTTGAAATATAATTTCTTTTGAAATTTAAATCAATTAATTATTTATTTGTATTTTAAAATTTGATATTGTTTGTAATGGGATTGTTGAAAATTGTAATTTTAATTTTTAAATGCTTAAAATATTGTATTATACGAAATTTAGGATTTTTTTTAAAAATTTAAAATATGTCATCATATATGCACTCAATATATCAAATCCGCTAGGGATAAATGTTAAATAGACCCTTGAACTATATGCAAAAGGGCAATCAATCGTTATGCTATGGACCCGTGTCCATCATGCATGCTGGACACGGGTAACAGTGCCTAACGGCACTGTTATCTCCTTTTTAAAAAAAAAAAAAATTTCAGACCGCTTCGTTATAGAAGTATATGTTCATAATTTTATTACTATATGTTAATAACTGTACATTCATAACTCCATAACTGTACGTTCATAACTCTATAACTGTACATTCATAACTCCATAACTGTACATTCATAACTCCATAACTGTACATTCATAACTCCATAATTGTACATTCATAATTTTCGAAGCTCTATGTTCACAATTTTAGAGCTCTATGTTCATAATTTTATCACTATATGTTCATAATTGTAAGTTCATAATGTCAGAGCTCTTTGTTCATAATTCGATCAATAACTGTACATTCATAATTCCATAATTGTAGATTCATAATCTCATAACTGTAGATTCATAACTCCATAACTGTAGATTCATAATCTTCGGAGCTCTATATTCACAATTTTAAAGCTCCATGGTCATAATTTTATCACTATATGTTCATAATTGTAAGTTCATAATGTTAGAGCTTTGTGTTCACAATTTCATAATTGCATAATTGTACATTCATAACGTCATAACTGTACATTCATAATCAAAAAAAAAAAAACGCCGTTAACAACAAAACACGCGCGATTTTTTTTTTTTTATAACTAAATGACGCGTTTTTTTTTTTTTTTTTTTTTTGAAAAACGACGTCGTTTTGTGCCCGTAATTGTGGACACATGTCCAGGGCATAATTTGCCAAGGGCAATTAGGCCCTTCAACTTTACAAAAGTGCAACTAAACCGTTCAACTTGTTATTTTGAGTCAAATAAGCCCAATTACATATTATTCACCTGTAATAATCGGTCAAAAATTTCCGGTGACATTTCCGACGAAAAAATTCGACGGCAACAACAAAAAAAAATTAAAAAAAAAATTGACCGGCGCCTTCTCCGGTGGAGAAGACGATCGAACTGGTCGCCTTCTTAACTAGAGAATACGACCAGTTCGGTCAGTGGAGAAGGCGCTGGTCATTTTTTGTTGTTGCGTTGTTGCCGGCCGGATTTTTCGCCGGAAATGTTACCGGAAATTCTTGACCGGTTATTGTAGGTAAATAATCTATAATTGGGTTTAATTGACTCAAAATAGCAAGTTAAAGGGTCTAATTGCATTTTTATAAAGTTGAAGAGTCTAATTGCAGTTTTGCCTATAGTTGAAGGGTCCATTTGACCCTTATCCCAATCCGCTATTAACGAATTAGATTGAATTTGTACCAAAGTGAATGTGGATGCGGATATGGATACGAATTTGTACACATGACATTTATTATTCGATGAATAAATATATCCTCTCTAATCCTTTTTCTTATTTTTCTACCCATATTAGAGATGTCCTAATATTATCCAGGCCAGCTGTACCATCCAAAAGAGGTGTATACAATTTAGTGAAAAAATTAATCACTTTGTTTGGCGATGGAAACCCTAAATACACACACAAAAAAAAAAATCCTAATATGATGATATACCTAATACTATTAGCATCGGTGTTGATATAGGTAGAAAAATATGGTTTGGATGCTCTGGTTTAATCTAAGCCGTTGATATATAATCTATAGCCATAATCGTAGTGTGTTCGACGATGAAAATCTAATTATACAAAAAAAAATCTTAATATGATAATATACCTAATACTATTAGCATCGGTGTTGATATAGGTAGAAAATGTGATTTGGATGCTCTGGTTTAATCTAAGCCGTTGATATATAACCTATAGCCATAACCGTAGGGTGTTCGACGATAGAAACCTAATTATACCAAAAGAAATCCTAATATGATGATATACCTAATACTATTAGCATATGTGTTAATATAGGTAGAAAATGTGGTTTGGATGCTCTGGTTTAATCTAAGCCTTTTGATATATAACCTATACAGATGGCCATAACCGTAGAGGATCCCGGGCTCTGCTAACAACTGAGCTGTCTTACATTACATGTCACACTAGCTCCTCCCAACCCTTTTCTTTCTCTCTCTATTCTATTTTTGTTTGGAGAAATCTCTCAATTCTATTTAATGAGCCTCAGTCTCACTCTGTAACTCCACCTTCTCTCTCTACTTCACTCACTTTCTCTCTCTTAAATATATCCTCTCTTCCGCCGTTGACAGAGAGTTTTAGGGTTTGGATTCCTTGTTCTCTGTCTCATTTCTCTCCACATCCGGTGAGCCTCGTGTTCTCTGGCAGCGATTTTGCTTGATTTTATTTGTTGATATATTTTTGATTCTGATTCTCTGTGGATTTTTCATTTTCTGTGTTGTTTGTCTGTTGTTTTCTAGATTTTTTTTTTTTTTTTTTTTTTTTTTTTTTTTTATAATTCTGTGGATTTTTTGCTCTGAATTTAGTATACATTTTGAAATAACTTGATCTATTGTTTTTTCTCGTTTTTGTTTGAAGTGTTTCTGTGCTTGCATGTGTGTTTTTCCTGATTTCTGGAAAATGTTTCGTACTTTGTTGAAGGAGAACTTGCTTGAAAAGGTTAACGGACAGGATTTTTTGCTGTTGAGCATACAAAATAAAGGGAAAAATAGAATCATGTGCTCTGAAAAGCTTTCCACTTGTTCTTTTTTCTTTTTTTGAGATTTTTTGTTATAGATTTGCTGAGTCAAGGAGCTGAGGTTTGTGAAATAGTTACTCCGTACAATGCTGTTCTGCCTTGTGCTGTTATTACAGATTTTACTATTCTCTGGTGGTGTGATATTTTTACTCTTTTGTGTCTCTGTAGCAATTTGACTTTATTTTATTTTATTTTATTTTACTTTATTTTATTTTATTTTTTCTGGTTTTGTGGGGTAGGCTTGCGGGAGGGTCATGCATGTCTCAGATTTGGATACCTGGGAGATTTTGATGGTGATTTTTTAGGCTTGGCTCATCTTTTGTAAATCAACTTGAATTTTGTCAATCTTCTTTTGTAAAACAGAAGAACCTTATTTTTGTGTACTCAATACATTTTACCTCATCTTTTAGTGTGCAGTGATGTTTATATGCTGCTGTCTGTGGTTGTTGTTAGAACTGTGCATGTTCCGAAAACCTTTATGTCTGTTGCGGTTTTTTATGAATTCCATGTTTCATCTATGTAAGCAAGTTTCTCTGCTTGTCTTAGAGTGTAGCCAGGAGAACAAAGTGCACGTCATTTTCTTTGTTCCTTGTACAACTTAATGTGCATTTTTATTGTTTTAGCTGGGTTGGGGCATACAACTAGAATACTTGTGCATTTTGATATACAATTATACACCCTACCTTTTGATGCACATGGGTGATGATGAGCAGAGATTGTGTATAACTTTAGCTGTGAACTTTAGTTATACACAATAGTAATATTTAATTATTTTCTGTTTGCTGCATTACTTTTGCTGGGTAGGACACCTTGGATGAGATTTTTAAGATGTTGGTTTAACTCTATTGTTCTGCTGTGGGTTTTAGAGATGTCTGGGGAAGACAACAATGGGGCTTCAGAAGCTCTGCCGCCACCTCCCCCTGTTCCTCCGGATTTTACTCCTTCACAGGTTGAAGCAGAGCCAGTAAAAAAGAAATCTAATCGTGTACCCATGGCTAGGCGGAACCTTGGAACTAAGGGGCAAAAGGTCCCTATCCTTACCAATCACTTTAAAGTGAATGTGGCTAAAGTTGATGGACACTTCTTTCACTACAGTGTAAGTTGACACAATACTTCTAAGCATTTTCCTTTGATATCAATTACATGGATCATTCTCATTCCTTGACTTAACTTTTGAACAGGTTGCTCTTTTTTATGAAGATGGTCGTCCAGTGGAGGGCAAAGGCATTGGTAGAAAAGTACTAGATAGAGTGCATGAAACATATGATACAGAATTAGCTGGAAAAGAATTTGCATATGATGGTGAGAAGAGCTTGTTCACCATTGGTGCCCTCCCAAGAAACAAACTAGAATTTACCATTGTACTTGAAGATGTTACATCAAATAGGTTGATCTTTGAAGCTTCCTAGATTTGTGTATTTACCTGTGGTTTAGTCATTTACATCCTTATTACTACATGTATGCTTACTATTCTATTGTTAAGTACAGGAACAATGGTAACTGCAGTCCTGGAAGTCCCAATAATGAGAGTGACAAGAAAAGGATAAGGCGCCCTTACCATTCGAAAACTTATAAGGTGGAGATAAGCTTTGCTGCTAAGATTCCTATGCAGGCAATTGCAAATGCTTTGCGTGGTCAAGAGTCAGAGAACTCTCAAGAAGCCTTGAGAGTTTTGGATATCATCCTGAGACAGCATGCAGCCAAGCAGTAAGTACAGGAACACCATAGTCTCTTCTGATGATTTAATTGATGACTGTTGATTCATTTTTTTTTTCTTCTCAGGGGTTGCCTGCTTGTTCGCCAGTCCTTTTTCCATAATGACCCAAAGAATTTTGCTGATGTTGGAGGTGGTGTTCTTGGCTGCCGAGGGTTTCATTCAAGCTTTAGGACTGCTCAGGATGGCTTGTCATTAAACATTGGTAACATTTTATCAACTTGCTCAATATTTTTGCAATTTATTTCATCCAATTTAATTCAATAATGTGCTTTTTCTTTCCCTATAACTGCAGATGTATCCACTACAATGATTATTCAGCCTGGTCCTGTAGTAGATTTTTTAATTGCTAATCAAAATGCAAAGGACCCCTTTAGCCTTGATTGGGCCAAGGTAAATGTTCTGCACTTGATTTGTTTGTTTACTGCTCACATGTGTTTTCAGGTTTGCTTTTGATTCATAAATTGTACATCAGCTGATAGGCATTTACTTGACCAGGCTAAGCGAATGCTGAAAAATTTGAGAGTGAAGACAAGTCCGACAAATCAGGAATACAAGATAACTGGATTGAGTGAGAAGAGCTGCAGGGAGCAGTTGTATGTTCTTTCTCTCTTTCACTTTCCATGTTATTCATTTATCTTAAGACTTGATCATTGATGCAATTATCCAACTAGAGATTAATGTCCTTCTCTTTTGGGTATTTTGGGAGTACTCAACTATGCTGTTGGGAGTTGGGACTGATATTTATTAACCATATTTTCTTTTCGTGCTTTTAGGTTTTCCTTGAAGCAAAGGGGCAAGGATAATGATGGAGAAGTTCAGACGGTTGAAGTGACTGTTTATGATTATTTTGTCAATCACCGAAACATAGACTTGCGTTATTCTGCTGAGCTACCATGCATCAATGTCGGAAAGCCAAAACGCCCAACATACTTCCCTATCGAGGTAATGGATCAGTTTGAATGATTTAAAATTCAATCTACTGCCCTTATTTTTTACTGTTGAGTTTTAATAATATTAATTGCTTCAGCTGTGCACTTTGGTGTCCTTGCAACGGTACACAAAAGCTCTGTCTACCTTTCAAAGGGCTTCCCTGGTGGAGAAATCTAGACAGAAGCCTCAAGAGAGGATGCAAGTTTTAAGCAATGTATGTGTACCCTACACTACGAGAATACTCGAATACTTAATTCATGCTCTTAGTTGACAGTTGTTTCTAACAGGCACTGAAAATCAATAACTATGATGCTGAGCCACTACTCCGTTCATGTGGCATATCTATCAGCAGTAACTTCACTCAGGTTGAGGGGCGCATTCTTCCTGCCCCTAAGGTGAGGAATACTGTAAACTTGATATATAAAGTTCCCTTAACCACTAGAGACCCGAGTCTCTTTTTTAAATTTCTAGTTGTATTCTACTATCGTACATGACTCAGCGGAACCTAACATGGATGTTGGTTTTAAACAGTTGAAAGTTGGAAATGGAGAGGATTTCTTCCCTAGAAATGGGAGATGGAACTTCAATAACAAGGTTTGGCAAATTGATGTTAAATACTAATTATTATTTTTATTTCTTGTTATTTGAATGTGATGTGCTTTCTCCACAAATTGACACCTCACTTGGCTTTCTTCCTGACCTTTTTTGGGTGTGTGGATGGACAGAGACTTGTTGATCCCTCTAAGATTGAACGTTGGGCTGTTGTTAATTTCTCTGCACGATGTGACATACGCGGTCTTGTCAGAGATTTGATTAAGTGTGGAGAAATGAAAGGAATTGTATGTTCTATATTGCATCATAAGTAATGAAGTATACCAAATTTCTAGAAATGATTGGCTATTCATTTTTCTACTAACTGTAATTTTTGTTTTGAAGACTGTGGAAGCCCCTTTTGATGTGTTTGAGGAAAGTCCACAATTCAGAAGGGCTCCACCTCTTGTCAGAGTAGAAAAAATGTTTGAAGAGGTCCAATCCAAGCTTCCAGGGGCACCAAAGTTTCTCCTTTGTCTCCTTCCTGAAAGAAAGAATTGTGACATATATGGTTTGCCTAATTTATCTTTTCCCCTTTATTAATGTTCTGAATGAACTATCCTTCAGAAGCATATTAACATGTAACTGTTGACCTATTTAAAACTGAAAGGGCCTTGGAAACGAAAGAATCTTGCTGAATATGGTATAGTGACTCAATGCATGGCACCTACCAGAGTAAATGATCAATACATAACTAATTGTCTTCTCAAGATTAATGCCAAGGTGAGAGTTATATGTTCGTGTTTGCTGCTATGAGTCTGCATATTCCTTGCCACCTTAAATGCTTCATATTTTTAGTCTCATGTTTCTTCCCTTGTAAATTTTTTATTCTTATCAGCTTGGTGGATTAAATTCAATGTTAACTGTGGAGCATTCTCCTTCACTTCCTATGGTGTCGAAAGCTCCTACAATTATTCTTGGAATGGATGTGTCACATGGCTCTCCTGGTCAGACTGATGTCCCCTCAATTGCAGCGGTATGTCTGCAAGTCCCAAGTAATCTGTTGTTTCTTTTTAGCTGTGTACCGTTTCGCATTGTGTCAGGTTCTGATTATTAGCACAATTCGTGTTCATTATAAACTTTTTACAGGTTGTTAGCTCAAGGCAGTGGCCCTCGATTTCTCGTTATAGAGCATCAGTGCGTACTCAGTCTGCAAAGGTTGAAATGATTGATAACTTGTTTAAACGTGTCTCTGACACTGAGGATGAAGGAATTATGAGGTGAATTTTCTTTTCCTTTTTTTTGGGTGTAGTTTCATCTAAAAGTAGAACTGATGGGAAATGAATTTGAAGCTACAAGTTGTTGGTATAGATTATATCTCATGGCTAGATTCCAATTTATAATATTTATGTCAATCATTTTGCTTTCCAGGGAGCTATTGCTGGACTTTTATGTTAGTTCTGGAAAAAGGAAGCCTGATCAAATCATAATCTTCAGGTATCTTTTGCACCACCATTTTGTTGTCAATTTTTAAAAAATTAATTTTGTTAGTTGTATTGGTCCATGTCTCCATGATCTATTCCCATTGTACCTGAAGGTAAAAACCTTGCTGTGGAAAGGTAAATTTGGTTATTTTAATTGGACATAGCATGAACTTACAGGGTAGGAAAGAAATGTGAGGAGTCTGTTCAATGAGGTGAATTGACAATTGATTCAGTAATTATAAAATCTTTCATGTGATTATTAATGCAAATTTGGGATATTATTGGTAGCCTGTTATTATAAAGGGTCATTAAATCAATCATTTCTGCAGAAGTTGGTTGATTTTTAACCTCTGTTCATGTGCCTTTTCTTTGCTGTTTGTCTGTATAGTTGTGACTTATTTTTTGGCTTGCTCAATATTTTGTTTTATTGATTTCTTTCCATGACTTGCAGGGATGGTGTCAGTGAATCCCAATTCAATCAAGTACTGAATATTGAGCTTGATCAGATCATTGAGGTAACAATTTGTAGTAGGCCGTGATCTAAAATCTAAAATTTAAATCCATTCTTGAACTTCACTTTCCACCTTTTAATGCAGGCTTGCAAATTTCTTGACGAGAAATGGTCACCCAAGTTTGTGGTTATTATTGCTCAGAAGAATCATCATACTAAGTTCTTTCAGTCTTCGTCTCCTGATAATGTTCCACCAGGTAATACACAGAATCACATTTGAGAATACATAAATTCCTGCTTACTGTTTCAAGGTGAAGTACCTTACAAGTTTTATTGTTATTAATTTATTTTTACAGGGACAATCATAGACAATAAAGTTTGCCATCCTAGGAACAATGACTTCTACTTGTGTGCCCATGCAGGAATGATTGTATGTTGTCTTCCTTTTTCACTTAATAACCTTTTCATTCTAAATGGATGTCCTAAAATTTTGCCCTCTCATTTACCTTTGAAGATAGGTCTATATCTCTCTATAATTCTCAGAGTCAAGTGATTAATGATTGTTGACCATTTTTCTGTGTAACATTTTATGTTCTCCTTTTTCCGTCTAAATAATTATCTACATTTACAGGGGACCACAAGACCAACTCATTACCATGTTCTTCTGGATGAGGTTGGGTTTTCTGCAGATGAGCTACAAGAACTTGTGCACAACTTATCCTATGTGTAAGTGGTTTTCCCGAATGGTTAATAATTATAATTAACTGAGAAGTAACAGTTTGTTGAACACGGGCTAAATTATTGTCTTCTTGTTGCAGGTACCAACGAAGCACCACTGCCATATCAGTTGGTAATTCTCTTGATTTGATTTCTTACGATTAAACAGATTGCTCTGCTCATCTCTATTGTATTGTTCCTAATTGGGGTTGTTAACCGTGCAGTTGCCCCAATATGCTATGCTCATTTGGCTGCGACCCAGTTGGGACAATGGATGAAATTTGAGGGCTCATCTGACACATCTTCAAACCCCGGTGGTGGTGGTGGGAAGAATGGTGGTCCAGCTCCTGTTCCTCAGTTGCCTAAGCTGGAGGAGAAAGTGTCCAGTTCAATGTTCTTCTGTTAAAAAGGCTGCGTGCCTGCTTGTTACAGTGAATGGATTGTAAATATAGTTTCAAGTATGGGTTATTATGCGGTTGACCAGACCAGATCAGACCAAGTTTAAGACTGTTTTAGGCTGTACTGCTCTTTAACTTTTTATGGTTGTCCCTCCCCTCCCATGCAAATGTTTTGGAAGACATTATTTGTTGTATGGATGGGGAGGGGGAGTATGTGACTCCACTTAACTTGCTGTCGGAGTGTGGTTTATTTTAAGGACTTGGTTCTACCTAATCTGAGTATCTTATCCTTGCTTTTCTTTCTTCTATTATCTTTTTTTTTTTTTTTTTTTACACATGGAGCATAGTTGAATTTTGGGTAACTTATTACTGTATGTCCATATTACTTTTTGGGTGATGGCAGTAAATACTGTTCTTGTGGTATAGCTCATAAATTATACATGAGCGGTGTTAGAGTTCACAAATCCCATATCAAATGGTCTCACAAATTACACATCATTTGTCTCACAAATTACACAAGTTGTTTCACGAATTTCACGTGAGGGTTCAAATCACACATCATTTGTCTCACAAGTTACACAAGTTGTTTCACAAATTTTACATTAGCGGTTCAAATCACTCATCGCTAGATAGTGTTAGAATTGAATTTATGATTTTCAGGGAGAGTATGATTCACTCAATCTCTTTTTTTGGGCATTTATTATGATAATAATTGAATTTATAGTTTTCAGGTATAAGATTATGTTTCACTCAAATCTTTTAGGGCGCATTTATTATGATATATTTTTATTATTATTATTATTTTGAATACTATTGGTTCTATTACAATATACTATATATATTTATACATACTTTCTCAACCTACTGAAGCACAAAGAGTCAATGTTCCCACGGAGTTCGAACCCGAGACTTCTCATTTGAGGGGCTACATTTCACATATATTTAACAATGGTGTAACAACTTATAAATTAAACATGAGAGGCAAATTACATTACGAAGAGCAATGTGCAAGTTTAACCAAAATGATGTAGATAAAATATCATTTTTAGTAGTATAAAAATAAAATAAAATGACACAACAAAATATAACTGAAGAGTTAATTCAATTTTTTGTCTTAGATTTATGAGTGACAATAAATTTTTAGTTATTTTTCAGAACATCATCATTTTATCCTAATATTATTGTAGTGTTATTTTTTGTCTTTTATCAACAAACCGCTTAAATTTTGTAAAATACACAAGCATTTAGGTATTCAATTATAATTTTTTTTTCAAAAAATTAAAAATAAAAATATAATGGGTCAATCCACTTGTATAAAAAAGATCGAAATGTCATTGTATTAAACGACATTTTAACAATTTTGTATATGAAAGACAATAAATAATCATGTCACAATAATACTAGAACCAAACGATGATGTTCTGAAAAAAAAAAAAAAGGACTAAAAATGAGACCAAAAATAGAATTAGCTCTTTATTATACTTTGGTCCCTAATAATATTTTAAACCTAGAAAATTGATTCTTACTTTCAGTTTTTTATTTAAAAAAAAAAAACCGTTTTACTAATGTCCTTAAATAAATGCAACGAGTTGTTCAAAAGAAAAATAAATGCAGCGAATTTAATAAAAGTATAAATTTGATTATTTAAAAATGAAAAATCAAAAGTGGAAGAAAAAACTCAATAAAGCCAAACTGAGTATTGATACTTGAGGATGGTGTTGGCGTGTTGCTTAGGGTGGCAGTGGCAGACTAGCCAGTAACCCATGAGCTCTTCTCTTCTTCATCAATGAATCAATGATTTGAGTACATCACCAACATTTTGTAGCAATTTTCTCTGCACGATTTTGCGCTCTGTAGCCTAAGAATCCCCTTTTTCTTTGTTTCATTGTAAGAAAATTTTGGTAGGGATGGTGAAGAAAAAGTATTTCAGAAAGAGGAAGCGGAAGCAGAAGCAGGCCGAGTCCGAAATGCAGCCAGAAGAAGAGATTCAGCAAGACATACAAGTTTTTGTGCAGCTTCCAAGTACTTTTTTACCCCACTCTCTTCACCTTTTGTGATCTTTTCGGTTGTTATTAATGCACACCATGTGTTTGTGTTTTTGTGTGTGTATGCTTCTTTGTGCTTGTCAGGTGTTCGTGGAAAGTTCTCAAGTTTCTTGTTCGGTTGTTTGTCTAACTATGCTGTTTCGTTTTGGGTGTGAACTAGGTCTTGATGATAAGTGTGCTGAGGCCGAGTGTGACGCAATGGACCTAACAAATGCTGGTGTGCCTGCAAACTTCTTTTATATTTTTCCTGTAAAATTTGATATGGGAGCTTTGATGGATTTTTAGGCTTACTATGCTTGTATCTTTCCTTAGGAAAATAATAACACTAATACTAAGTTGTGTGGTGTATTGGGGATGGGGAATGCTGCTTTTTCTGTCCTGAGATTATGGGTTCAGTTCTAGTTGAGAATGCTTAGGGATGTTTAAAATTAACTATGATTTGGATATGTTAGGACCCTTATGTTTTTTTTTAAAAAAAAAAAAATTGAATTACAGAATGATATTAACCTAACTGTATGTGAATGTGTATGTAATCTTTACCATGTTCCATCCAAGGTAGAGCTTGATAATTTGAAAGTTACATCTAAGCATATCCAATTAAGTTTGTTTTAGGTCATATTTTTCTATTGTAGGAGTAGTTCATTTGTCATTTCTGTTCTGTTTATTCCATATCAATCTGCCAGAAATTACACTGGTTTTTGAGGTTAAAGGTTCTGCATATTTATGGCCCCATAAATTACTTAACTGTCACGTGTGTACATATGGACACATGAAAGCGCATATGTACTGAATTGATTTGGCGCATCTCCTTATCTCCATTCTTTTGTTCTGATTCTCTCTGGCTGTGGATAATTTTGAGCTATGTATGGCTGATGCTTTGACACATTTCATGTTCCAATGCCTTTATGTCATTAGTTTCACAAAAAACTACAAGAACTGAAACCAGAGCATATGTGAGCTACGACATATTCACTTTTAGTATGAAATGCTTGAATATTATTTTGGGTAATTTCTGAGGATGTGTGTGTGTGTGATTTGTCACTCAGTTTGGCAATTCACTAATTATGGGTTTTCTTACTTTGCAGCAGAGTCTTCTCAACACATTCAGCAGAACATGCAATTATCTGGAGAAGCAATCTGCACAAGTGTAAACTCATTGGTAAAAAATGTTCCTCGTCACCGAACATCAAAATGTAGAGATATGCACAAGAAAGGTATAATATTTTGCTAATTTGCTCTATATTACAGAGAATGTTTATTCTCAATCAATTTTCTTCTTGTGGTGATACATGGTGTTTTCTTGTTCCTCCATCAGTTTTTTTTTTTTTCCTTTCATTTATTTATTTTTATTTTCTAACTTCACTAATATATTCATTTCTAGCTAATCTGCCCAAGTCCTATATTGAATTGAACTACTGAAGAGGGATTGTATGAATAATTCAATAACTGGAATGTTGGGAAAGTTAAGCATATTGGTTACTGATTGCAAATGCAATTTATTGAGATTCAAGATAAATATTTCATTAATGTAGGGTGAGCAAATTCTAATATTAAGATGAGGCTGAAGTTATAGATTCAATTAAATGAAGATTATTGCAAATCTAGATTTACTTGTAAATGGTTGAATGGAATTTCTTGGTTTCTGTTATATCATTTCATTTCACCAATAAGTCTGTCCTCATCATTGTTTCTCTAATGCAGTTGGGCTTTTGTTTTCTTTTATTGCGTTGTGTTTCAATTTTGGTCTTCAGTTTGGTCATTATCTTTTCAGTCTTGGTTCTTTTCAATCTTGGTTTTTATTGTGTTTTTAACATGTGTGTGGTTTGTTTGTCATTATAATTCACTTGGTGTCTTAGGAAATGTTTTGACTCTGATTTGTATCAGGTCCAGATGTAGGAAATGGTGCAAAACAAAAAACTGCACGCCCACACCGAGAACAAATTTGTGAGAAGGTTGTTTATATAAGCGAATCTGTCGTTATCCCGCAGCATTCTCTTCGTTGTCGTGGACAATCCAGGAGAAGAAGCAAAAACAGTGAACTAGGGAAGTTAGACTCAGAAACCTTTAGTTGCTATATGGAGTAAGATTTGTGGTCTTATGCCTTTTTTTTTTTTTTTTTTTTTTTTTTTTTTTTTTTTTTTTAATTCAAAGAAGTATGCTTCTTTCTGTCTCTATTTGTTCTAAGCTTCGGGTTTATTGGATTATGTAGGAAAATATGGACGAAGATTCCCGAAGAGAGGAGAAGTTTATTTATTCACCTTGACTCCCTTTGGTATTATTTGTACACAAACAGAACCTATAAAGCTAAGGTGCTGGATTGGATCAAGAGGACAGACATCTTCTCCAAAACATATGTTTTTGTTCCTATTGTTCAGTGGTATGTTCTTCTTCTGCAATGTATGCATGACTAGATTTTGTCGTTAAAATATATATTGTGCTTACACATAAATCATACCTGAACTTGTTTCGGCAAAGATCTTGTAGTGCACTGGAGTAGGTTTCAGACTCGATATCTTAAGTTCAGTCTCCATTCCCTTTAAAGTACCCTACATAATAATAAGAAAACCTTTTGTAATATAGGCTGACTTGTAATTTTATTAGGGACCATTGGTGTCTTTTGATCATTTGCAACATGGGCAAAAGTGTTCAGTCAAAAGCCAGTACTCCATGCTTGTTGCTGCTGGACTCGATGCAAGTAGCTCATGCTAAACAAATGGAATCCGGGATAAGAAAGTACATTCCCTGATCGTCTGAAAATTTTCATTTTTGTTCTGAAAAACAAGAACCAATTCGTTCACATTCTTGCTTTGCAGATTTGTCTTCGACATTTACAAAGATGGACAGACAACAGAGGTGAAGCAGATGATCAGAAAGATCCCTTTTCGAATTCCCAAGGTGGGATTACAATTTCCACTCACTCCCCTAATCTTGTATTTTGAACGCTCTCTCACACGAAACAAGTGAATCATTCCAGGTTCCACAGCAGAGAGACAACAGTGAGTGTGGGTACTATGTTCTATACTACATCACTCGTTTCATGGAACTCGCTCCTGAAGAGTTTAGTCTGTCTGACGGCTACCCTTACTATGTGAGCCCCCCCCCCCCCCCCCCCCCCCCCCTGCAGACACCATTATCTTCGTATATCATATGAAGCAATCATCATGGCGATGAAATTTCTTTCTAATTATGATATTTGCTTTACAGATGAAGGAAGACTGGTTTACTCCTGAGGAGTTGGACAGCTTCCGTAAAGAACTGAAGTCTTCTTCTCCAAGCAGGGATTCTCCGGAACCTGATGAATCTTCATCTGATTCCGGGAGTATCGACCCGCAAGACTGCTGTATATCTTAGATTATTAGATGGCATGATTGTTAGTTTTCTAACAATTGCTCGAGTCTTAGTGGATCGTTTGATTCGAGAACGAAATATGTTAATGCTAGAACCAAACGGGGTTAACTCGAGACGAGTCATGAGATCAGAGTACAAACCCATGTGTTAATGTGTATGCACTAACTTAATGAATGAAGGAACAAGTTGCATTATACATAGCTTTGGAGGATTCATCGATAGAGTTGTCAGAGTTCATGTATGAACTCAGGGAGGTTCAAATTGAGGTGTATGATTTTACATAGTAGACACCTTAATTTAGGCTCAACCAAATTGACTAAAAAAATTAAAACGAAATACACAGCATTTTTCTTTTCTTTATTATTTATTCATGTATTTTTATAGCAGAATCCAAAAAATACTACTCCAGGGTATATTTATTATTTTTATATTTTATGGGCTTAACTCAATAGTTCAATAAGCAGTATTTGAAAAAAAAAAAAAAGAGACCAAGATTCAAGCAGCAGTGTGAGAATTATGATCGTGATTTACATCTTCCCAAATGCTTCAAGCCGGAATTGGGGAGAAGAGCATCTAAAAGATTACATACAGCTTAGTTATAAAGCACATAATCCCATCCAATTTCACTTCGGATTCAAGTGAAAAGAGTTTTACTTTCTCTTAAATAATGTCTCAAGCTTCAGAGCTCTAAAAAGTGTTAATTGTAATAAGATCCAACTGAATATATATATATACACACACACACACACACACACACTGATAGTAGTAGCACATCAAGTATTAATTCTAAATGTTGAACAACAAAATTAAATACTTTCACTCCATTAATAACTTTGACAAGTTCAACCAAGGTGTAATAGAATGAAAGTTAAGTTCCATTCATTCTAAAATCAGTCTAAGACCACAAAAAGAAAAACACGAGAAGAATAGCAGGGTAGGGTAAAGTATTTGATCAACAAAAACTCGCAAAATTACAGAATCCAAAAACGGACTCGATCCATTCTGAGCTCAGATTTTGTTGAAGGCAACAATGTCACAGCTTTGCACATACTCACTGCAAGGCTCAACAGTTAGTTGATCCTCTATGAGGTCATCAACCGAGACAAGATCATCAACTATCGTAAGCATGATCTGCAATTTCTTAATTCCATAGCCAACTGGAACCAATTTTGCTGCAGAGAGAAAAAAGCAAATGTAAAGACCGTAAGTCACCAAAACATAAAAAAACCACCCGGCATTGGGTTGTGGGTGGAATAAAATGGAATAAAAGCAAAAAGTAGTGATATATACATGCTCCCCACAGAAGTCCTTCCTTCTCAACCTTGCGAACACACTCTTCCAGCTTTTTCATGTCTGTCTCGTCATCCCAAGGCTTGATGTCCATAAGAACAGATGACTTCCCACCTATAGAAGAGAGAGACAATAAATGAACAGTGAGTTTTCTGCTACAGAAACCAATGGAAGATAAATTATGATACATTGGCAGTAAATTTAGGCAGTAAATTTAGGCAGTAAACGCTTAGATTGGTAAAGAACTTGGGAAGGGAAAAGAATGCTGCCACTCGGTAAACTCACTCTCTTTCTTCTTGGTAGATGCCTTGGCTGCTGCTGCCCTCTCTTCAGCTGCTTTCTTCTCCTCCTCTGTCTCTTCACCAAAGAGATCCATGTCATCATCATCATCGTCATCTACAACCTGCATAGATTCAAGTGGCACATTGCCTAATGTAATTACAAGGCAGCTCACTATACCAGAGATAATATTCAATAGAAAAGAACAACAAATTAATTCTAGCAACACATGAAAAAGTGGTTCCATATCAAGAGATAACAAGCAAACCAGTGAACGATATCTCCATCATTTGCATGCTATAAAAAATTCATTCATATCCCAAGTAGTAACATGTCTATAATAATCCAGCCAGTTTTCTGGGAGCAAACAACCTAACCAAAAAACGTCTCGCACATAACTTAACCTGACAACATTCTATCACAAACACATCTAGAAGCATTCTCTCAAAATCATCCTCACCCCACAACATAAACCTATAAACCATCCAACACAAATCCAGTATAGATGAGCTACGAAATCTAAGTCCCATCACATTTCAATAAACCCCAGCCTCTAAATAAAACAAAAGAATATCTTCATTAAACAATTCTACATCAACTATATGATCAAACTATAACCTCTACTAAGAACCAGACAATTAACCATAACACTATATACAAACTTGCCCATTTTTACAATATTTATATGAGATAAGATGACAATTAATTTCAACACAATTTCAAAAAAGTTTAAAGAAACACTAGATACACAAAAACAACACATTTATTATTACATAAATTAGCAAATAGAAGAATATGCAATTAGGAACAACCTTAGCTGGTGCAGCTTCAGCTGGAGCATCTTGGCATCCGATTCTAACTCCAACAGCTTTCCCAGGGAAGCTACAACACCACAATACATATAATTAAAATTTCAAACAGGCAATTAACTTTTAAGTTCAAAAACAAATTAATAAAATCAATCCATTACTACCCTAAAAACTAAATACACACAAAATCAGTGATAAAAACAATAAAAATAAACTAAGATACCTTGCGGCGAGCTTGGTGGACACAGCATGGTACCATTTGCTGGCATTCGGGAAGAGATCTGCGCTCGGCTGCTCCAAAACAGCAGCATATACCTTGACATCATCCTTAGTCAATTGATCTCTACAAATCATAGTTAACAAGTCGAAATCAGAATGAAGAACTTCGAAAAGCTTAAAATTTTAGATATCAACTAAAAAGAATTATAATTACCCAGAAATATAGCATTTTCCAGAGAGAAACGCATCGAGAGACTTGATGCCAGCCTCGGTGTGGAGATCTGAGAAGGTTACGGCCATTTTCTGAGAACTCCGAAGCCTCCGAGTGAGAGAGAGAGTGGGAGACTGCGAGTGTAAACCTTAGAACGCGAATTGGGGGAGGATTGGGAGAAAGAAGAGATTTTTATATTTATATATGCCTTCTACCAAAAACCCTAGATGGGTATATACTATATTCCAATGGGCGAAACCAAAAATATTACTCCGTAGTCCGTATTATTTTTTTTGTTACATTTATTCTTCTGAAAAATAATTAAAATTTGTCACATATTTTTCTCTGAAAGTCTTAAGATATTCAAGCAAATATAATTTTAAATTGAAAATATGAATTATACAAGTGTCGGCATGTGTGATAAGTGTCCCCCATGCATTCAATAATCGTCAAAACTAGAGAGAAGTGTAGAGGAATATCTAACGGGCCAACGGTTATCAGGCTCATTTATTAATATTGTTGATGCTCATCTTTAAGGGCTAATTACATGGGCTCGGGGCCCAAGCCAAGCATTCAGGTCTGGACAGGTGGCTAAAACTCCTTTTTTTAAAAAAATAATAAATATATAAATAATTTGTAAAGAATAAAAAAAAAAAAAAATTAAAAGTGACACATGTAAGCTTAGAATGAATTAACCTGCTATACAGGTTGATTTAATTTGGACTCAATTAAACAATTTTAGAGGTTTAGACGAATTGATTTGAGCTTTTTTATTTAGGGGACCTAATTACATTATCCGAATAACTTAAGAGGGTCAATTTAACACTTTTTCCTTAAAAATATCAAAAACTTGTGTGAATTTACTCACGTGTTTTTATATTTTACCAAATGAGGCCACAAACACGAACTTAGGAGTCTGTTTTTCTTTTTGTCTGATTGCATAGAGTGATTTACAAACCTTCCATATATCATTTGTAAAGCATTGTCTTTCGACTTAATTTAATATAAGCCTGTTCCTAAAAAAATTATTAATATTTTTAATTAGGTGACCCAGTGGACTACTGCATGTGCCCACTGTGCATCTGCTGTGCAGTCACCGTGCATCTTTCTGTTTTTTTCTTTGAAAGAAAAATCCAGAAATTAATCCCAAAGAAAAAAAAAAAAAAAAAGAACAGTACTCAACCTCTCTCTCTCCTTTGCAAATGAAAAGGACTTGATGCTTTTACCACTACAACAGTACAACAATCAACAAGGGTCACAACATGAAACCTACACTACATACAATTATGGGTATTTGTTTCACCATTTATTCCCTTCTCTAAGTCATTCCATGAAACCTACACTACATACAATTATGGGTATTTTTTTCACCATTTATTCCCTTCTCTAAGTCATTCCATGAAACCTACACTACATACAATTATGGGTATTTTTCTCACCATTTATTCCCTTCTCTAAGTCATTCTACCCTAAAGCGAAGGAGAAGAAACAAACTGTCGGAGTAACTGTAAACCAAAAAGATCTCTTTCTTCGAATGGTGAAGCCCACTCATGCAATACAATAGCCGGGGTGTGTGTGCCTGCTCCTCTATCCTGGGACCTTAGCATTGAAACACCATTGCGATTTGACACAACAGGTCCCACAGCAGCAGCCCTACCACCAAACGAGTCATAGGTCCGAGGGTTGTTGCTTTGCATGAGAAAGTTCATTGTGGACCATATCCCATCAGATGGTGTAGGGAGATCCAATCTCCAATCAATCTTGTTGTAATTAATCTGTGGCACTGAGTAATAAGGCTTCCAGTCCACAGAAGGTAATGAACTTGATTGAGCATTGGCACTGAACGCAGAATAGAGTCCCGAGGGGGGAGCAGCGGCTAGTGAATGAGACTGAGGAGTAGTTATATTCCACAAATTGTTGCCCCAGCTTGTTCCAAGGGGTTCAGGAAAGGCACTGTTTGACACACATTGCTGCGGTTGCTGCTGTTGATAATGAAGTTGGCTGTACAATTCGCTTTTACCGACACTATTGGGGTTCAGGTTCCTTGGTCCAATAACATGTGGCATTAAACCACTAGGGTCCAGAGGTGCTGCGGTATTTGGAAACCAACCAGCAGAAGTCCCAGGTGGACATGAAGATGATGAACTCACACTTGGGGTGGGAATCTTCTTTGCACTGATGGGTTGGGGTAGTTGCATCGGTACAACATGTTCTCTTAAGCTTCCTAGCTGCAGATTCTTCAGTGCATTCCCAACTGCTTCGTACTGAGCTTCTACCTTTACAGGTTGAGGTGATGTTAAAGAATAGGTGGCAGGAGGATTTGATTCTGCACCTGGCAACCTTTTGTCAGCAGGCACACCTACTACTGGCGGCTTTGTCAGGTCCTTTTTTGGTTGAGCTCTCTTCTTCAATGACTGTGCAATTTTGTTTCCAGGATCTATAGATGAACTCGCTACAGTTGTAACTTTTGAATAATTTGACGCTTTCTCATCCCTCTTCTGTGTTGGATTAGTGGATGAAGTGACTTTTGTTGGTGCTACAATAAAGTTCTGGATAGCAGCTAGTGGAAGCTTACTACTGCCCACGGTTGGAGGATTGCCAGTTTCTTCTTGCGTGGGTGGCATAGCGGGCTTCTGCTTCTGTGACCTTAAAGTTTCTTCAGCCTTAACAAAATCGCCCTCACAGGCAACCAAAACTCTTTCAACTTCCTGCTTGGAGCATTGAAATCTAATTTCCAAATCAACAATATGAGCAAGCTCATCCGATATATCAATTTTCAAATTACCCCCACCATTGAGATTATGCTCCTTGTACTTGTATGGTACTTCACCTTCTGTAAACAACCATGTCACTGATTCTTCAACTCTTCCTTCATTCAAAATAAGAGCCATTGTAGCTCGGTCTAGAGGGAATCCCATTGCCACCAGTTGTTGAGCAAGACCTTCCAACTTTCTTGACATCAGATAGCTGCAACACTTCTCGTGCAACTCTTGTGCGCGCCTCTCTTTTTGGCGTTGATGTTTCTTCTCATTCTTCTGACGGATTTTTTCATGCTTGTCATTATCAGCACTGGGTATTGTGCCCTGACTAGGAGGCAGCAGAGATGTAGTTTCTTTACGGTCCTCCAACTCACCAGACCAGCTACCATTGTTAGAAACAGAATCATGCTCAGAAACAGTTCCAAATGAGTAGCCACTGCGGTCATCTATCTCATCTATGTTTCTAAAATGAGCACTGGCATGAAGAGGAGCACCAGAAGATACAGCAGCCACATCCACTTTGTGGAATGTTCTAGAGAGAGGATTGTATCCACTAGTGGAGATCCCACCACCGGTATTGGCATGGTTCGAAGACTTTGAAGAGGCCTTGGGTGTTCCCTTAGCAATCTTTTTGTCTTTGGACTTGGATTTGGAGGATGAAGACATCACCACAAATTTTTAATTCAAAACCTACAGCAAGGACAGGAGCATGTGAGTTTAGTTGGAGAAAGAAATTAAAAGCAGGCAATATCTATCAAATGTAAGATTAAAGAAAAGCATCACACCGTGGAATACAAATCAAATAATGACTTAAGTAAAATGTTTCCTTTCTTTAAAATGAGCATGTATATCTCTGAAAAGTCAATGGAATATCACTGACAGAAAACAATGTAATTTGCATATCAAGGTGTTGGTAAATAAAGTAGAAATGTATTTGCAGGCACTCCCCAACTACATAGGAAAGAAGGATAGCAGTATGACAGTATCATAGTAAATATCAAACACCCAACACTTGCATAAATATCCAAGTTAATTTATTTCAACTATTGTGCCCAATGAACCCAAACCGGTACTTGTAAGAAACTCTCTCAAGCAAAAACAAACCTGCTTTGTACAATAGGAATTTCTTGTACCTTTCAACTTGTAATTCAGAGAGGTGATTTGTACATAAAATCAAGTTAAGCACCATATTACTGGTCCTAATGAGGCTACCCAGTTAGTAATTTGTCATTCTAAGTGTCTAATTCCAGAAAAATCTTAATTCACAATCACAATAAGATTGTCGGTTAATGTCAAACAGAAACAAGGCAAAACATTTAGCAAACCAAACAGAGGAATAAATGGTAATACATGAATGCTAATAATTAATATTATTTACTTTTAGATAAAAGTCCATCAAAATGTTAAGAAAGTACGACTAG
This sequence comes from Ipomoea nil, assembly GCF_001879475.1. Lineage (NCBI taxonomy): Eukaryota > Viridiplantae > Streptophyta > Magnoliopsida > Solanales > Convolvulaceae > Ipomoea > Ipomoea nil. Next base: position 125,725 of record NW_017618831.1, on the reverse strand, counting down.
GCAGAAAAATCTGCCAAGGCTTGAAACTTGAAAGCACCCAAATCAATTGCAGGTAGAGTTCAAGACAAGAGGACCAGTTTATACTCAGAACAATGTCTACATTGGAGTGTCATTCCAATGCATGCCAAACCAGGTTGAGATTATACAATGACATTTACACAATCACTTTTTGGAAATTTTATGGAAATATATCAAGCTCTACTTGTCCAATAGGAGTAGAATGCATATTGGATTTCATTTGTTAATCTTTCTGTACAATATAACCAAATACTGCATTCTAAATTTAGGGAAATGGATTTATTTATTTTTTTGTTATTTATACGTCAACAATAAATTGAATTCGATGAAAATGACAAGCAGCATGGAGATAAAACATAAGATTCCTATAATCAAATGATTTTTAAAACAAAGAATAGCATGCTAAATTGAATTCATTGAAAAGGACAAGAAACACGTGACGATAAAACATGAGATTCATCAAAATATACATCAGCAATAAATTGAATTTATAGAAAATGACAAGCAACACGTGGAGATAAAACATGAGATTCCTAAAATGGAACGGTTTTAAAAACAATAAGTAGCTTGCTAAATGGAAGTCATAGAAAACAAAAAACAATATGTGGAGATAAATTAAAAAAAAATACTCGAATATTCGAATGGTTTTAAAAACCGACAGGTAGCATTTAAAACCAAAACGCCAGATTCGTTGAGACAAGATTCCTATACAAACAATACTTTCTTCCCCACTTACTTATCTCTATGACTCTATCCCATGCACAACCCAGCCAACCAACTAGAACACTAGATTTTTAACACTAAATTAACAAATCAAAAACAGCAAAGTGTGTAAACATTAACATACCAGATTCCTTTATCACAATATAACTGTGCGTTCAACAACGTCCTGCTTAAACACATTATGAAATTCACTCACAATCTCTTTCCCACACATTTCAACACATAAAATTATATCAGAACAAACCATTGGAAAAAACATTTATGGTGAAACATTCCACAAGTCTTGCTCAAATAGCAGCAGCAATTTTCTGCCAATGCAGCTCCCATTCCTAGTTACATCACACATAAACACCTTTTTACCACACATCACAATCCAAAAAAGTTTCATTCACATTCATAAATCTGTATAAAACACAAAGCCCGCCTGGAAACATCTCACATTTCCCTGCACCGTCCCTGCACCGTCAATTCAATCATACATACACAACGCCGACGAATGTTACCAAATAAAAATAAAAATCAATCAGGTCGCGTATCAGATAGCCCTAGGCATCAAGTAACAGCTCGGAGATCAATTCATCATCCGATTCACCCATTCGTAAACACTAAACACAAGAGCCAGATTTCTCTGCCAAACCGTAGCATCACAGACAAACAAGCATGCACACACAAACACACAGAGATACATATACATGGAAATCACCGATCAACCTGTAGAGAGAGACCGATCGAAGAGATAGATGAGGAAGCTAGAGAGGAGGTACCTGTAACGGACGAGAGAAGGAGAGCAAACCGACCAAATAGAACACTGCTGGTGTAAAATGTGAACCCGTAGGAGACAGTTGGAAATATATAGGAGTGAATAGTGAGTGACAAATTATAATGTACCGACTTAAAAAAATACTAATCTACAATATACTGAAAAAGAATATAACTAGCCATAAAATATAATTGGTGATCAAGTAAGTAAAGTATAATTTTTGTACTTAAAAAATCATGAATTTGATTTTTGTCAATATTATTTCGATCGAGCCAATTGTATAAAATTTTCTAGTGCAATTTACATTATCTTCTAATGTGATTGGCGAACTTACACCGTAATAAAGTTTATTCAAAAAGTGACTGCGAATTTCTCTCGTTAGAAAAAAAAAAACGAATATAACGAAACTACAACAAATGTAGTTAATTTATATTCTTTCGTCTCATTTTACATGTCTTGTTTAATTTATTATTTACTGGTCAATCAATTCTTATTTTTTTGTATGTTTTCTATGATATTTTTAATTATTTTTAAATTTGTTTTTATTATTATTTAATAGTACTTTTAAGTGTTATATATATATATATATATATATATATATATATATATATATATATATATATACACACACACACACACTAATAGAAAACTTTTTGAAAACATACTAATACAAAACTTAATATTATTAAAAAGTGAATTAAACATAACTTCATTTAAGATTCGTTGTCTGAATTAAACACATAAAAATTGATGCAGGGAGTACAAATTATTAAATTAACACGTGTCATTTTAAAAATAAACTTATAATATACTAAAAATGAACTCGTATTATACTGAAGTGTGAAATGACTTTTTTTTTTTCTTTCAAAATATTCCCTTTAGTCATAATATTATTGTAGGATGATCATTATTTGTCATCTGTCAACAAAATCGTTTAAATGACGTTAAATACAATGTCATTTTGGTATATTCAATTATAAGTATTAAGTCATTTTACTTTTTAAATATTAGATTTATATGAGTCATTTTACTTTTAGTCTTCTTTTTTTTTTTTTTTCAAGACATCCCCGTTTGTCATAGCATTAATGTGACATGGCCGTTTTTTGTCATATGTAAACAAATATGTTTAAATGACGTTATTAACCACTCAAAAATCTCATTTTTTATTATTGGTAATAGAACCAGAAGTTCTATCACCAAACGTTGCAACAAAATTATTTTTTCTTGCCGATTCTATCGCCATAGCGCGACATACATGTAGGGCATCGCATTTTATGTCGCCAATGTGTCAAAATATTAGCGACGGAATTGATTCTGTCGTCTCATTTTGTAGCGAAAATAAATTTTACTTAAAAAATTAAATATTTTCGCTACGGAAAAACGACAGTCATACTTTCTGTTGTCACTGTCCGTCGTCAATGCATTGACACAAAAGAGTATGCGAGAGTATTTCCCACTTTGCGCCAAAACATTGCAACGAAATTCATTCTTGTTGTTGATTCCATCGCAAACCCACGATGCATGGAAATATCAGTAATTGCTTTTTTTCGTTGCCATTATGGCGACATAGCTTAATTCCGTCACCAAAATGTGGGCCGCCAAGATTTCACAAATTTTTTCTCACATTGTGCCAAAAATAGCTATGGAATTTAATTTTGTCACCATTTTTGTCGCAATGTTCCATCACAAAAACCACCACGATTCATGATTTTTCTTGTACTGTACAAAAGGAGTAGTATTTTTATATTTCAATCAAGTTATATTACACTTATGTGATATTTAGTTGAATAGTTTGGTTTGTAGCCTATTATACATGAACAAAATTTATATAGTGTAATTTTTCCTATGTTTAAACTACTATACAAAAATCTTAATAATTTTTTGGTGAGAGACACGGGGTCTTGTGATCAATTTTCTTTTAAGGAAAAATGGTAATATATGCATGTCATCCTGAATTATTAATAGTGTAAATATTGCCCTTTAATTCTCAAAACGTAACATATATTGCCCATCCTCTAATATGAAGAAGGAGAAACATTATTGTCGTCGTCGGAAGGAGAATAAACAAATAAAGAAAAATGGATGAAAAAATACGTAGTTTTCGAACATGAAAAACGACAGGTAACCACATTTCAACAACTAATAATTCATGAGAGAGACAATATATGTCACGTTTTAAAAATTGAGGGACAACATTCACACCACTAATAATTCATAGATGACATTGATAATTGTATATTTGTGAGGGGTATAATATATATATATATATATATATATATATATATATATATATATATATAATGTGGAAACAATTTCATATATTGTAATTTTAGGTTTCAAGCTTTAAAAAAAAAAAGTATGAACTTGGACTGACTCACAACTCATATTATATTAAGAATATTTTGATATTTTGACATGACTACATAAATTAACACTTGAATTGTGCATCGATCGACTTGCGAACACATTGAGTTGAGTCCATAACGACCGATTCATATAAATTTAAACTCAAAATAATTCATTTAAGCATAGTCTTCTAGATCATGTTGCTATCTCTAATTAAGTGATTTTAGAACTCCGAAAAATGTTATTGAGTTGGTGAAACATAATTCTTAGAGTATCCATATCTGTGTTTTTTCACTTTTTTTTTTTTTTTGATGAGAACATGATTATGTAAAGGAGAAAGAGAAGAGTTAGAGTCTTTCTATAAGAATGATTTTTTTTTTGGGCCCGATGCGTATCTGCTTGCGTGGCCTGCACAAATCGCACCCGCAAATTATGCCTTGGAAACGTGTTCACCGTGAATGGTGAACACAAGTCCAAACGACGTCGTTTTTATGCAAAAAAATAAAAATAAAAAAAATCGCGGATGTTGAGTTAACGGTGCGCGTTTGATCAAATTATGAATTTTCTGTTATGAGATTATGAATGTAATGAAAATTCATAATTTCATAACAGAAAATTCATAATCAAAATATTTATTAAATTATGAATTTTCTGTTATGAGATTATGAATTTTCTGTTATGAGATTATGAATGTAATGTAGATTCATAATCTCATAACAGAAAATTTATAATTTCATAACAGAAAATTCATAATTTCATAACAGAAAATTCATAATCTCATAACTGAAAATTCATAATCTTATAACAGAAAATTCATAATCGCATGGTTCCAAAGTGAATGTGTAGGCATGGATTCATAATTTATGAATGTCCGTGATTTCGGACGGGAATGTGTATGCATGGTTCCAAAGTGAATGTGCAGGCATGAATTCATAATTTATGAATGTCCAAAATCATTGCTCACCTCAAATTAAAGTGAAACCGCGAAATGTGAAAATGGAGAAGAAAAGTCACGCAATTAATTAAGAAAAGAAAAAAAGATAACGGTGTACTAACACTGTTGGAACCGTGTTCACCATGAATGGTGAACACGGTTCCATGGCATAACGATTGAATCGCGCCCAACCGGGCGCGTGCAGTGCACAGGCCCGCTGTCGTGTCGGATGCTCAGTTTTCTTGTCAAACATGCTTTTTAATTTCTTTTTCTATTTTTCCTTCTTATCTCTCCATCCAATCTTTTATAATTGACACCTTAAAAAGCGCAAAAAAAAAAAAAACAATATTATTGAGGATGCTCTTATATCATAATACCACAAAGTTCAATTATTGACAACACTTTTTAGTTAAACCTGTCGCGCACGCGTATATTCATCTTTAGCATTTTCAATTTCACTAAGGCCATCTCCAAGGAGACGCCATATCACCAAATAATTTGGCGTAAACGGCAAATAATGGGCTCCAATTGGGCAGCAAAACGCCAAAAAATTTATCGTTGATGAACAATGCCGCGTCATATATGGTGGGCACTGTTCATCCACGTCATTTTTAAAAAAACTGTTTAATTCATGTTTTTTCCTTGATTTAATTTTTCTGTATTTATATATTTTGTTAAATACTTAAACATAAATGTTATATTATTATAAATAAATTATATCATTTGAAAGATCATATCAAGACCATTAAAACAAGACTACTATTGTTAACTAAAAATTAAAATAAGTGAAACATAACAACAACATAAAAATGATATTACTAAAAATTTATTATTTACATTACAAATTATATTTTATACTCTCTCTATCCCATTTTATTCTGTCATACTTACTATTCATTGGTCAAACCAACTATTTCTTATTTGTTTATTTTCTTTAGTATTTTTTTTACTTATTTTTAAACCTGATTTTTGTGTTTAATAGTACCTTTAGTGTAGTTTCTAAATATATAAATTTTGTACACTAATATTAAACTTAATATTATGAAAAAGTGGATTAAAAATAATTTCAGTTAAGCATCATTAATCGAATCAGACACATCAAATGGGATGAAGGGAGTATTAAACTAATTAATTAAAACTACTGAAATTTTAAAATTAGAGAAATCATATTATTTTAGCTCAGAATAACATTTGATGTGACATTTAGTGGAGATTTTGGTATTTTAATGTAATGGATTGGAGATGAATTAAATTTAGTGCATATAATATTCTTTTTGATGTGACATTTGGTAGAGATTTGTGGTGTTTTGTTGTTAAATGTGCTGGAGAGCTCTAAGTCAAGAGTTATACTATATGTACTCTTTAAATTTTACTCTATGACATAACAAATTTTGATAAATTATTATTTTTATGTGAATCCCAATATAAATATCTTCATCAATAATAATACAAATTGAGAGTACATGTAACATCTTTCCTAAGTCAATAGTGATCCCTCCCTCCAAAAGATTCTAGACCGGTGGGACCCCGTGACTTTGGGATAAGCATAAACCCTGACTGGTCAACCACGCTATTTGACCAATCAAGGACATAAGCACGACGCAGCTCTGACGTAACGACAGCTCCGTGCTCTGTCGCCGTGGCGGAGATTCATTGGCAAGCAAACAACAACAATTTTTTAACCCCCACGTGGCAACACCCTATTGGTCACTCCGCTTTATTGTTCTTGTTGAGCCACACCAGATAATAGACGGAGAATCCTTGGCGGGGGAATTTTGTTTGATGCTCCCATATAAGCCAATAAAACGCAATTTTTAATAATTAAAAATATTTTTCTTTAACTTTATAAAAGTTTTCATTGATTTATTTATTTATATTTTTTTAATTTTTATCACAGAAAGTTCGAAACTATCAGGAGAAGTCGAATTTTTTCCGGGAGAGATTTAAAGTATCCATATATATTTCTCTCTTTCTCTCTCTCTATATATATACACATGGTTGTATGCATATGCGAGCTTGGGAAATCTAGGGTTTGAGTGATCGATAGGCTACGTTGACGCTATGAAGAAGAAGCTTGATACTCGCTTTCCGGCGGTAAGTTTTCCTACATCCTAAACTGTCTCATTATACACGAATTTTTCAATCTCTCTGTCTGTCTATATGCACGTGTGTATTTGTATGATTTGTGGTTTGTATGTATGGATTTTGCTATTTGTGTTTTGTATTTTTTCTGGGGTTTTGTGAATTTGAGCAGAGGTTTGTGTTGACTTTTCATGTTATGTGGGGCAAAAGGAGTAGAGTAGTTCTTCAGTTTTCAAGAAGAATGAATGTGTGATTAGAGTGGAAGGGAATTTAGCTAGTGTTTTATGAGCCCTCCGTAGGACTTTATTAGTATAATGACATGGTTTGTTTCACTGAAGTTATCCTGAATTATGAGGTTTGAGATTTTGAGGTGAGGAATAGAATGAGAGGTGAAAATTGGTTAAAGGGTGATTGGAATTGCTAAATTTGTGGTAGGTTTTGGTGACAGCAATGGCTGTTGGTAACAGGGGAGATTGGATAGGATCGAGCTCTGGCACCGTGGTGGGCTCCTTGTGGGCACCAATACTGGTCCTCCCACCTAATGAGCCGTTAAGTCACCGTAATTGACCCTTCTACTATCTTGTCGGGTCAGGGTGTGGGGGCCATGGGTTAGGGGCAAGAGTATTTTGCCTTTGTGGGCAACAAGGGAGATTGGAATATAGGAGATGGCCATAAGCACTGCAAGAGGTGGTGATAGTTGAGGGAAAGAAAGCGACAGAGGTGCCAATGATGTGGGCAGGGCTCAAGAGAGGGATTTCATTAGAGGCACAGTAAAGCACATGTCCCGTTTGGCCATTTTAGTTGTAAAAACACAAAAAAAAAAACATTTTTTTTTTCTCTCTCACTTTCCTTCTGGAGCATGCTTCCCAAGACATTGACTATGACTAGAATGATTGGCTTCTATATCCAAAAAGAGAACAATTTAATCAGAGAGTATTGATTGAATTGATAATTTCTGTTCTCTTACCTCTTTAACCCTGGCAACAGTTACTACTCTGGTCAGCTTCTTATGCATTGAGATGCTGAATGTTTGCTATGTTTTTTGTATGATGTATAATTTAAAAAAATTAAAATATAAAATATATCTTGAATATTGTAAATCTTCCTTGTTATTGTATTGCTTCTAAATCAGCAGGATAGCTTGTTGCAAGTTGTTAAAATTTGTTATAATCATGCCTTGTAGCTTGAACTTTCCATCTATTTGAGAGCTAGAATTATTGGAATTCTAGAAGCTATTGTCATAGTGGAGTAGCAAGATGGTAGTGATTAGTCCAAAAAGTGAAAAGGAGGAAGAAAGCCATAAGTTACATAAGGAGAAAGAAATGGCCTTTCTACTACAAAGGAAAGAAGAAGGTTTTGAATTTTGTATATGTAACTGTTAAAGAAAGTATTGCCTATCATGGTTCAGACTTTAATGTCAAATATGGAAAATGAGTACACAAAGACTTAATATATTTTGAACCATGTATTTACTGTGTGGATTGAACTTTCACTGTATTACGAGTATCTGGTGATTTTTCTATGAATATGTGCCTCATGTTTACTTTGTGGAATTAACTTACACCATATTATGAGTTTTCATTCATTTTTGAAGAAATGAAATAGCTTGTAGATGTGTATTTCAATTGGTATCTACTTGACACTTCACTGGAACGTCTGCTGAAAGTTCAATAACTGGCGAAATTAATGACTACTTAGATTCTCAATTAGTCTGCATTTAGCTCATTTGAAAGAAGTCAAAATTGAAACGGAATGATGCACAGATTTTAAATGACAACATTGTGGCCTAGAGCAGAGGTTTTGGAAGTTGGGATTGTTTGCTTAGGTGGTTCAGTCTATTGCCATTGAAGTGTCCTTGTTGTATAAAGAGCCCGAGTCATTGTAAAATTGGAGTACTAATTGATATATGACGCTTATGCCATTGTCTTGCTTTAAAACATAAAAGGGTGTATGTGATCATGTATGTGAATATATCTTATTGTTTAAACTTATGGTACCCTGGTAAGATTGGGTTATAGAAGTTTCTTAGTCCTGTGACCTTACTGGGTGTGATCTATCTTGTAGGCTCGGATTAAGAAGATTATGCAAACTGATGAAGATATTGGGAAGATTGCTAATGCTGTACCTCTTCTAGTGTGTATGTATTACGTACCCTAACGTAATTGATTCATGTTCTGTTTTTCCTTCGTATATCACTTTTATCCTACATTTGTTTAGCTGTATGGGTTTGTCATAACATTTTTTGTTTTTTCAGCTAAAGCGTTGGAACTATTTTTGCAAGATCTTTGTGATCGGACATATGACATTACACTTAAGAGGGGAGCAAAAACATTGAATTCATACCATTTGTAAGTATCTCCATATTTTATGGTTTCCTTTTCACAATGGGTTGCAGCTATTATGTCTTTCTGTTTATCAAATCATTTTAAAGACTTCTGCAATCGTCTAACTTAATACTAAACACTTCAGGAAACAATGTGTACAAACCTGTAACGTATTCGATTTCCTCAAGGATGTAGTCAGCAGGGTTCCCGATTTAGGCGTTTCAGATGGTGATGATAGATCTGCTGCTAAAAGAAGGTTGCTCGAGATTCCTACTTGTTCTTGGTTGATAGAACTTGTGACTTCTGACAGAGTTTAGTTAATCGCTAAGTTCATGTTTATGCAGGAAGATTGCTGAAGCTGATGATCATTACAGTGATGATGACATCAAACGGAGCGATATGGTAAGCAAACTGATGCTATTGTGCTTTAAATATCACACTTGAAAATTCTTGGGTACAATTCTGATTGCTTTCATAGTTGCAGCACGAGACAACGCCATCAAGTAGCAGCGGGCGAGGCAGAGGTAGGGGTAGAGGTAGAGGTCGTGGTAGGGGTCGGGCAGTAGATAGAGAGCAGACTACTTTATACGAAAAATTTGAAGATGCAGCAGATCAGAGAGACGAGAAACAGAAGAAGAGGAATTCGGAAAGGCTGGATTCCGGGTCAGAAACTGCAGATTCAAAGATTTCTTTAGCCGGTCAGAGCTTAGAAGCAACAGTGAGAAACTTTGATCTTAACGTGGACTTAAACGATGAGACTGGGGATTCCTCGGCAGTACCAGCCGAAGCGCCTTCTCCATCACCCACCGTACCTTCTGTTGAAACGAAACACGAGGAGGAGTATCCTGGATGGTCAGACGTGGAAGGAATGGCCATTGATCCCATTCAACTCGCGAATCTGAATAGAACGACGACAGATGAGGTAGAGGAAGACTACGATGAAGAAGGCTAACTGAATTTAACTCGGCCGCTGTTACTGACATCCTGACATGGCAGACAACTAGGTTGAACAATGGCACATGAAGAAGGATTATAGGAATCAGAGAACAAGTAGAAAGAACATAGGAGGGACTCTAGACCAGAAAACAACTTAGGAGGAACTCTAGATTCAATTAGGACAATGTTAGATGTTACTGTGTTAGTCCACATAGGTCTGTATTTATGAAACTATTTTGTTCTCTAACAAATTAATTCAACTACAAAGCATCCTCAGCAGTATGCTCCAATGTTTTATAATTTTCTTTATTATTGCCAATTTCTGTCTCCTATATATGCTCTGCATATGTTTTATAAATCTTTTGATTTAAGGAAAAGTTCGTAGCACCTACTCAAAAGGTGTGGTTGAATTTTGCATTGTTACTTGAGCTGAATTACAAAGAGAATCAGTTCAAATTAAAAAGATTACTTTTACAAGAGTATGTGAGTGTTAAGTATATAATATATAAATATAAATGTACAATTCAATTATCATCTTAGACTTGTTGAGATGAAAAACATTGTTCAATTTGGTATCTAAACCCATACCAAAGGGTCCACGTATTGTTTGGAGCCTATCAAAAAATAATTGATCCGACAAGACCAAGAAGTTTGACCTTATGGTGCAATGCACAGTTTTGGTTTTGAACAGCACACAGAATTAAGCTTAGATATTCAATTAAAAGTCTTCAATTCCTTGATGTCAACTTTAGATAGCCCACAAGATATTAGGTACACATGATGAAAGCAACCTCAAGATTATCAAAATAGCTTGTTTTAGACCATCTAGGTCCTTTGAAAAAGATGTACTTATGTTCATTTCACAATTCATCTTACATTAATCCTTTGAGTTATAAGAAAATTTGCAATTGTTATTTGAATATACAATTTGAGTAGTGAAACCTGTCTTATGATCCTTATTGTCATTGACAAATGATCATAAAGAGGTATTGTCATTGACAAATGTCATAAAGAGGTAAATCAGCGTAGATTGCTACTTGAAGATGCCCTTTAGGTGAAACTCACCTTGTGACCCTAGCTGACAAATGATCATAATAAGATAAACCAACCTAGGTTGACCTTTAACTCACAAAAGACCACAACAAGATAAATCAACCCAAATAGTCCATAACTGACTGGTTCAAACTAAGAAGGTAGATAATAGAAAGATTTTATTAAGGAGTAATATTTTATGGTGTCATATAACATCAATTTTTATTCTTTACAAGCATCAGATAGAGTACTTAGACACTATAATATAATCCAAATCCATGTTATAATGGAGAATAATAATTTAGTTTAAAGACTAACACTAGAGATGCCACCAGCAGGCTTGGAATCTTTCACTGTGGCCTCTGCAGAAACATCAGCAGCGAGCTTGAATTCTTGAAGCTCCTTGAAGTTCTCCCATGGCTTCACCCAAATCTTGGCCTCGTACACTTTCTTCTCACCGCCGTAGCTCGCCGCCAGTGTTATGTCGTAGATGGTTCCGGCCACCACCTGCGTCTTCACGTTCAGCACCTTCTCAAACACCAATTCCGTGTTCTGCAATCACAAGGCAAAGTTAAATTAGGTTGAATAGTATCAAAACTTTGGTCGGATTTTTGGTTTGATAATCACAAATTTCTAAGTTTGATTCTATGTGAAAGTGCCCTAGTTCCTATTGGTCCTGATTTTTACCTCCTTGTATTCTTTTGTCGGTTAAGGTTATAATACCAATTTCATCTAGAGAGAGGTAACGATTGTTGCTTTCCTATAAATCAAAGTATATATTTGGTTTAAAAAAAAGTATATATTTAAGGGAAAATACTTAAATTTTTGCCCCTATATTGATTTTTGAGTTCTACTACATGTACTCTTAAATTCTGCTCTCTTATTTCTACCTTGAGGTGGCAAATCAGAATTTGTTATTTTTATTATGTGGGTCCACAGAAAAGTGTCTATGTCAAAAACATGTAAGAGAGAGTACAAGTTGAGAGTATAAAATGGGAGTCCACCAAGTATTTTCCTTAATTTTTTATGGGGTAATGGAGGCTTCAATGGTTTGGAGTGGTAAATTACAATTTTGCCCCTTATTGCAGGCTCCATTCTTGCAATGCCAAGGCAATGGTGGGTTATGTTTTAACCATCACCACCGGTAGAAGGAACGAAAGTGCATGAGTACCTTATGAAAAATTAGAGGGTCAATAGTGCTCACATCAGCAATTAAGAGACTAAAATTACTATTTTGTATAAATGCAATAACGGAACATACTAGTTAAGGAAGAGTTTTTGAAAATTTGCCATAGTTAAGAAAGAGTTTCTGAAAGTAAAACGAAGAATGATATGATTGAGTTAAGAGATAATACAAACCGCTTTCTTGTTGTGTTCGGTAACAGCGAAGCGAGCAAGCTCCTCAATTTCGAGGTTGTTCTCCCAACATTTGCCTTCGGTAGGGGCTCCCAAAGCCATTGTTGGACTTGACTAACTCTTTAGCGAATTGAAGTTTAGGCAAGTAGATGTGTTTGTGTGTGTTGTTTGTATTGCACTCTTGGTTTGGAATGGAGAAATAGGATGTATGGAGGGCTTATTTATAGAGAGATTCCTTCACCCTATGCAAAGAAAAATGCTATTTGGATAATGTTAAAATAATTAAGGAAGAGTACAGTTTATGGAAGTAAAACGAAGAACGATATGTCTAGTATTTGTATTGGTATTGAAAATCAATGACATTTTAGAAAATGTCATAATTAAGGAAGAGTACGGTTTCTGGGAGTAAAACGAAGAAAGATATGACTAATATGTAGTGTGATGGCATCCCAGTTACCATTCCAAATAGATGGTTGAAAGTATAGAACATATACTTCATTGTAAATAATCATGAGTATTTCAAAAAAAAAAAAAAGTTTCCGATCATAAAACGAAAGAAGATATGATTAGTATTTGTATTGGTATTGGTATTGAAAACCAATGATATCGTAGAATGTCATAAATCATAAATAAGGAAGAGTACACTTATGAGAAGTAAAACAAAGAACGATATGATTGAGCTAATAAGAGATAATACAAACCGCTTTCCTGTTGTGTTTAGTAACAGCGAAACGAGCAAGCTCCTCAATAATAATAATAATAATAATAATAATAATAATAATAATAATAATAATAATTATTATTATTATTATTATTATTATGGTGAAGGAACATAACAATTTATAAACATGGTGGTTACGCCACACCAATGCAGTTAGCCACGTACCAAATCTTGCCTAATTCCATTAAGAGTAGCTATCGGTACAAAAATTTTCAAAAGTAACCCCTAATCTTGCTTAATTAGTTCATTTATTGATTCGGTATGGTATAGATTGAAGTTTTATTTTTTGTACATTACTGGGCTTATAAAACAATAGGACTGGGCGTGCGCGGTTCATTATCCCAAGACGCTGTTAAAACACTTCTTGTATAAATAGCTAATCCATTATCCGCAGACACACTTTGTCTTAACACATAATTTCTGTAATACTCAAAAAATCTATCGTAGAAAATCACTTCTTTTTTATCCTTTCCCCGTGTTAACTTCGTCTTATTTATTTATTTATTTTTTCTATCCATTTTTGATAATTACTTCGAATTTATTAAATCCCACGACAATCAACTTTTTCATGACAATAGAAGTCATACATAATAATTTCGACCTCAAAACTTTTACCACCCAAACAAATTTTTTTAAGATAAGATCAGATTATATATATGTTAATTGCAACACTTCAACCACTCATTCTAGGGGAGAAATATCCCTCCACACGACAAAAAACAACCATTTCGCCAATAAGGAACATGTGTAAATTTTTTGCACTAGTTGTCGTTATCATATCCTTAATTGTTTGGTAATGGATTAATTGTTTATATATGAGGCAGTGGTTTGTTTCTTAGGATTCGTTGCATCTACCCCTATAACTATAATTCTAGAAGGTTAGGTTAAAGATTAATTCAAGTTTGAAAAATCTTCTGAAATTAAGTTAATGAGTGTATGTAGAGTGGTAATAAAATGATTTTTTTTTAAAAAAAAATAATATATTTATAGTTGGTAATTGTTGATAATCCAACTGCTAATGTAATTGTATTATATTGTTAGATGATCAGCTTTTGTTTGTGTACATTATGCATGTTAAAGAGATATGAGCTGAACCCTTCATAGTAGTAGTGATATTGAACTATATGCAAAAACAAAAATAAAAAAATTCATTACTTGACGTGACAATAAAACTTTGTGTTTAGGTTTAAACTGTCTTCTATGTGCGAACTGAAGGAATGTACTGCAATTACTCTACGAATACTTAAGTGAGAATACTGAATAATCTTATGAACCTATGTAGGTTGATCAAGTGGTTGAGAAACAATACTTAAAATTAAACTCTCTTCGAACAGTAGGGTGTGTTTGAACCCAACAAAAGTATCCAAGGTTGACTTTCAAAGCTAGGAAACTTGAGTTATATAATAACAATAATAATAATAATAATAATAATAATAATAATAATAATAATAATAATAATAATAATAATAATAATAATTTTTAATTTTGTCTAAAAAAATGTTTAGTTAAAGTGCACAATAAATTTGGGGACGGAGTATACGTCTTAAATATTGGAGAGTATGGACATGTGAAAACATCAAAAAGTCAATGAACATTTATCACAACATTAACTCATGAAGTGCTAACTTGCTTTACTTATTTGCCTGGAAAAATAGTTAGTGTATTAGTCAATTTTGACTTATTTAATTATTATTAGTTGTTTGATTTGATTAAATAATCAATATGAATGTTTGATTAATTAGCTTTGTGTAATAACTTATTGCTTCAAAATGTTGCAATTTAAAAAGCTAATCAAACTAGTTTTTCGATCAACTTTTTGAGAAAGTCATTTTGGATAGCTAACAACTAATTTACCAAACACTTTTATACAATCTGCTAATGCTATCAACTAGTTAAACCACTAACCCAATCAGTTAACCGTTATCAGCTAACACCAATTACCAAACACCCCGACCTATTGCATATTATTTAGGTAAGATTAAGAGAAATAAAAAATTGTAATAACTCGTAATTTTATTTTTTTTTTAGTATTACAATCTAACCTATGCATAGTATAGATTCGAATATGAGACCTTCTGTTTGGAATGATAACAATGATAGGATCTTATCAAACCACAAGATATTTGGCTAAATCATAAATTTTAAAGTATCAAATAAGCCAATTGTTGGCGGAGGCCGGTAAGGGTGCATGTCTAACACCATGTGGCTAGCGATATTGTTGGGTGGAGGTTAATAAAGGGCCAAGTCCAGCACAGTGGCTCTCGAAAATGTATGACTATATAAGAAAATAATGATGCACCTTCGCTACTAGTTATGACTTTGATGTAGTGGTAAGCGTTTGATCCTAACAAGCGATATCAGAACCAGGTCACACTTTTATTGTAGTGATAAGCGTTTGATCCTAAGAGTTGGAGTTCTACTCTATGTCTTTCCACCTTATACTCCCCCACTTTTATTTCATTATATGACAAACAAAGATATAATATTTTCATCATATGAATTTCAAGAAAAGTGTTTACATCAAGGATTTATAAGAGACTGAGAGGGGATAAAAGTTTAGAATAAGAAATGAAAATTCATGTAGTGTTTTTAATTTGTAAGAGTTGTAATTAAAGAAAATGAAAAATATTACTTGAATTCTGAATTGAAGCTCTACTCCTTACTTTTAATCACTCATTCAAAATTTTAATGTTGAAATATTCTTTGAAATGTACGAGATAAATATAATTTATCATTTTTTATTCCAAGGCTGAATCTCCAATCTTAAAGGGTCTCCCACACTCCGACCTGAAGAGCATGTGGGAGGATGTGAAATGTACGAGATAAATATAATTTATCATTTCTTGACATATTAAGAAGTAAAAGTGAAGAAGTAAAAATTGAAAGTTGATGTAACTAAAACTAAAAGAATATACATATCATAGCATTAGAGCATGCGACAAAGGTCGTAAATTGGTGATTTGACATCCATCGTACTATCAATGAAAACTTCAACAATGGGCCAACTATTATTGTTCTTTTTCACACACTACACACATTGATACATCCTCGATGCAATGTCATTATTATTAATATTATTATTTTTATTTTTATTATAGAATGAGGACATTTTTTTTTTGAGAAATACATTTATTTTTATTTTTAAGTGATAAAAAATCTATCATTATTATTTGAGAGCGTATATTGGATAAATTTAGCTTTTGTGATTTTAAGTAGATAAAAAATCACAATAAAATAAATCAATCTAAGTTAATCATATTTGTACTTGAAAGTTAACAACCAGACTAATTTAACTTAAGTTGCCTCTAAAATGACGACTTTTTTACTTAGTTTATTAGGAGTTACATCCACTATAAGAATACTGTGAAGTGCAGTGGGTGGTTTTAACTAGTTATTCCTTTATAAACATGATGCTTATATATCTTCACATGAAAATGAAGAAGGGAAGGAAAAATATATTGGTTTCTCTCTCATCTCAATATGTTAAACGTCGCTTTGAAGTGTCAAGTGAAACGTGATGCTAACTAATGCGTAATAAGTATAAATAAATAAAATTACGCATTTATAATTTTAACCTTATTCCATGATATAAATTTGTCTGGTATTAATTAGATTTATTATTGTTTTTTCGTCGTCTAGCTTGAACCATTTATAGACGTAACATGGCCAGTCTTTATCATCGTGATGAATTTGTGTGTTTCTTTGTGACACATTCTAATCTTTAATATGTACACGTGGGAATAAAATTGAAAGCAATCTACAAATAATATCAACTAAACATTTAATTTGGAGATCAATCGAAACCATTTTTTTAAATATTTAAAATTTATAACAATTGATTAGGAGTTTATAGGGATGGCAACGGGGCGGGGCAGGGGCGGGGAGTATACTCCCCGTCCCGGTCCCCGCGACCCCGTCTCCGTCTCCGTCCCCTACGGGGAATTGAAAAAATTCTCCGTCCCTGTCCCCGCGGGAAATTTGGCGGGGACGGGGAATCCCCATCCCCGATCAATCCATAATCAATGTGGGAAAGTAATACAATTTTTAAAAATAAAAAAAACAAAAAAATTGAAATTTATAGTCAATATATTCTAATAATCTAATATATACACATTCAATATTCACCATGCATGCATTGTAATCAATATTCAATATATTCCAAATTTCAATTCATCAAATATATACACAGTGTTTGATTGGTTTGAATAGTACTAACTATGTTTTAAATTTTAATTTTAAAATTTAATAAAACTAATTAACTATAATATATATATATATATATATATATATATATATATATATATATATATATATATATATAATCTTCGGGGGCGGGGCGGGGAGGGGTATCCCCGTCCCCGTCCCCGTCCCCGGCGGAGAATTTAAAAATTCCCTGTCCCCGTCCTCGATCCCCGAAATTTTTTCCCGTCTCCGTCCCCATCCCATACGGGGACGGGAATCTCCAACGGGGACGGAACACATTGTCATCCCTAAGAGTTTATCAGATATTATTATTATTATTATTATTATTATTATTATTATTATTATTATTATTATTATTATTATTATTATTTTGACTCTAGATATTATTATTTTAAAAATATACAATAGCGAAGTTTATCGGTGTATACTCCTAAGAAATGGTCCTCGTCACACTGAAAAAACAACATAGTACAAGACTAGGTTTTATTATTAACAATCCAACATGTCACACCCCTTACAAATGCCAACAAATTCAGATGAACTTTGAAGGCAATCACAGACTTTATTCTCCACGTACAAGCATGCATACATACAGTACTTAGGCAATCCATGCACATATAATTAAACTATTGTTCTTAGAAAAGCTATCTCGAATGGAATCTGATCGAGACTCGACTAGAAACTAGCTAGAAAGGATTTGGTTTAATTTAGAGACTGACACTTGAGATGCCCCCAGCTGCAGGCTTGGAGGCTTCATTGCCAACAAGCTTGAATTCTTTAAGCTCCTTTGTGTTCTGCGATTCATTCACCGCCACCTTTGCCTCGTACACCTTCTTCTGGCCGCCGTGGTCGGCCGCCACCACCGTGATATCGTATATCACCTTATCAAACACCAAATTCGAATTCTGATCAAATTTAAATAACGTAACAAAAATTAGCTGATCAGATTGGTGGAGGAGTAAACTGCGGGATGTGGCTCAATAAATGCTGATATAAGGCTTAGTGAAGGTTAGTTGATGTGGTAAATTACTGGATGTGCCTATGTACAAGTGTAAGCAAATGTTATGAACTTATTTTGAGTTTATTGGCCAGTTTAGTTGTGCCCTGAAACACAAGATTATGATGTTCTGATACCAAATGCCAAATCAAACTTTTACTATTGCGCCAAAATCCCAATACTTTTCACAAAATAAAAGTTAAATTAAATGACAAAAGAGGATGAGAATACAAACCGCTTTCTTGTTTTGTTCAGCAACGGCAAAGCGAGCGAGCTCCTCTATGCTTGCCATTGTAGATGATGGGAGAACTCTTAAACAAAGTGTTGTTATTAGTAGGTGTGTGTTATTTGTTGAAGATGATGAGGTTGTGGCTGATTTATATAGGGAGGGAAGTGTATGAGGTCCTTACTAATAATAACAATAATATTATTATAATGTATTTTATTAAAAAATATAAAATGCATTTCAATTTTAATTAATAAATAAACATTTTTAGGGCCTCATAGTTCATGCTTGATGTAGCTTTTGGTGGAACACATCACGCAGAGTCTTCTTAGCTAGTGTGGTTAACTTTCATATGTAGTTTATAGGCTATTAATTAAATCAAAATGAAGTTCATCTAGTATACACTTTTTAAATAATAATTATAGTTTTTTTTTTCTTTTTGTAAAAAAAAATAATAAAAATTTCATCAATAATTTCACCATAATGCTAAAAATCCGTTTATCTACCCAAATGATTTGATAGATATATGATAGATGCATATCAAACGTGACAATAAGTCTCAATAATAGGGGGACAAAAGGATCCCATCCTAGGACTATAATGCTTGTCGTGAATCATGTTGGATGGGAAAAATGCTCTAGGTATAGAATCATCATCAATTCATAGTGTATATTTTTGTTACGTTTACTATCTTAGAATGTGCACTGAGTAATTTTTTTTCTAGATAATAGCTTGATATATTCAAATAATATTAAGATTGTATTCCGTATTAAATTATTAATTGCCAAGATAGTGATTCACACATTATTTTATTTTTTATTTTTTACAAAATATTATGTGCATATATTATTTTTTTAAAGCTTTAAAAGTAAAGTTAGCTTTATATGATTATAATCATGAATATAAATGATTGATGTATCCTCCACTGCACTTTGGACATGTGGTGACAATTTGGCAAATAATATCACATGCAAATAAACCTGGAGAGTTTGGTTGAGTTGAAGTAACTCATCCATTCTTAATCAAAGGTTAAGGGTTCGATCCTAGATTTTGGGAATGGAGCAGCAATCATGATATACCAAAAAAAAAAACACATGCAAATAACTTCAAAGTTGGACTTCTGAGTATATATTTACATAGTGGCTATGAACTTTCTAGTAAATCAAAAGAAAAATAAATTATATCTCTATTTATTTCTAACTAGTATTTTAAAAATTTAGTACATAGTATTTAATATTATAAAATTTTAAGAACTTAGTAAACTACAATAGTAATTGAATTACAATTTTAGAGTCACCACGGATCAAAATTTTTAGACCTTTGAGATTTCTAACTCTAGATGTAGCAACATACAATTGACCTTTAAAGACCAAAATCACAATCTTAGTTAGAACATTGATATTTTTCTTCCAAATATTATCGAATTAAGTGTGTAATCAATAAAAGATGAGAGCTAATAATTCGAGAATATAATCTTAATGTTACTAAGCCTACTTCACGTCAATTAAGTTGGAGAGTGTTGTTGGATAGTATCCGATGAATCCACGAATAACACATCTTTGTCTCCGTAGTCCTCAATATGCACATCAACAATCTTAAATATTAAGCCACATAGCTATGCTATATATTAATTTCAAACTTATGGACTTTGGGGTTGCATACATGTTTCTTAAAGCCATATGGCTTTAAAATGTGAAAATTAAATGTTGCATTTAATTTTCACATCTTAAAGTAATTTTCACATCTTAAAGCCCATTTAATTTTCACAAGACTTTCACATCTTAAAGTCATATGGTCTTGTGAAAATTAAATGCAACATTCAATTTTCACAAGACCATATAGCTTTATTATATATAGGATAGAATAGGATAGGATAGGATAGGATTACTTTTTATGAGGATTAAAGTGACACATTTTCAGTAGTTAGAAAATAAAAATTAACTGATTTTAATTCAAAGACTAAAAATAAAAAACAAAATAGTTAACACATCAAAACTAAAATGATCTCAATTTTTAGTACAACTATACCTACTTTTATGTAAGACTATTACATAAGATCAAGGTTTA